>NC_062545.1:30874757-31177788 GCF_016906955.1 Phacochoerus africanus
TTCCTCTCTGTTCCGAGATGTTTTTGTTCAAAGGCTAAATTTCAGCCTACCATGTAAAAATTCTATAGCATATCCTGGCTCTAAGCTTTTCTAACACTTTTGTTTGTGTGGAAGATACAAGAATAATATGACTTAATACTTCCAGTCTTTTAACAGGCTTTGAATTATGATCTGGATTTATAAATAATAATTGGTATAGTATTAATTTTCCTTAATGTCTCTGTTTCAGCTCGGTATACACATACATATATATATATATAAGTATATATGTATTTTTTTTTGCTCATTCCCAGAGCAAGTGAACCCACAGTAATGTTTGTTCTCTCTTCGGCAAGGAGTTGCTCTGACTTCATGTGAAATCCATGCTCTTGTTTGAAGTGAGTGAATCTGCTGTGCAACTCTTATACTTCCTAGTTTCCATAGTGTAGGAGCCACATTTACACACCCCTTTAATAGAAGAAATGTTTTTTAAAATATCTATTTATTAATTTAAAAATGTTTGTTGAATACCTTCTTTGAACTGACACTGTGCTTGGTGTTAGGGATTTAGCTGTGAATAAGATAAACACAGTCTCTGCCTTTATAGAACTAATATTCCAGTGACAAACAATAAATAAATACCAGAATCTCTATTATCTTACAGAGATGCTATGAAAGAAAAAACCTGGCAATATGAAAGAGTAGTTGGAGTTCCTGTCGTGGCTCAGCAGGAACGAACCTGACTAGTAGCCATGAGGACTCGGGTTTGATCCCTGGCCTTGCTCAGTGGGTTAATGATCCCACGTTATCATGAACTGTGGTGTAGATCTGGCTTGGATCTGGCATTGCTGTGGCTGTGGTGTAGGCTGGCAGCTGCAGCTCTGATTCGACCCCTAGCCTGGGAACTTCCGTATGCCATGGGTGTGGCCCTCAAAAGACAAAAAAAAAAAAGGAAAGAAAGAAAGTAATTGAGAGTAATTGGCTGGGCTTGATTAGGTGTGGGGATCCTGAGAGAAGCCCTCTCCATGGAGGTGGGGCTTTTGAACCGAGATCTGAAGAATGAGCATATGCAGAAGGGCTTGCCAGTGGTCAGAGAGAAAGTCAGGGCCCACGTGGCTGGAGTCTGGTAAAGAGAGAAGTTTTTTAATGGAAGACACTGGAATTTACTATTTCTGGAAGGTCATTTTGCATTTGTGCGTACAAGGTCAGTGGTGATGCTCATCCCCGGAGGTAGATGGAGATCTTTGGAAGCTTTGAGAGAGACATCAATGGTTTGGACCAGGCAGGTGGTGGTAAAGTGGGGAGAAAAGGATGTCTTTGGAAGTGGAACCAACAGGACTTGCTATTGTGTTTGGGAAATGAGGGAGGAATTCAGCATGACTCCTAGTTTTTATGTTTTTTGGTTTTTAGGATGACTCCTAGTTTTGGCTTGAGCATGTAGGTGGTCAGAGGTGCCTCTTAGTGAAATGGGGAAGAATGGAAGCAAAACAGATCCCAAAGGGGCAAATTAAACCATGACAGGACACCTTTTCACACTACCAGAAGGGGAAGCAAAATTAAAAGGCTCATAATACCCAAGTTGGATAAGAAGGACAGCAGTTGGACCTAGGAACCAGACCATCTCATAAGACTGCTGGGCATTAGTTGCCAAAATTGAAGATTTACAAATCCCAGGAATGCTTCATTCCCCTCTATAATTCTCCCAAGTCCCTTGGTCTGATCCAGTGCCCACCAAGCAGAGTGGCCTGTCACCTCGCCCCTGCTTCCTGGAGCAGTACCAGGACAGAGTGTGACCCC
Organism: Phacochoerus africanus; assembly: GCF_016906955.1. Classification (NCBI taxonomy): domain Eukaryota; kingdom Metazoa; phylum Chordata; class Mammalia; order Artiodactyla; family Suidae; genus Phacochoerus; species Phacochoerus africanus. Next base: position 30,876,534 of record NC_062545.1, read on the forward strand.
AACCCGCTGCACTCGTGGGGGGTGCAGAAAAGCCAGGCCTCCATCGCATTGGTTAAATTGCCCTGCTCCCCCCTCCCCCGCGCCGCCCCCCAGTGCTTTTCTTCCGTAGATGCAGACTCTGGCTAGCCCGCTGCCCCTCCCTCCAGTGGCCGAGGATGGGGCTGAACGCCAGCAGTTCCAACTTCTGCCGCTCGAGGCCGCTATTAAAGCACCGCAGGAATTAGCTGGTAGCTCACCGCGGGATCACGGGCGCCTGGCTCGCTCCGCCCCCAGCCGGCGGCGCCGCATCACTTAGGACAGTCAGCGTCTAAACCGGCCCTGTTGGGAGGTCAAGGTCAAGGCAAAGATTCCAGTCCTCCTGGGGAGATAGCTTCTAGTTCCCACTCCCAGCACTCAGCTGTCAATACCTACTGTGGGTACCAGTGTGTTTAAAAAAGCTTTGTACAAAACCAATTTTGCCCTTTTCCATCTTATGATTCTGAAGTATGAATGTTGACAAAAAAAGTAAAAATGTAAGAAACGATAGTAGAACTATGAACAATAAAACCAAAAGATAGGTCAGAACTATCAAAGGAAATCTGTTTGTATTCATATTTTTATATATTTGTATTTTATTTATTATTATTATGTTTGTCTTTTTGCCTTTTCTAGGGCGGCTCCCGCGGCATATGGAGGTTCCCAGGCATTGGTTGGCAATGCAGTGAGCCCTTACCAATAGCGAGTGGCTGTAAGTGACTGACCATTGGCCCCTCCTCCTCCCCTTCCTGTGTATAAAAGAAGACCGAATTTGGATTGAGAGAATATGGTTTTTTGAGACACTCGTCTGCCATCTTCTTGACCGGCTAGCTTTCCAATAAAAGTCATTATTCCTTGCCCCAATAATTTGTCTCTGTCACCCTCACTTGCTCATTAATTTTTGACAACCACTAATCTGTTCTCCATTTCTGTAATTGTATCGTTTCAAGAATGCCGCATAAATGGAATCATTTGGTATGTCATCTTTGGGGATTGGCTTTTTTTCATTCAGAATAATGCTCTTGAAATCCACCCATCCTGTGTGTGTCAGTGGTTTATTCCTTGTTGAGTAGTATTCCATGCTGTGGACATACAGCTTGTTTATTTTTCCACCGAAGGACATCTGGATTGTTTTCAGTTTTGGGGTGTAAAATAAATAAAGCTGCTGTGAACATTCAAGTACAGGATTTTGTGTGAATGTGTCTTCATTTCTCTGAGATAAATGCTCAGGAATACAACTGCTGAGTTGTAATTGCAAGATTATTTTTTTCACCAAATAACCCATGTATTTTACATAGGAAGTTTGATTTGGACAATGAATATTAAATATCATACATTAATGAAATATTCTATTTACCTGTTTGCATTTTTTTGTTTTGTTTTGTTTTTGTTTTTTGGCCACCCCTTAGCATATGGAGTTCCTGGGCCAGGGATCAGACCAAGCCTTGGTTTCAACCTGCACTACAGCTGGGACAACACTGGATCCTTAACCCACTGTGCTGGGCTAGGGATCAAACCTGCATCCCAGAGCTCCAGAGATGCTGCCGATCCCATTGTGCCAAAGGAGGAACTCCTACTTGTCTTTTTTTTTTCCTGTCTTTTAAGTTGTCAAGATTTATGTTAAACATACCCTCTCATATCTAGCTGGCTGAAGAGGTGGGTAATTAATATTGACATAGCCAACTAATTTTCATTAAGTACAATTAATAAATGAGAAGTGAAAAAGCAGATATATTTTATTTATATACAATCACAGCAAAATTTAAAGTTTCTGTTTATTAATTTTTTGCAAACATAATACTGATATTTTTCCTTCTTACACTTTTAGAACTTAAGTGAGGAGTTCCTGTCGTGGATCAGTGGTTAACGAATCCGACTAGGAACCACGACGGGAACTCCTATATATTTGTGTTTTAAATGTAACAAAGATGCCCAGTTTAAACTCTTTTTCTTTTTTTAAATGAGCCTGAATGTAGAATATAATAAATAAGCGGTATCTTTTATGTTACAATCATATTGCAACCTGTACATACATGACATATAGACTAATCCAAAGGAAAAATAAAAAGGGCAAATAAACTCCCAAATTCTCTAACTAGGAGTTCCCGTCGTGGCGCAGTGGTTAACGAATCCGACTAGGAACCATGAGGTTGCGGGTTCGGTCCCTGCCCTTGCTCAGTGGGTTAACGATCGGGCGTTGCCGTGAGCTGTGGTGTAGGTTGCAGACGCGGCTCGGATCCCACATTGCTGTGGCTCTGGCGTAGGCCAGTGGCTACAGCTCCGATTAGACCCCTAGCCTGGGAACCTCCATATGCCGCGGGAGCGGCCCAAAGAAATAGCAAAAAGACAAAAAAAAAATCCTAATTCTCTAACTTTAAAAAAAATTTTTAAAGTTAGTGGCAGGTTCAATCCCTGGCCTCGCTCAGTGGGTTAAGGATCTGGCGTTGCCGTGAGCTGTGGTGTAGGTGGCAGACACGCTTGGATCCCTCATTGCTGTGGCTGTGGCATAGGCCAGCGACTACAGCTCTGATTAGACCCCTGGTCTGGGAACCTCCTTATGCCTCAGGTGCGTCCCTAAAAAAACAAAACAAAACAAAACAAAAAAGAACGTAAGTGAAATGAATGGTTTTATTCATTTCCTCTGTTATTTTCTGTTCTATTCTCACTGTAAATGGTTTGCTTTTGCCTTTTTTATTTACTTTTCTGATAAAGATCAGAGTTACCTGGTTATTGCTGAGTTCATTCCTAAGAGCCGTGTCCAGCTTCTAGATCTGGAACATGAATGGTGTTTCCTTGGAGTTCCCTGGTGGCTTGGCTGTTAAGGATCCAGCGTTGTTATTACTATGGTGTGGGTTTGATCCTGGCCCGGGAATTTCCCTATGCTGCAGGCACGGCCAAAAAAAAAAAAGGAAGACCTGCCCACACTTCATTCCTGCAGCTGGTGAATTTGTCTTAACAGCTCTTAGGACTTTGGTTTTTGATTAGTTGACTCAGAAGAGCAAGAACTCCCAGATACTTTACGTTAATTGATCTTCCATATAAACAAATTCCACTTACGAAAGCATAAGACTCGGATTCTGGGTGGACAAAGAAGAGAAATACAGGCTTCAGTTTTCTTTTCTGTCCTTGCATAGAATCATTTTGGTTAATGACCCGGCCCGCAAGAAACTGAGGAAGCAACTCAAAGAAATTCTTCCTACACTGGAACCTCTAAATTCTCCACAAACATTTACCTGTCCTCTTCCAGAACAGGAAACAAGAGGATGCAGGAGGTCCTGTGACCCAGCCCTCCCACTCAAGAAGGGCGGGGTTGTGTTTAGGTTTTAAAGAAACTCCCAGGATGTTTTCCAGCTGTGTTCCATTTCACAACATTCCCAACAGCAACATATAAGTGACCCAGTTTCTTAGAAAGTTTGTCTGTTTTTTTGGCTACATCATGTGAAATTTGCCTGTCCAGGGATTGAACCTGTGCCCTGGCAGCAACCAGAGCTGCTGCAGGGACAAGGAGGGATCCTTAACCCACTGCGTCACAAGGGAACTCCTTGGTAACTTGTGTGTGTGTGTGTGTGTGTGTGTGTGTGTGTGTGTGTGTGTGTGGTTTAAAAAAGTAGAATGATGCATGAAACAGGGAGAGCTATTGATCAGAGGGCTAATCTGTGGGTCTGCTGGGGACAAAGCCATCAAGATGGGCTCATAGAAACAGACTTTAATAATTCCAGAAGAAGCCATTCAGGTCAGATTGACATAGAAGAGAGGAAACATGAAAGGCTTTGTGGAAATCGACAGAACAATGAGAAAATAGAAAAGGGGACAACGTGACTTGTTGGGGTCTCTTTATAAGGGCAGGAATCTCATTCATGAGTGCTTCATCTTCATGATCTAATCACTCCTTAAAGGTTCTGCCTCCTAATGCCAACACACTGAGGATCAGGTTTCAACACATGGAGAGAGGGTCAGGTACCCAACCATTCCGTCCATTGCACCAGCCCAGAGACATTTCAAAACTTCCTGTCGGTGAAGTCAATATACTTTTGGCAAAGTTGCATCAGAACAAAATTAAGGATTTGCAAGTGAAATCATCAAAAGGAGAGCTTGTTACTGTTTTTCTTTTGAGCAAGGGGGGGGCCATCAATCAGTAGGGGAACATACTGTTCAAAGGGGCTTCTGCAGCTCAGCATAACCACAGTCTGCACTTCTGAGAGCAGAAAACAGAAGGGTAGTTGGAGTCACGTGAAATTGCTGTGGTTATACGTCAAAACCAGATGGCTATTGCCATCTTTCTATGACATGGCCCTTTCCATCCATTCCAGGAGCACCAGGCTGTGACGAATCGTTACTCTCAGATTCTCTCTTGGCTTGAATCGCATGACCCGTCTCAAGAGTTCAACACCCATTCAGGTTCAGAGCTGGAGAAGCACCTCACCTGGGTGGGATATGGCACCAAAAATGGTTCAAGTTCAGGCTGGTTCTGCTCGGGCAGCCATTTCTTTTCTCAGAGGCTGATTCGAACGGGCTTGCCAGAGACAAGGCAAGATTCCAGTGGGGCAGGGACAGAAACAGCGTTCTTTACTGCTAAGTCCTTTTTGAGCAGGTCCAGTGTCATCCTTTTTCTGGTTGACGGTTTCAAAAAAAAAAAAAAAACACATTGTTTTAAAAGAAGGGCTTGGGGTTTTTCTGTTTTGCTTCCTTATGTTGATGCATCCTCCTCGCTGCCTATGAGGAAATGCAGTCAGTGATTATTTCCAGCTCTTTGTTTCTCATCTGCTTATTATCATCTCACATCCAGTTAAGAGGCCAGAGCAGAAAGTCCTGTGGCTTGCATCTGAGCTTGGATCCAATCCTTGCTTTTCTGGGGCCTTGATGTTCTCACTGTGCCTTCTTCCCTGCCCCACGGATGTGCGTCTGCCATGCCCAGAGCTGGGCATAACCCAGGAGTCCGTGTTCTCCACCCCAAACAGACTAGATTTGTTTACCTGAACAAGCCCAGTTCTGTGGACCTAACAATGAAGAGATAGTAAGCAGTCAGGACCAATATATTACGAAGTCATCTCCTCTTGCTAATAATTACTGTCATCCCATCATAATCTTGCAGAGGACTTTCATGTGTCTTTTACTCTCAGAATAACTTTGCAAAAAGGAAAGAGCAGGTATGATTATCTGAGCTTTTAGGTGAGAAGTAGCGGTTCAGAGAAGAGTGTAAAGCAGAAACTGCATTTCTACTCTTTGTACTTATTATAGCTGGAAGACCAAGCCCAGTGGAAGACTTTTGTTGTTTTTTTTTTTTTTTTTGGGCTGTGCCCATGGCATGCGGAAGTTCCCAGGCCAAGGACTGAACCTATGCCACAACAGTGGTGATGCTGGATCTATAACCCACTGAGCCACCAGGGAGCTGAGAATCTCGGAATACTATTTTAAGAGATGATCAGATTCATAATGAGAAACAAATATCTGAGCTATGTTTGTTTGTTTGCTTTTTAATAGTGGCTCTTTGACCAAATAATTTTGCATTGATTGTAACTTTTTTTTCTTTTTTTTTTGTCTTTTTAGGTCCACATGCTTGGCATATGGAGGTTCCCAGGCTAGGGGTCGAATAGGAGCTGAAGCTGCCAGCCACAGCCACAGCAATCAGGACCTGAGCCACATTTTCAAGCTACGCCACATCTCGTGGCAGTGCTGGATCCTTAACCCACTGAGCCAGGCCAGGGATTAAACCCAAATCCTTCATGGATACTAGTGGGGTTCTTAACTCACTGAGGGAACTCCCAGGTAATATTATTTTATAACTGAGTTAAACTAAATAAGTTAATTAAGGCTTCCTTAATCAATCACCCTTATGAGCTTAAAAATGTAAACTCTTGGTCACTTTTTTTTTCTTTTCTTTTTTTTTGGTGGGCGGGGGGCCGGGGGGAACCACACATGTGGCACATGGAAGTTCCCAAGCTAGGAGTAGAAATCGGAGCTTTAGCTGTCAGCCTATGCCACAGCCACAGCAGCTCAGGATCTGAGCCACGTGTTCGACCTACACCACAGCTCATGACAAGGCTGGATTCTTAACCCACTGAGCGAGGCCAGGAATTGAACTCAGATCCTCATGGATATCAGTCGGATTTGTTTCCGCTATGCCAGGACCACCCTCCCTTTTTCCCTACATCTTATGGATCTTTCCATATTTAAACAGAAGTTTCATTTACCATCTTCTGAGTCTTCTATGCAATTATCTTTGTTACTCAGAGTCTCAGTTTTTGTGAGATAATTTGGAAATATTGCAGAGAAAGAAGGAAACTTCATCACCTTGACTTTGCATCAGAAACCATTTCCCCTTTCCCTCTCCAGCCGAAAACCCCTCATAAATAAGACACTATTTCTCCTGTTTGTAGCTACAAAGGGAGAAGAACATCCAGGAAATCTGGGGACACTAAGATGTGAAAGACAGATATGATTGTTTCTGTTCCTACCCTCCTAAAGTTAAGACTGTTGGCTCACATTCACCAGTTTACTGAACTACTTCCAAGCAAAAGAGATTATGAAGTATGACTAACCAGTGAGATTACATCACAAGGAAGTAGCTCTCTCAACCACATCAAGTATTCATTCAGTATTTAGATTCCTCAGAGGTCTTTCTAAGGTGGGCATTTTGAATTGGGTTCCTTGCGTGATTGGGACTGGGAAAAGGAGAATTTTGATGTCTTAGGAGGTTATCAGTAGTAGCATAATGGCATGATGTCTCTGCGGGTTTTTTTAAACACATTTTAAAAAAAATTCATTTTTGTGGTTATTTGACTCTAAAAGAAAGGAAAATTATGTCTCATCTGGGTTGTAACAGAGAGGTCTTTATGATCACCAGCCCCAGGAAGATACTTCTTCCCTTGTGTCTATTTCCAAGTGAAGAAAGGGAGGGAAGGAGGAGGGGAGGGACAGGAAAGGGAGGAGTAGGGAAGAAGGAAGCTTAGTTCCCCGAGGCCTGGGATCCCCTAGGCAGAGGTTCTCGATGTCTTCTCTGGCCAAACACCAGGAACAGCTGCTGAAGGATACGTGTTTTGGGCACTAAGGATGCAGCAATGAGCAAAACCAGACACAACATCTCTTCTTTTTAACGAAGTGCATGTTCATCATCTTTCATAGGTAAGTCGAAGTGTTGATTTGGGTGAATTTTATCCCCAATATTTTCCTGTATTGCATTCACCTAGTAATAAACATTTAAAATGTTCTCTCCTCTTCTAAAAACAAACACAATGTAGATCATTCATCAGAACAGAAAGAAATTATTATCTAGTTTTTGTTATTTAATAAATGAAATTTGTTATGTTACCATTTTTCACATGAGAGTTCATTTAGTTACTATTTCTTTCTATTAATGAAATGGTGCGGTTGTACTCTATTTGAATTTTTTTGGAAATTTGACGTTAAATCTTATCAATAGCACATGTACAATCCTTGTGATATTTTTTGATTACATTCATGAAACTCAACTTTTTTTTTTTCCTCCAAAGTAGTCAGGAATAATATTCATGAGATTATAAAAAAAGAGCTTGCAGTCAGGAGTTCCTGCTGTGGCCCATCGTGATAGGTGGTGTCTCCACAGGTTTGATCCCTAGCCAGCACTGTGGGTTAAAATATCCGGCAGCTGGGAAAAAAAAAGAAAAAGAAAAAAAGAAAAGAGCCAGCAGTCACATGTTACATAAATGTTTCTTCCTCTCCAAATACTACATGAATTTCACTTCACTTGCAGAACTCACTAGACTTGGCCATGATCGCTTCCTCTTTTCAAACCACGTTGGCAGTTTTTGCCCTAATTATCCTGCATATCCGTGCACTGGATACTTTTAAGGCTGCTGTATATGAACATGCTGTCATCCTGCCAAATGACACAAAAACACCTGTTTCTTGGGATGATGCTTTGCTCCTCATGAACAAGAATATGGATATTCTGGAGAGAGCAATTAAGCAGGCAGCTGAGCAGGTAATCTTTTATTTCTGCAAAGCATAATTTATAAGGCAGACATGAGAGCTGGTGGAAGATAGGCATGGTTAATTGTCTACCTATGTAGAGAAATAAGTTTGATTTAACTTGTTTGAACAGGGTGCTCAAATCATTGTGACTGCAGAAGATGCACTTTATGGATGGAAATTTACCAGGGAAACCATTTTTCCCTATCTGGAGGATGTCCCAGATCCTCAGAAGAACTGGATTCCATGTCAAGACCCCCACAGGTATTTTACTTCTCCCATTTGTTCTTGCAAAAGTGCTGCGATTATCACCCCACTGTCCACTTCAGGATTTAATTACTGGTATCCATGAGGTCCTCTTCCACTTAGTTTCTAATCCCAGTAATAAATATCTTATTTATATATTTCTTTAAGTTAAATAAAGATATTTGATTATAAATAATTGTCATAGTATCTAAGAACAATTTTTAAACCTAATGAATGCCAAGATACACACACACACACACACACACACACACACACATCATATATGTATACGTATACATATATATATATATATATATATATATATATATATATATATACATGACATTCAGGAATGATCATTTTGCTTGGTGAACATGCAAATTTTAGAAAATCACAGATATATAGGTATATATTCAATGAATAACCCCCACTATCTACTAAGCCTTGAATTATTGAGGTACAGATGCAAAACGTCTCTATTTCATACTCATTCTTTCTCACATCCTCTCACCATCCGTTACCCTCTTACATCTTCTCTTTTACCTCAAATTAAGTTTATTAAACTTTCTTCTGCCGTGTCCTTGCTGGAGGATTATGGATATCACAAAAGGGCCTCTTGTTTAGTCTCACGTTTATATGAGGGTATTAACAAAACAGCTTTTCTTAGCTCTAGAGAGACTCCCTACGAAAAGAGGAGGTAGACAGTGAACCATTTCAGCTTCCCATCTTTGTTCTGTGAGCCGATGCGCTCTGTGGTGTGTGTAACTGCATGTTTACAATTCTTCCAGTCATTGATTCTTGAGCCAGTCTTTTGTGACTTTAGGGAAGGCCCGAAAGACCAAAGCTCTTCCATAAACAAGAGGCAGGTCGAGGACACGGGGGGCATCTGACACAGGAAGGCCCCATAGGGTCCTGCTCAGTTTCAGGAGCAACAAAGGAATAGCTGGTCTGGGACGGGAACTCAGGACGTCAATGTCATACTTCTGAAGTTGGAGCTGCTCTTTTTAGCTATCCAGGTGGAGCTATCACCTTGGCAGCTGCATATTCAAACCTGGCACCAAAGTCAAGGTCAAGGCTGGAGGTGGAAAATCAGGAGTCTGCTTATGGGTGGTTTTGAACATCATGATGGGTTCACCCAGAGAGTTAGAGAAGAGAGGAGATCCAAGACTTAGCTATCAGAAATTCCAGTGTTTCAATTGAGGGGAGATGAGGAGGAACCAGAAAAGGAGATGGAGAAAACCACCCAGGGAGTAGGAGAATGAAAGAGTGGGGTCCAAAAAGCCAGGAGAACTGTTTGCGGGAGGAGGATGTGATTAACTGTATCAACTGCTGCAGGTAAATGGGATGAGACCAGATAAGATGTGGAAGTCATCAGCAGCATTAGTAAGAGTTGTTGGGTGGGTTGTTAGAGATAAAAGCTGATGCGAGGGCTCCAAAAGAAGAGGGAGAGGAGGGGTTGAGGACAGCAAGATGGCCAGCTCTTTCAGGGAGCTCTACCATAAGAGGGACCTGGAAAATGGCACATAACTTAGCAGAACATGTGTGGTCAAGAGAGGTTTTTGTTTTGTTTTGCTTTATCTTATTTTATTTTAGATGAGAGATACTAGAGCACATTTGCATGCTGAGGGAGTGATCCAGGAGAGAGATGACCACTGTTGATGCAGGAGAGTGAATAATGAATTGCTGGAGCAGTAGATAGGAGGTGAAAAAATTCACCACTAAATCTGATCTCTCTCATGTCATGTAATTATCGTGTGTGTGTGTGTGTGTGAATAGTTAAGATCTAATTTCATAGCAACTTTGAAGTTTATAGCACCGTATTGTTGACTATAATCCCTATGTTATACATTCAGCCTTCCGGACTTATTTACATATTAATTGCAGGTTTGTATTCTTAAACCACATCTCCTCAACACCCCACAACCCAGCCCTTGGTCATCACCTTTCTGTCTCTGTTCTACAAGTTTGGGTTTTGTTTTGTTTTGTTTTGATTCCACATATAAGTGATATTACAGAGTATTTATCTTTCTCTGATTTATTGACATGTCTTAATGAAAATTTGGTTTAGATTTGGTCACACACCAGTGCAAGTAAGACTCAGCTGCCTGGCCAAGAATAACTCCATCTATGTCTTGGCGAATATTGGAGACAAAATGCCCTGTAATTCCCATGATTCCAAATGTCCTTCTAATGGCTATTATCAATACAACACCAACGTGGTATATGATTCAGAGGGAAAGCTGGTGGCACGTTACCATAAGGTAAGAGGTGGTGGGTGTGGAAGATGGAGCCTGCCAGGAGAGAGGGGGATGCTGTGTAGGGGTTAGAGCTTCATTCCTTTATAATATGATGTTACTGAGTTTTTGTTTTTGTTTTTTGTCTTTTTGCCTTTTCTTGGGCCGCTCCCGCGGCATATGGAGGTTCCCAGGCTAGGGGTCGAATTGGAGCTGTAGCCGCCGGCCTACACCAGAGCCACAGCAACGTGGGATCCTAGCCGCGTCTGCGACCTATACCACAGCTCACGGCAACGCCAGATCCTTAACCCACTGAGCAAGGCCAGGGATCCACCCCACAACCTCATGATTCCTAGTCGGATTCGTTAACAACTGAGCCACGACAGGAACTCCTGTTACTGAGATTTTTTTAAAGTGAGCAATAAAGAAAATGACATTTTAGAAAAAAAACTAATGTGAGTAAAAATGTAGGCAGATATCTGTAAGAAAGAGGTTTTAATAGTCCAGGATTGAGACAAACATTTATATATAAAACAAGTGATTTTAACATTGATATAAAAGATACTAAGGTGAATGTAGACTGGATACCGTTTAATATTGAAATGCCGAAAGATATTTTTACATTGTAAACACGGAAGTTAATTTCCCTGCCTGCTTTTTTTTAACTCTTTTTTAAAAAATTAAAGTATAGTTGATGTACAATGTTTCAAGTGTACAGCAAAGTGATTCAGTTTTATATATATATATAATATATGTACATACATATATAAAAGTACATAGAGGGAGTTCCAGATATGGCTCAGGGGAAACGGATCCGACTAGTATCCATGAGGATTCGTGTTCGATCCCTGGCCTTGCTCCGTGGGTTAAGGATCCCGCATTGCTGTGGCTCTGGCGTAGGCCCGCAGCTGTAGCTCCGATTAGACCCTTAGCCTGGGAACCTCCGTATGCCACAGGTGCGGCCCTAAAAAGACCAAAAAAAAAAAAAAAAGAGAGAGAGAGAGAGAGAGGGAGCTGGCACCCTTCATCTAATAATGAATAATGAATTGCTGGAGCAGTAGACAGGATGTGAAAAAAATCACCAAGTTTGAGTATCAGGGATTCAAAGGAAAACGCTGTATGTCTTCGGCTTTCAAGAAGCATATAGTTAGTGTTCAGGATTTATGGGGAGGATTTTGGTTCCTAATTAAAGAGGGAGAGAGAGAAGGAAGGAGGGAAGCCTAGAGAGAAAAAGAGAGAGAGACAATATTTTTTTCACAGTTTCCTTGGAAATTAACTTCCAATCACCATATTCATTCACTTTCCATTGATTTCCTGCTGTGGAACTTTGTCAAGTCTGTTACTAACTTGGAAGGTTTTCATGTGCCATCCTTTCAATAAACAAGGCTTTCTTGGTTTCATCCTGTGCAATTGTTATAGTACCACCTCTACCATGAGCTTCAGTTTGATGTCCCTGAAAAGCCAGAGGTGGTGACTTTCAACACCCCTTTTGGAAAGTTCGGCATTTTCACGTGCTTCGATATTCTCTTCCGTGATCCTGCTGTGACGCTAGTGCAAGATTTCCACGTGGACACCATATTGTTTCCGGCAGCTTGGATGAATGTTTTGCCCCTTTTGACAGCTATTGAATTCCATTCGGCTTGGGCAATGGGCATGAGAGTTAATCTTCTTGCAGCCAACATACATCATGTCCGCCTAAATATGACAGGTAATTCCTGACCAGGTGAAGTTTGCAGATTATACTTCTAAATGCAGAGATATGTGACCTGTTGTAAGTTTGAGATTCCTTGTTGTGACATATCATGTTTGTATCCTTTCACAAAAAATAAAGGAAGGAAGGAAGAAAGGAAGGGAGAAAGGGAAGCTAGTTCTTGATTATAAACAGCTGTGGCTGGATTAAGACTTTTACAGGTATTATTTCATTTATCCTCGCAACAACTTTATACTTAGGCTGAGTGTTATCATTCTAATTTTGCAGATTAGAAAACTGGGACACAAAAGATGCAAGTAACTTGTCAAAGGCCACCAGCTAGTAAGGTGCAAAGGAAGGAACTAAAGAAGATGTGCTCTAATGCTGGCAAAGGCAGAGGAGTGTATTATTGACATGCTGTGGTATAACAAATTACTCTAAAAGTGAAAATGGCTTAAAACAACACACATTTATTATCTCACAGTTTTTGTTGGTCAGGCATTAACTGGGCTCACAGTCATCTGAAGACTTGATTGGGGCTGGCAGGTCTCCTTCCAGGATGGCTTACTCATGTGGTTATTGGTAGGGTCTCTCCCTTTCTTAGTGGCTGTTGACAGGAGACCTTCATTTCCATGGGCCTCTCCATTGGGCTGTTTGATGTGTTCTCATCACACGGCAGCTGGCTTCCTCCACAGCAAGTGATGAGAGAGAGAGGGAGTGAGGGAGGGAAGGAGGGAGAGAAGAAGGAAACCTCCATTGCCATTTATGACTAGTCACAAGCCATTATTTCTACCATATTCTATTGATTAGGAGTATGTCACTAAGTCCCACACTCAAGATTGAAGGGAATTAAATCCTCCCATTGGAAAAGGGAGTGCTAAAGAAATTTTGGACGTATTTGAAAATCACCACAGTGGAGAAAAGGAGAAAATTTTATATTACCTTCCTTACCTCTTAGGAAGTCCTGAGTACCAAGATTTTAATATTTGGCTTAATTGTATGTAATGCTAATAAATTATATTCCGAGTTTATTTGAAAGGGGACCATAGGTCATGTATTCCAATCTCCTCTGGTACAAACGGGAGAAGTACTCAGGTGTTCAGTGCCTCTGCGCCTTCTCATTGTGACTAATCATGCTACAGGACCACATGGCCAGTTTTGATGGGAAACCGGCAGCTTTTTGTTTTTAAGACTTGTCTTCCCTTCACAGGCAGTGGTATCTATGCTCCACATTCTCCCAAAGTATACCATTATGACATGGAAACGGACTTGGGAAAAATCCTCCTTGCGGAGGTGGATGCGCATCCCCGCACCTCCCCGACCTACCCAACAGCCGTGAACTGGAGTGCCTACACCCTAAGCATCCAGCCGTTCCCAATACTGCAAAACTCCTTCAGGGGATTCATTTCCCGGGACGAGTTCCACTTCACAGAACTCTCTGAAAGTTCGGGAAACCTTACGGTCTGTCATAAAGAGCTCTGCTGTCATTTAAGCTACAGAATGCTAGCGAAGGAGGAGAATGAAGTGTATGTTCTAGGAGCTTTTACGGGACTTCATGGCCGAAGGAGAAGAGAGTATTGGCAGGTACTTTCAAAGGGAATGTTTGAGTATCAGTGAATTCCAGTGTGAACTTTTCTTTCTTTTTTTTTTCCAGTGTTAACTTTTTTCTTTCTTTTTCTCTCTCTTTCTTCTTCTTCTTCTTTTTTTTTTTTTGTTTGTCTTTTTGTCCTTTTAGGGCTGCACCCACGGCCTATGAAGGTTCCCAGGCTAGGGGTCTAATTGGAGCTGTTGCTGCTGGCCTACACCAGAGCCATAGCAATGCCAGATCCGAGCTGCATCTGCAACCTACACCATAGCTCACGGCAACGCCAGATCCTTAACCCACTGAGTGAGGCCAGGGACTGAACCCCATTGTGTCTCAAGGGGTTAAGAACCCGAATTTATCTCTGTGAGGATGCAGGTTCTATCCCTGGCCTCGATCAATGGGTTAAGTAAGGATCTGGCGCTGCCACAAGCTGCATCATAGGTCACAGATGCTGCTTGGATCTGGCATTGCTGTGGCTGTGGTGTAGGTCAGTAGCTGCAGCTCTGATTTGACCCCTAGTCCGGGAACTTCCATATACCCCAGGTGCAGCTGCAGCCATTAAAAAAAGGGGGGAGGGTATAGTCAAAATTTTAATTATCCTTTTGGCTTTAGTACTGCTGTTGCCCAAAGACCTCCACTCTCTTGGGCCAGATGCCATCATCTGACATGCCAGACTAGTGGTTTAAATGTGTTACTGAGTCCAAGCTCGTTCTGCTTGCCATATGACAGGCTAAATTGAGAGATGAGTTGCTGGGGTAAGGAATAGTAACTTTATTCAGAAAGCCTGCAGACTGAAAAGATGGTGGACTAGTGTCCTAATGAATCATCTTCCCTAAGGAATTTTTTTTTTTTTTTTTTGCTTTTTACGGCCACACTTTTGGCATATGGAGGCCAGGGATTGAACTCACATCCTCATGGATCTTAGTCAGGTTCATCAATGGCTGAGTCATGAAGGGAACTCCCCCCCTCAGGAAAACTGAGGCTCCTTTGACACTAAAGGGGGAGGGAGGTAAAGTCCTGGTTCCGGTCAGGCTGCAGAGGGGATGTGTTAATTTCTTCCTTCCTACAGCCCTTCACGGATGGCCCTGGTCAGGCTGTTTCCTGTGAGCTAAACAAAGGTATATTAGCTGAAGGCGCATTACCTGGGAGGTGGGGTTACCAGAGATGGGCCAGATTGTATAAGTTAAGCTTACAGGTAACATTCCTGGTAGCAGAAGCAAAAGAATACAAAGCTTAAAGTAAAAGAGATAGATCCATCTGGACCCAGACTTGTTCTTCCCTATTACAAACCTAGTTTTCAACTGACTTCTTTCTTTCAGTCCACTAGTTAGCCAAGAAATGGGGGTTGGTTCTTAATCATGTGCTATTTCTAACAGCAAGTATTATAAGAAACATGATCCAAAGTCCTTTATAAAATGGAGAAAATATTTGCTTTGCTATGAGTCAAAAATTCTAGTACAAGTAACTAGATACAAGGCATTGTATTTTCTCTGCATCTGTTCCACACAGGTATGCACAATGTTGAAATGCAAATCTACTAATCTGACAACTTGCGGACAGCCTGTAGAAACTGCTCTGACGAGATTTGAGTTGTTCTCTCTAAGTGGTACATTTGGAACAGAGTATGTTTTTCCCGAAGTGCTCCTTACTAAAATCAATCTGGCACCTGGAAAATTTGAGGTAGGAGAATTTTAAGAGTGTCTTCTTCATTTTATCCGTCTTCTGAAGTCAGATCAAACAGGCTATGACAATGGCATCTGTTAACTTTTGCTGGGTGACAAAGTTCCTCAAAATTTCACAGCCTTACACAATACCCATTTCTTTAGCCTGTTGTATGGTTGGGCATGTGAACGGGGTGTAGCTAGAGTATTCTTTTGGACTAGAAGGGGCTCGGTTGATCTTGCTGGGGCTCATTCGTGCATCTGTCACTAGCAGGTGGGTTAGTTGGGGCTGGTTGCCTTGTGGTGGCCTGTTCATTCTATTCTTGAACAGCTAGAATGACTGGGAGCCACTCTCTTTCTGTGGTTCCCCATCTCCCAGCAAACCTGGGCTTGTTCACATGTTAGTTGAAGAAGTCCAAGAGCATGAATGGAGACAGACACAATAGGCAAGTTCTATAACTGACTTGAAATATACCTCCTCCTTGTGGTGGGCGTGGCAAGTGTGGCAGGTGTGGCAGGTGTGGCAGTTTGCATCCCTCTCTGGGAAGCAGACAGGTTCAGCTATTCCTTCTCAGACCAGCTAAGCACATAACTGCTTCTCTCTCTAACATACTGAATTCCCTTTTTATGTTTAGGATCTTCTCAGTTTCACCAATAACTTCTAAGTGTCTTGAGGCAAACATGTTATTTGTACTTTCTGGCTCCTGGTTATCATGCATATAATTGGACTCAATAAATCTTTGCTACTTTTTTCTTTTCTTTTCTTTTTTTCCTGCTTATTAGGGCCACATCTGTGGCATATGGAAATTCCCAGGCTAGAGGTTGAAACAGAGCTGCAGCTGCCAGCCTATATACCACAGCCACAGCAACACCAGATCCTTAACCCACTGATTGAGGCTGGGGATTGAACCTATGTCCTCATGCATACCATTCAGGTTCATTATGGTTGAGCCACAATAGGAACTCTGAGATTTCTGACTTTTCATTAAGAGTTAAGGTTGATGGTTGAAACTCAATTATTGAACCTTCTAGAAGGGCCCTAGTCTTCATTACATATAAAATAGCTCTTCCCTATCTTTCCCATCTGTTCCCACCCCAGACCCCCAACCCCTTTACCCATTAGCCTACTTGATCAGCTATGATATCTAGGATGGTTTCCACATCATGAGCCAGCTTGGAATGTATATCTTAATCAAGTTGACTTAAACTTTTCCCACTTTTTCTTTAGGTACTAAAAGATGGGCGTTTGGTAAACAAGAACGGAACATCTGAGCCTATCCTAGGAGTGTCACTGTTTGGGAGATGGTACATTAGGGATGTACCACTTTCCATCTCGGGAGGACCAGCACCTCAGCAAAAAATGTACCTGATAATTTCCGCATTATTAATGATCATAGCTTTGCAAAATATTGCCATGGTATAGGTAGGGTCCCTGCTTTGTCATATTCATTGTTGCTCCCAAGTTTACTAAGAAACTTTGTATGGCTAGATCAATTCTACAGACCAGTGATTTCCAAATATATATATTTTTTCTCATCAAGGATGATTTGTACGTGTTATGATCCTTTTACCCCTTTTTGGGCTGCTTTGAAATATCACAGTACTACATAATGCTATACTTGATATTTGGGTCAGGTAAATGAGGATCAAATCTTGGCTCTGGCCTTATGTGCTGTGTAACTTTGTGTGTGCTTGTGTGTGTGAAAGGGAGCAGAGTAAAGAGCTATTGTAAATATAGCCATGGCCTTGGAAGAGAATAGTAATAATGGGAACTGAGAGGCTTATGACTGAATTCCCTTTGACATTAAAGAAAACCTGAATTCATCTAGTTTTCTGTGTTCACATTGGGGTGGGGTAAGATTTGCTTTCCAATCATATGGAAGCATAAACTTATTGGAGTTTTATTGGAAACATAAACTCCAATGTCGAAGTTTCTTTTTCTTTCTTTTTTTTTTGTCTTTTTGCCTTTTCTGGGGCTGCTCCCACAGCATATGGAGGTCCCCAGGCTAGGGTCGAATCAGAGCCTTAGCCACCAGCCTACACCAGAGCCATAGCAACATGGGATTCGAGCCACATCTGCGACCTACACCACAGCTCACGGCAATGCCGGATCCTTAACCCACTGAGCAAGACCAGGGATTGAACTCGAAACCTCATGGTTCCTAGTCAGATTCGTTAACCACTGAGCAGTGACGGGAACTCCCCCAGTGTTGAAGTTTCTTAAGAATGAAAGTTGTTTTGAAGTTCCCATTGTGGCTGAGCAGTTAGTGAACCTGACTAACGTCCATGAGTATGGGGTGGGGGGGGGGTTCGATCCCTGGCCTTGCTCAGTGGGTTAAGGATCTGGCGTTGCTGTGAACTGTGGTGTAGGTAGAAGACACGGCTTGAATCCCATGTTGCTGAGCCATGGTCTGGTGGCTTCAGCTTCCATTGGACCCCTAGCGTGGGAACCTCTGTATGGCATGGGTGCAGCCCTAAAAAGACAGACAGACAGACAGAAAGAGAAAGAAAGAAAGAAAGAAAGAAAGAAAGAAAGAAAGAAAGAAAGAAAGAAAGAAAGAAAGAAAGAAAGAAAGAAAGAAAGTCGTTTTGAGATGTTCTAGAAGAAATGACAGCTAGTCCAGCTTCATGGGTATTCATAGCTCCAAATAGTCCTATTGGAAGGCTAAGGTGTAATTTAACAGACACAAATCCCTTAACACAAGACATGACTGTTAATGGTAGCACTTTTTTCAACATTGAGTAGCCTGCTTTTTCTTTGGTGGTGAATGTACATGAATGGAAATAGTCCAAATCACATAACCATCAAAATCATGTGTTCTTTTGTTGCAGAAAGAGAGGGGGATACCTTCCAGGGCTGAGGGCTCTTATCTAGTACTTGGAAGTGAACTGTCCAAGGAGACACATGTGCTGACAAAGCAAAAGATTTTATTGGGAAGGGGCTCCTGGGTGGAGAGCAGCAGGGTAAGGAAGCCCAGGAGAACAGCTCTACCACGTGGCTCACAGTCTCTGGTTTTATGGGACTGGGGTTAGTTTCTGGGTTGTCTCTGGCCAGTTGTCTTGCTTGGCCCATATTTGTTCTGGCTCAGGGTCCTTCTGGAGGTGTTCGCATCTCTCAGCCAAGATGGATTCCATTGCCAAGGATTCTGGGAGGTTGGTCCTCTTCTCTTTCCCATTGGTCCCTGTTTTTTCAGGGCAGCACCATGTTCCTTATCTGGGCCTCTGAGTATGAGACAACTCATGCCAGCAATTATGACCGAGCCTGGCCAAGATGGGCGGTTTCATCACTGGTTCCCTTACACTTTTATCTCTTCATAACATATGGAACATTTCAGATTTGTCATGTTTTCTTGAGGAAGTTAGACATTATGCAATGGTTTTAAGGTGTGTATTGTAACCCTTGGGCCACACTATTTCACTTCCAGAAGTTTCATTGTTGACAGGCAGTCAACCCCTGACCCTAAACCCACTGGTTTGAGTAATATACTAGCACAGATTTCCTCACAGGTTCTCAGGGACAGTTCTACCCCCGATTCACACCTTAGCGCTGTCAGCTGTACTTCAATTCATGAAAAATAAAAGTGAAAAACAAAACCCACCAAGTCTCAAGAGAACTAAAGAGTACTTAATTATAAAATTGCTGGCATGACCATGTTTTAATCCATATCTCATCAGTGGTTTTCACGCACACATGTTATTTGACGAAACAACTCAAGCCTCATTTGATTTGGCCTGTTTTAGGGAAATGCACCTGAGGGAGGGAGTAGGTCTTGAGTTTGTAAGGAATCCACTATCAGGGTCCAGTTTCTTTGATAAGCATCTTTCTGTCTCACTGTAAAATTTCACACTGGTTCTTGAGTCTCCCATGGTTCTCTGGAGGGAGTAGACAAGTGCTGGTGTCTGTTAGTACAAGTTCGTGTGCTCAGTGCACAGGGAGGCCAAACAAATGGAAATGTTGGTGTCTGGAGCAGAGAAAGGTGTACTGCAGGCCATGCAAGGACGTGGGTGGTTTGTGCCCATTCCCAAAAGCCCAAAACTCTGAACCAAAACTGTAAAGCATTTTTAAGCCAAGTTGAAGGAGGGGGCTGGTCTCAGGATAAGTGATCAATTTGTGTACAATTCTCTGATTGGTTGATGGTAAGGTAACAGGACAGTGTCACAGAGAATCACAGTGTCAATCCTTAGGCACCAGGATGCCCGGAGGCCATGCACTCACGGTCATCAAGCAGTTAACACCTTCCATTTGGTGTGTGGGGGGGCAGGTTTTCACATGTGTTAAACAACTCAGGAAATGTGCATCAGATCCTGTTATCTGGGTACTGTACAGAGGGGCTACAGCAGAGGATGTGGGAGAGGTGTCTGCCCCGGGAAGGCACCAGAGGGTCCTGCCCCATTGCACTTCCACCTTCCCTGGATCTCACCAGGCTTTTTCCTGAAATGGTCGATGACAGCTTCTCACTTCTGGGTCCTGTGCTACAGAGCTGTTCCTTCCGCTTAGCTTTCCCTCTGCACTCACTCTCTGTCCTTTGATCCTTCGATCAGGTAGCATTTGTTGATGTCACACTATATTCCAGGCACTGGGTACTGGGACATGGTCTGTGCGTTCTCTTTGCTCTCTTTGTCACTCTCTGACATTCCCCCATGATATAATCTAATCCAGTAATTTCTGTGATGTAATCACAGCCTACTCTGCAATGATCAATGCCTCTACTTTCTATTTTTTTATTCCTTCTTTGCATTTTGACCCACCCTCAAGATGCCAGCTCATTTGTATACAAACGTGATTTCCAGCAGCATTTTTTCCTCCTTATTTTGACCTCTTTTAAATTTCAGGAGAAAAATAATAGGGATGAACTGAGCGGTATTAACTTACCTGTCCTCAAGACTCTTGTGCTGTCTCATACAAACATGGATCAAACAACCCTGGTGAGACCTCTGATCAGTTATGAGTTGTAAGTCTTTGCTTCCCTTCTCCTTTTATGTACTTTCCATGTTTTATCTCCAATGTTAATTTAGAAAACTATCCTTCCCTTCATTTATTTCTGTTGAACTCTTGAAATTCAGTCCCATTACCTGGAGTCTCAGGAATTCTTATGCTAAGGTCATTTTACATTATGATTTAAATCTTTTTTTTTTTCCGCTGTGCCAACAACATGCAGAAGTTCCCAAGCCAGGACTGAACCTGAGCCACTGCAGTGACAACACCGGATCCTTAAACCACTGAGCCATATGGGAACTCTTTAAATTTTTTTTTTCTTTTTGTCTGTTTAGGGCTGCACCAGAGGCATTTGGAGGTTCCCAGGCTAGGGGTGAAATCGGAGCTCTTGCTGCCAGACTACACCACAGCTCATGGCAATGCCAGATCCTTAACCCACTGAGCAAGGCCAGGGATCAAACCCACAACCTCATGGTGCCTAGTCAGATTTGTTTCCACTGCGCCACAACAGGAACTCCTAAATCTTTTTAATAAATAAATAATAAATAATGAAAACATTTTAGGAGATTTCTAATTTTAAGTTTCTCATCCAAACTGTTTGAAGATTCTAGCAGAGTCATTGTTTTTTTTTTCTTTCTTCTTTTTTTTAATATCCTTTATGAACAAAAAGAACAGAGGCAAAAAAGGAGGTCAATACTCTTTTAGGATGAAGAGAACTGATAGTTTACATAATTCTAGAATTAGAATTATGAATTTGAATACAGCTACCCATGATGATTAATGGCCAAAAGGCTTTTTAAATTAAGAGCAGATTTAACAGACAGATAAAATATTTGAATTTCAAAAGGTTAAAATGGGGGTTTTCATAGACAATTTTTTTTTTTTTTAGTTTAGTTTTTTTAAATTTTTTGTCTTTTTAGGGCTGTACCTGAGGCATATGGAAGTTTCCAGGCTAGGGGGTCAAATCAGAGCTGTAGCTGCCAACCTACACCACAGCCACAGCAAAGCCAGATCCGAGTCATGTTTGCAACCTACACCACAACTCATGGCAATGCCAGTTCCTTAACCCACTGAGCGAGGCCAGGGATTGAACCTGTGTCCTCATGGATACTAGTAGTTCATTACCACAGAGCCACGACGGGAACTACCATAGACAACTTTATAATGACACTCAGATAGTTATCAATTATAGACAGGATGTAATGTTTTTGGCATCAGGTCTTATATAAAATACTCTTCAGGTGGCTTTTTTGTTTGATTTTCCTCACCCACACACTGCATTTAGCCTGACCTTCTCTCATCTATAATTGGAAGGTCCACTGTAGCAACTTCAAGATTATAGCTAAAGTTCCATTTGCTAGAATTAAAAAGCCAGAATGAAAGAAATCCAAGAACTGGAGTTCCCCTCGTGGTGCAGCAGAAACAGATCCGACTAGGAACCATGAGGTTGTGGGTTTGATCCCTGGCCTTGCTCAGCAGGTTAAGGATCTAGCATTGCCATGAGCTGTGGTGTAGGCCTGCAGCTGTAGCTCCGATTGGACTCCTAGCCTGGGAACATCCATATGCTGTGGGTGAGGCCCTAAAAAGCAAAAAAAAAAACAAAAACAAAAAACCTGAGTCTTAATTACAAATATAAGAATCAGTATTTTTTAAAGCAAAGAACGTCAGACCTGAAGTAAATGATTTCTGCAAGACTTTACATCCTTTATAAATTCTTACAAAGCACATGGCACTGATAAGTACTAGTAACCTCATTCTACAGCTGAGGACCCTAAAGTTCAGAGAGCAAGGTAAGTTCCCCAAAGTTGATGCAATTCATGAGCAGAGACCTATTTATTAACTAATTATTTGATCTAAGTCCAACTCACTCGATAACCTGGCACTTATGCCAAACACAGTATTACCCACTGACAAATGGAAAACAATGACCTTTGTGCTCCTGTGGAGCATTGTACACTTTGTATTATAAAAATCATCCCATTTGATACATTTACCACCGAAATGAGCTTCTCAGGGACTGAAGTCATGCTTACTTCCCTCAATGTATTTATAATGTATAGTGCAGTGCCTGAAACAAAGGTGCTGAATGAAAAGGAAGAAAAATCTACTGAGAAAGGGAGAATGGGTGCCCAGAACGGGTGTCTGTTTGTATCTGGGACAGGATAGTTCTGTGGATTCCACCATATGAGATGTCAATCTTTCATTGACCAGACCACACCTCCAACATGATCATATATGTATTCAAATTTGTTTCTCAGCAACGTATAGAACACATCAGTGCATTAGTGAGAGCACTGTCATTTGAACATAATGTAAAAGCAATTGCTTAAAATTTACTCCTGCTGGGAGCTATCTAGTATAAACATGCTCTTGACTACATGAAAACAGAAGTAGGAAGTGTGTATCTGAAGGGCAGATGTGTGCCTTCCTATTGAGTCCCAACTCATGCTTCATGGCTAGGAATCTATTCATCCATTAAACATCTCTCTGATTTGAAAGGAATCCAAACATATTAGGAAAGATCAAGTGCTAGTACATGAAATTCAATGAAATAATATAGACCCTCTGCCCAGTTTATGGAGTAAGATGTTGTGAATAGAGTGGACACATTTTTTTATTCCCTTCCACTGGCATTCTTGTCCCTTCCCTATTTGCTTTTATTACAGAAAGTCATTACCCTAAGATTTCTTTCTAGATCATTCTCATGACTTCTTGATAGTTTATCACATATGCACTTAAATATCTTGGTATATCTTGCATCCTTTAAAACTTTGTATATATGGCATCAAATTATACATATAATTCTACATATTTCTTACTTTATACAAAAAATTGTGAGCCTAGGAGTTCCCATTGTGGCACAGCAGAAACAAATCCAACTAGGAACCATGAGATTGCGGGTTTGATCCCTGGCCTCGCTCAGTGGGTTAAGGATCTGGCGTTGCCGTGAGCTGTGGTGTAAGTTGCAGACACAGCTAAGATCTGGCATTGCTGTGGCTGTGGTGTAGGCCAGTGGCTACAGCTCCAATTTGACCCTTAGCCTGGGAATCTCCATATTCCCTGGGTGCGGCCCTAAAAACACACACAAAAAAAAAAAAAAAAAAAAAAAAAGAAAAAAGAAAAAAAAAACCCCAGAAATTGTAAGCCCAACCTACACAAATAACCACCACTCTATTTCATGCATTTTCACTGTGTGTTGTACACTCGCATCAATGTACCAGTTTTTCAGCTATTGTCTCTCAGTTCCGAGCACACGTTTTTGTATTTTTCTTTGTGATGGTGAGGCCTGGAGTAGGCAAACACATTTCTCCTTTGCCACGGCTCCCTATTACATTCTGCCCATAGAAAGCGGTAGAGGGCCTCAGAAGGTTGGACGAGGAGTGGAGGCACTTCCTGTTTGCTCACCTGTCGGCCAGGTTCCATCAACAGTATTGTGCCTGACAGCCGTAGCTGATTCCAGTAGCAGTTGTTTGGAGTTCTCAGTTTTCTTCATACTCTCAGAACCGGTGTCATTACCTTCCTTCAGTAATACCAGGACCAACTAGTATCTCCTCAAGACAGGAGTCTCAGCTCTGTGGGGCTCTCTTCTAAGGATCTGGTGAATCAGCACCATGTGGAGAGCACCCCCTCCCCAGAGTTCTGAGCCTCTGTGCCGCAGGGGCTCCTTGGAAGTCTTCTGGCTCCTGCCCCTCTTTTCTTCCCTTTGCTCAAGAATCCTAGGAGTGGTAGCCACTTTCTGCAGAGCATAGGGTCAAGATCAAGGACATAAGCGGTCCATGTTTTCACAGAGCTGCATCCAGAGTTTATGGTTTCAGCAGTCCTTGTGGAGTGAGGAATACCATAGATTAGAGGAAGCCAGACAAGGGGCCCGCTTCTTTTTTGCTAATAGCTGGATAAGAGGCCCTGACCACATGCTTGGGGCCTCCACTGCACCACTGTGGAATGCTTCCACGTTTTCTTTGCTACATCATCAAACTTACCAAAATTTCAGGGCTCAGTCTGTGTTACTCCAGTGTTCCATTTTTGTCCTTCATTCCTCAGATACCTGTTTAACAAAATCTCTAAGTTGGAGTTCTTGCTGTGGCTCAGCAAGTTAAGAACCTGATTAGCATTCATGAGGATGCAGGTTCAATTCCTGGCCTTGCTCAGTGGGTTAAGGATCCCATGTCACTGCAAGCTGTGGCATATGTTGCAGATGGATCCAGTGTCGCCATGGCTGTGGTATAGGCTGGCAGCTGCAGCTCCAATTTGATCCCTAGCATGGGAACTTCCATATGTCACAGGTACAGCCATAAAAAGAAAAAAAAAAAATCTCTGTATTAATTATTATTGTTATTATTATTATTTTTTGGTCTTTTTGCCTTTTCTAGGGCCACACCCATGGCATAGGGAGGTTTCCAGGCTAGGGGTCCAATCGGAGCTGTAGCCACCAGCCTACACCAGAGCCACAGCAACATGGGATCTGAGCCGCTTCTGTGACCTACACCACAGCTCACGGCAACGCTGGATCCTTAACCCGCTGAGCAAGGCCAGGGATCGAACCCACAACCTCATGGTTCCTAGTCGGATTCGTTAACCACTGAGTCACAATGGGAACTCCTGTATTAAATTATCTTTAAATAACTCGTGTGGATTCTGTTTTCGTGGTGGTAATTTGACTGATACAATGGATAAAAATATGTTTATTTCTCTTTTTTTCCTACCAATGAATATGGTGAGCATGGTCAAAACTGCTGCTGTGAAATTCTCAGAACAAATTTTTGCTTTATTCATTATCACTGTACAGCACTAATGGACAATGTGACTTCTCACCTTAACTGCCTTCAGAATTCAGAGAAGTGAACAGCAACAAGCCCTGGAGAGATGAGAAACTTGGGTTGGAGGGGCAGGATTTAGTGAGGAATCAACCAAGGATCAGAGCAGTAGCAAGTGTATTGAAATATAGTAAGGAGGGTGGTCTTAGCTAAGAGCAGGAGGATAAAACGAGAGCAAGTGGGAGAAGGCTCTGATTATCTCCTTTGGTTTGATATATACATGGGAACCACTTCAGTTAATAAGAGCGAAGGTTAAGAGAATTTAACAGTTTCCAGTATTTTTTTTTCTTTTCTTTTTAGGGCTGCATCTATAGCTTATGGAAGTTTCCAGGCTAGGGGTTTAAAATCAGAGCTGCGGCTGCCAGCCTACGCCACAACCACAGTAAGGCCAGATTCTTAACCCACTGAGTGAGGCCAGGGATGGAACCCATGGTTTATAATACTGATTGAAGGTTAGATTGGTAGGAATGAAATCAGAGAGGCTGATGGAGAGCCCTTAAGAGTAATTATTTGTTACAGAGTCAGGACTCTAAAAATGGGAATGGAGAGCAGGCTTTATAATGGATATTGGAAATAAAGACCTGGGGAGGGCTGATACATTCTTAGAGATTTTATTCTAGGGGCTCTCTCCCCCTTAAAAATTCTGCCTTATGGGGGAGTTCCCGTCGTGGCGCAGTGGTTAACGAATCCGACTAGGAACCATGAGGTTGCGGGTTCGGTCCCTGCTCTTGCTCAGCGGGTTGACGATCCGGCGTTGCCCTGAGCTGTGGTGTAGGTTGCAGACGCGGCTCAGATCCCGCGCTGCTGTGGCTCTGGCGTAGGCCGGTGGCTACAGCTCCGATTCAACCCCTAGCCTGGGAACCTCCATATGCCGCGGGAGCGGCCCAAGAAATAGCAACAACAACAACAACAACAAAAAGACAAAAGAATTCTGCCTTATGTATTGAAAAGCAGAATTATGTTTATTATAATACAAAACTTTAGAATCTAAATTTCCTAATCCCACAATAATTTCAGACTGTAATTCAAATTATGTACTTGAATGTTTAATTTAAAACCTTGTTTGAGGAGCTCCTGTCGTGGTGCAGTGGTTAACGAATCCGACTAGGAACCATGAGGTTGCAGGTTCGATCCCTGCCCTTGCTCAGTGGGTTAAGGATCCGGCATTGCCGTGAGCTGTGGTGTAGGTCGCAGATGCGGCTCGGATCCCGCGTTGCTGTGGCTCTGGCGTAGGCTGGCAGCTACATCTCCTATTTGACCCCTAGCCTGGGAACCTCCATATGCTGCGGGAGCAGCCCAAAAAATGGCAAAAAGACAAAAAAAAAAGAAAACCTTGTTTGAATAATTTGTGTCCACAATCCCTATTCGTGATACACACATAAGAGGCAAAAGCATTACTAACCACACTTGGTAATGAAATAGTTAATGTATGTTCTTTCTGATTTCAACATAATAAAAAGTTGATATACTTCCTGAAATCAGGGAGAATGAAGGGAAACTCCCTTGTTTCTTTTTGATTCTATTCAGAAAGTCAAGTCAACCAAGACAACGGGTAGAATTTCACATTGACATTTGAAAATAAGTCCCTTATTTATAACAAAGCAATTCCTCTGTCGTATGTTCTCATCTTGTCCTCAGGGTTTTTTGTTTTTGGTTTTTTTTCCTGAAATGAATTTGGTTGTTTTTTGATTTGTGTGTGTGTGTGTTTGTTTTTTTTTGTTGTCTTTTTAGGGCTGTACCCATGGCATATGGAGGTTCCCAGTTTAGGAGTCGAATTGGAGCTGTAGCTGCGGGCCTATGCTACAGCCACAGCAAGGCCGGATCTAAGCTGTGTGTGCAACCTACACCACAGCTCACAGCGATGCCAGATCCTTAACCCACTGAGCAAGGTCAGGGATCAAACCTGTGTCCTCATGGATACTAGGTGGGTTCATTAACTGCTGAGCCACCACAGAAACTCCAGAAGTGAATTCATATCTGATGGATATCATTTCAGGGCATAAGGACATATGGAAACTCACCAGGAGGCCTAGGAGAAAGAAGGCATATTCAGATAATGAAAAAAACTTGATGTTGAGTGATGTACTATTATAAGTATCTAAGGAAGAAGGCTTAACTGGAAAAATAAGCAGATTCTATAAAGATGAAGAAATTGCATGACTCTAAAGCCTAGCTCCTTGATTTTCTGCATAAAAACCCCATAGGAATAGCTGGATTCCACAGAGGACCAGAGACTCAGCCTGGTAGACACCTGTCATCATTGACCATGTCATCATCTACCTATGTTTTACACAGTGTCAGGTAAAGTTACAATATTTCAGACTATGCCATAGTCTTTCCAAGAGAAACTGGCAACGGTGGTTTCTGCTGATCGCTCCTTATAATGGCAACACGCTCCTTATAATAGAGCCACTAGTCATGAACAGTGAGTTCAGTCATTAGCATTTGTGTAACTGTTCTTTCCTCCCATTTTGTGAACTCTGTTAAACCAGGTTTGCCTTACCCTCTGTTCTGTGTCTGTCACAGCAAAATAAGTTTATTTGCACAAATTGTTGTTGTAATAGGTCCTAATACAGTGATCCAATATTGGTCTTTTAAATGGAAATATTGAACTACCCAGGAAAATATATTTTATTAAAAGAGAAGAGTTCAATATCCAGTGTGTTTTGGAAAGCGGTGGACTCCTCTTCTTGGCATGTTAATTCCACTTAGAGTTGGGTGAACCTCTAAATGATACAACAACACTGAGACTAGAGTCAATCCAATTATGTACTTTTTGCGCAACACCCTCTCCCAACCCTGGGTTGTGTAATATATTCCTGAGAAAGTATAAATAGCTGGTAGCAGGCAGGCAGGTCTTTATTATAAAAGTTTTTCCAGGGATACAAAACAGAAGACTCTGAGTTTGTTTATCAAAGCGCACAGAATTTCAGCTATGATTGTATCACGTGTCCCAAAATATACAGCCATTCTGGCCCTCTTGGTCCTGGGTGTTGGTGCACTGGACACTTTCATTGCTGCAGTGTATGAGCATGCTGTCACATTACCAAACAGAACGGAAACACCTGTGCTGGAAAAAGAAGCTTTGTTCCTGATGCACAAGAACATAGATGTTTTGGAGACAGCAGTTAAACTGGCAGCCAGACAGGTATGGCTGGGATATTGGAAAGGCAATTTGAAACATGGTAAGAATGGGAGTGTTTGGAACTTAGGAGAAACTCTTCTGCTCCTACTTGTTTTGAGCAGGGTGCACATATCATTGTGACCCCAGAAGATGGAATTTATGGCTGGGTCTTCACCAGGGAGACCATTTATCCCTATCTGGAGGATATCCCAGACCCTGGAGTGAACTGGATTCCATGTAAATATCCCCAGAGGTAATGTCATCAACCGTGGGGTTTTTTGTTTGTTTGTTGTTTAAGCTTGCAGTATTGTAGAATACTAATTTATTGCAAATTCAGGAAGCTTGACTAGTATTCTTGCTGACCAATTATCAGCCTGTGGCATTGGACTCACCCTTGTCATTCTTCATAGTATATACCATCTGGCATGTCTTCTGTTTGGTCAAGGACTTGAGATGATGATGTCTGGTTGATTATTTATTGTACTTATCTCTAATGAACAGTATGTGGACACAGTTTCTACAATAGATGTGCTTAACTGGATTTCAACAAAGTGAGAAAGTTGTGATATCTAGGACTTAGATTCCCAAATATGAGTGTGTGGTTCATCCATGAACACCTGCCTCCTTTGTAGAAATGGTAAAAGGAGGAGTAGGTTTATGTTTCAAAGGGGCTTCAAGGGATTTCCTGTTGTGGTGCAGTGGAAACAAATCCTACTAGTAGCCATGGTCCCACTCAGTAGGTTGGGTATCTGGTGTTGCTGTGAGCTGTGGTGTAACTCACAGACATAGCACGGTACCTGAGTGACTGTGGCCGTGGTGTAGGCCGGTAGTTATAGCTCCAATTCGACCCCTAGCCTGGGAACTTCCATATGCCACAGGTGTAGTCCTAAAAAGCAAAATAGTAATAATAATTTTAAAAGGGGGCTTTTATATTGGCATGGAATATAATCAGTATGGTGAGTGGAAATTGCATAGCACTTAAAAAAGGAACTCTTGAGATCTCATTCTACCATTCCTGGCTGAGTGATGGGGGGCAGACAACCAAAACAGTTTGACTTCTCTATTTCTTTTTTTTCTTTTTCTTTCTTTCTTTTTTTTTTTTGGCTGCACCCATGGCATGTGGAAGTTCCTGGGCCAGGGATCAAACCCATGCTACAGCCGTGACCTAAGCCACAGCAGTGACAATGCCAGATCCTTAACCTGATGAGCCACTGGGGAACTCTGAGATCTCTATTTCTTTATTTGTAAAACAGGGATAATAAAATTTCCGCTCCTACATCCCTTTACAGTGTAGGAATGAGTGTCCAGTGAAGTAAGACCTCTAGAATCTGTACTGTACACTGTGGCGCTCTCGCCAGTGTTAGCTGTCACCATTACATTTTTTTTAACAGAAGGAGCTAGATCTGAAATTTTGTTTTCTTGTCCACAAAGAAATTTTAGCAATTGTTGGTAGCTATAACTTAAGCATAACGTTCTTAAAGAATATCTGTATAAAATAGAAGAAAGATTTTTGAAAATAAATTATTTTAGGTGAATTTACTTTAAAAATAGGTTATATGCAATGCATTTTTTTTTTCTTTTTCTTTATAGGGCCGTACCCGCAGCTTATGGAAGTTCCTAGGCTAAGCGTTAAAATGGAGCTGCAGCTGCCAGCCTACACCACAGCCACAGCAACCCTGTGACCTACACTGCAGCTCACAACGCCAGATCCTCTAACCCACTGAACGAGGCCAGTGATCAAACCCACATCCTCATGGATACTAGTCAGTTTCTTAGCCCTCTGAGCCACAGTGGGAACTCCTATAATCCTTTTAAATGGCAAAATCAATGCATTAAGAAGTAATTTAATTTGCTAATTTTAAACCTACATGCTTTTGTTCAGAACTATTATCTTAGCCCACAAGAAGAGAAACTTTAATAATTTTGACATGTTTGAAATTGATTGGAAAGGTCAAGTCCAACATAAGCAGGGATTTTTCAATTTTGGAAAAGTATTCTCTGAATGTTGCGATCTGTGTTTATAGTAATCATGTAACAATGATGCAATGTCTACTTGATCATGGGGCTCTTCCCTGAGCAGGAAGGACTCGTGATTTACAGTAACTCAAGAGGCATAAACTAAAACACACTCAATTTGCCTAGGTTGATAAAACTGACTTTCCTGGGGGAAAGATGTCCTGAAGCCTGATAATTAGTCTTCAAAAAATTATTTTCAGGAGTTCCTATTGTGGTTTAGTGGTTAACGAATCCACAACTAGGAACCATGAGGTTGCAGGTTCGATCCCTGGCCTCGATCAGTGGGTTAAGGATCCGGCGTTGCCGTGAGCTGTGGTGTAGATTGCAGATTCAGCTCGGATCCCACATTGCTGTGGCTCTGGTGTAGGCTGGCAGCTACAGCTCTGATTGGACCCCTAGCCTGGGAACCTCCAAATGCCGCAGGTGCAGCCCTAGAAAAGACAAAAAAAAAAAAATTTCAGTAGGAAAGGTAGGTGACTAATGAAACTTTAATATTATGGAGACTTGCAGACATTTACTCAAATGGCAAGCTTTCAGCTCTGTGTTGTGGAAAGGAGAAATCCAATATTTAATATAAAGGTAATATTCGTTAAGAAAGCCACTGTTTGTTCCCTGGTAACATTTATCCCTAAAAGGATCCTAAAAGTTCACATGGCTCTCTTTCTTTCCTCTTTAAAAACATTTCCAGTATTGGAGTTCCTACCATGGCTGCAGCAGAAACACATCCAACTAGGAACCAGGAGGTTGCAGTTTCGATCCCTGGCCTCGCTTGGTGGGTTAAGGATCTGGCAGTTGCTGTGAGCTGTGGCGTACGTTGCAGACGTGGCTCGGATCTAGGGTTGCTGTGTCTCTGGCGTAGGCTGGCGGCTACAGCTCTGATTAGACCCCTAGCCTGGGAACCTCCATATGCTGCAGGTGCAGCCCTAGAAAAGACAAAAAACAAACAAACAAAAACAACAACAACAACAAAAAACATTCCAGTATTTAAACACTGTGAGTAGAATAATGACACATCTCATGCTTCCTTGGGTTTTCCCCACAAGGAACAAATAAGAAATATTAAAATACCACTAATTATTCAGCCAAAAAGAGGAAAACAAAATAAAATGTATAATAGTTTTATGAAAGGCTCTAATGAATGTGAATGTTGACAATATTCCCTTGTTTTTCCCGAAGGCAAAATAAAACAAATAGTCTGAAACAATAGCATACATCTGTGCTCCAGGTTAAAAGATTAGCTTGACATCAATTGCAGAGTGACTGACAGACCATGACGAACCTGAATGGTCTCTAGAAGGAATCAAGTCATTAGTGTCCTGGGCTGTATCCTGTGCACATTATGTCATTAAATGTATGTAGCAGGTGGAATTATTCTCATTTGAAATATGAGGGGCAAGGGGGGAGTTCCCATTGTGGCTGAGCGGAAACGAATCTGGCTAGCACCCGTGAGGATGCAGGTTTGATCCTTGGCCTTGCTCAGTGGGGCTCATAATTGATAATTAGCCTGGCTGGAATTCAAACACAGCCATTTCCATTGAATCGTGCTAACAGAGCAGACTCTGAGTGACTGGAAGCCCCACACTATACTTGAAAATTTCAGTGACTAGTGAATCCATTTCTTAGTGTGTTCTGGATGCTAGAAATTTTAATCTTGCTTTCCGACTGAAATCTCTCTATGACTTCCTTTGGTATTCGTACCGCCTCTATATTGTGTTCAGATACTTGACTTTTCTTCCTCTAATTAGATTCTTTCAAGTATTTGAGGCCAGCCATGATCTTGCTTCTTCCCTCACCTCAACCTCTTCCTATTTCTAAGATAAATATCCCCAATCTGGATGGTTTGGGCATTACTTTTCAAAGTAATTTCTTTCTTTCTTCTTCTTTTTTTTTTCTTCTGTCTTTATAGAGCTGCACCTGAGGCATATGGAGGTTCCCAGGTTAGGGGTCTAATCAGAGCTGTAGCTGCCAGCCTACATCACAGCCACAGCAACGCTAGATCCTTAACCCACTGAGTGAGGCCAGGGATCGAACCTGCATCCTCATGGGTGCTAGACAGATTCGTTTCCTCTGAGCCACAATGGGAACTTCTGAAAAGTAATTTCATAGTCTGTATTTATCATGGGGTCTCACACGAGGGTCGTCTAAGGTAGAAGGGAAGCTATTATGTTGTACTGACAGATGAGAACACTGAGTCAGCACAGTGAAATGCTTTCTTCCTTTTCTTTCCTCTTTAAAAATATTTCCTAGTAATAATGCTGCATTTGTTCTCTGTAGAAGATGACCTGCCTGGGACCATCCTTTTTTTTTTTTTTTTTTTTTTTTAAGGGCTGCACCCGTGGCATATGAAGTTTCCCAGGCTAGGGGTTGAATTGGAGCTACACCTGTTGGCCTACACCATGGCCACAGCAACACCAGATCCAAGCTGCATCTGGGACCTACACCACAGCTCATGGCAATGCTGCATCCTTAACCCACTGAGCGAGGCTAGGGATCGAACCTGCATCCTCACGGATACTAGTCAGATTCATTTCCCCTGAGCCACGACAGGAACTCCCCAGTCTGGGACCGACTATTTACTGCCTCCTAGTAGAACTGTGGCTTGGACTATGGAAAAGGTTCTCCCTGCTAGAGAGTCTGTTAAATTTTAAGCTCTTCACTTACCCTCCTGGGAGAACTGCATATGAGGAAGTGTTGCTTCTCTTCTTTCTCCTCTTCCTCCTCCATTTTTCCTGTACTTCAGTCTTATACTGCCATCTCAAGTCTGGCACATTAAAGTAACCAGCTTTTGGAGTTCCCGTTGTGGCTCAGCAGGTTACGAACCCAACTAGTATTCATGAGGATGTGGGTTTGATCCCTGGCCTCACTCAGTGGGTTAAGGATCTGGCATTGCTGTGAGCTGTGGTATAGGCAGGCAGTTGCAGCTCTGATTCAACCCCTAGCCTGGGAACTTCCATATGCTGTGCCTGCTGCCCTTAAAAAAAAAAAAAAAAAAGTAACCAGCTTTCATAAAGATGAAGATGGTAGTACATGTGAGTTTTTAAATGTTTTCTCCTGATTCTTAGCATAGAGCTGTTGTGTTATAGGTAACAAGTAAATAAACTTGTATCACTTTGGAAGTTCAACAATTACATGGTAAGTTTAAGGCCATATCTGTTGAATTAGGTTTGGCTACACCCCAGTGCAAGAAAGGCTCAGCTGCCTGGCCAAGCACAACTCTATCTATGTTGTGGCAAATATTGGGGACAAGAAACCATGCAATGCCAGTGACCCTCAGTGTCCCCCTGACGGCCGTTACCAATTCAACACTGACGTGGTGTTTGATTCTGAGGGCAGGCTGGTGGCCCGCTATCATAAGGTGAGAATCACTAGTACCTTAGCTAAGCTTGATTGACTTCTTATTTATGATGTCCTTGTATCTTGTCTGTTGAATGTTGGTGAGGGAATGGCTATCAGTGCATTTCTTAATTATTACATTGAGTCAATAATAGGTATTTAATTTACTTTGGTTTCATATCAGGGCTCTGAATTTGCATAAAATAGAATGTGGTAGAATATTCAAACAAATGTGCTAATCGTCTCACAAGGATTTTAATATTCTAGCAGAAAGAAGGAGAAAAGCTCCTTCTTATCACTTGGTTTAATATCAGAGTTAGTTTTTCACCCAATTTGTTAAAACTTTACTCATTCATTCCATTAGGACTTTGTATTTTATTTTTATATTTTTTGCTTTTTATTTTTTTTATGGCCACGCCCACGGCATATGGAATTTCCCAGGCAAGGGGTCAAATCGGAGCTGCAGATGCTGCCTACGCCACAGCCACAGCCATGCCAGATCTAAGCCCAATCTGTGACCTACACCCCAGCTCGTGGCAAGCCAGATCCTTAACCCACTGAGCCAAGGCCAGAGATGGAACCCACAACCTCATGGTTCCTAGTCGGATTCATTTTGACTGCGCCACGACTGGAACTCCCCTATGTGTAACAGTTTTTAATACATGCACTGGAGAAAAAATTTTATGCATATTGATCACCTCTATTTGGTACTTTTCTTACTAATTTTCCTCTTCTTTGCTTTTTGTTAACAGTACAATCTTTTTGCACCTGAAATTCAATTTGATTTCCCCAAGGATTCAGAATTTGTGACTTTTGACACTCCTTTTGGGAAGTTTGGCATTTTCACTTGCTTTGACATTTTTTCTCGTGACCCGGCTGTGGTGCTGGTGGAAGAATTTCACGTTGACAGCCTTCTCTACCCTGCAGCCTGGTACAACACGCTGCCCCTCCTCTCGGCTGTCCCCTTCCACTCGGCGTGGGCCCGAGCCATGAGAGTCAACCTGCTTGCTGCAAATACCCACCACACTGGCATGCACATGACAGGTACCTCACAAGGGGCGGCCACAGTCTTGGGAAGGCTTCATTCGTTTTCAAGCCACACTTTGCTCTAATGATTCCTTTGGTTGGGAGTAGGGGGGATGTGGCATACGGAGCTGCCAGGCCGGGATCAGATCCAAGCCACAGTTGTGACCTAAGCCTTGGCTGTGGCAACACTGGGATCCTTAACCCCCTGGGCCAGACTGGGGATGGAACCTGTGTCCCAGCGTCCCCAAGATGCTGCCAATCCCATTGTGCCACAGCAGGAATTCCTCTAATTATTCTTTTATTAACTCTAATGTCACAAAATTAGTAATAGTGTGAGTGAAAATGAAGCAAACACGAGACTCTCAACTTCATATGAGGGGAAACTGGAGTTAGAAAGAAGTTAGGTCATGTGAAGAAAGCAAAGCCAGATCTAAATGATGTTGCAGCCAGCATGCATTAGTAATGTTGAAAGAAATCTTGCTGTTGAGGTGATAAAATCCCTTTAGACTTAATCAGATTTTTAGAGCTTATCCCTGTTCAAGGTAAAACAGGCTCCCCTAGACTGCTTTGCTGTTTGTTGATTCAAATAAAGAATCTCAGACACAAGCACATTAGATAGGTCAGTGGAGTGTTAAAATTATTCTTTTATTTTTGGGAAATTTGTTAGTTTGTTGTTAAGTTGGCTAAAGGAAGGGGAGCTTAAGTGAAAAAAAATAAGTTATCCAAGTCAAATGATAGTTTTAGTGTAAGTAGTCATTTACGGAGGATGCAGAGTCAAATTAGAATTTAGGCCAAGGTAACAGCTGTATCTTTTTTTTTTTTTTTTTTTTTGCCACATGCAGAAGTTCCCAGGCCAGGGACTGAACTCACGCCACAGCAATGACAATGCTGGATCCTTAACCTACTGTGCCACCGGGGAACTCCCCCCCTTTTTTCCTTTTCCTTATGCTTTCATAAGGATATTTCATTTCATTTCTTCCTTCCTTCTTTCCTTTTTTTCTTTCTTGCTTGCTTTCTTCAGCTGCACTTGCAGCATACGGAAGTTCCCAGGTAGGAGTCAAATTGGAGCTGCAGCTGCCAGCCTATGCCGCAGCCACAGCAACACCAGATCCAAGCCACATCTGCAACCTACACCGCATCTTTCGGCAACACTGGATCCTTAACCCATTGAGCAAGGCCAGGGATTGAACCTGTATCCTGATGGTTACTAGTTGGGTTCTTAACCATTGAGCCACAATAGGAACTCCTATATTTCATTTCTTATGGAAGTGATTCTATTAGTTTGTCATCATGCCAAATTTGAAACCAGTATTGGTGTTTCTTTGTGTCACCCGTAGGGAGTGGAATCTATGCACCAGAGGCCGTCAAGGTGTATCACTATGACATGGAAACAGAGAGTGGCCAGCTGATGCTCTCAGAATTGAAGTCCCGACCTCGAAGAGAACCCACCTACCCTGCAGCTATTGACTGGAGTGCTTATGCCAGAGGTGTCAAGCCATTCGAGTCCGAACATCTGAATTTTCCAGGGATGATTTATTTTGATGAGTTTACTTTCACAGAGCTTAAGAGAAACACAGGAAATTATACAGTTTGTCAGAAAGACCTGTGCTGTCATTTAACTTACAAGATGTCTGAGAAACGAACAGATGAGGTGTACGCAGTAGGGGCCTTTGACGGACTGCATACAGTACAAGGCCAATATTACTTACAGGTAGAAACTCTCCAATATGTTAGAATGCTTTTTTTGTTTGTTTTTGTTTGTTTGTTTGTTTTTAACTGTTTTTTCTTCTAGGTCATCATTATATTTAAAAATTGTGCTAGGGGAGTTCTCACTGTGGCTCAGTGGGTTATGAACCCAACTAGTATCCATGAGGATGTGGGTTTGATCCCTGGCCTTGCTCAGTGGATTAAGGATCCTGCATTGCCATGAGCTGTGGTGTAGGTGGCAGATTCAGCTCAGATCCCATGTTGCTGTGGCTGTGGTATAGGCTGGCAGCTTCAGCTCTGATTCGACCTCTAGCCTGGGAATTTCCATATGTTGCGGGTTCGGCCCTAAAAAAGGACAAAAAGACAAAAAAAAAAGAAATGAATATTTTAAAATTGAACAGCTTAAAGTCCTTCCTTATTCTTTGCCCTGACTTAATTGTACTCTAAACACAATCTCCTGTAAGCTAAAGATTAGGCACCCTGAGCACAATTGCCTGTGGGTTCAAGATGTTTTTTAGGAACTTTCCTAGTTTGTTCTAATGTCTCATCGAGATGCCCTTTCTGCGAGTACTGTTATTCTAGGCAATAACCCAGAAGACCACCACCATGATCATGCCGAGATCTCCTGACTCCAGCTTTGATGACTAAGACTCCTCCAGAGAAAGAAGATTGCATGTTTGACCCCACCCTGAAAACCTATCTCAAAACCTGTTTTTCTCCTTTTTTTACTATAAAGCTCCTTGCAATTCTTTCCACTGGGGGCAGGGAGGCACAGTCTGCAGCACATAAGCCTGCTGTGGCCTCCTTTGCCTGGCAAAGCAATAAAGCTATTTTTTTCTCCTTTACCCAAACCTCTGTCTCTGCGTTTCAATTCAGCACGAGCAGACAGAGGCCGAATTTCAGCAACACTATGAGTTGCAATTTTTATAAAACTGCTTAGGAGGTAGCCTAACAATTCCTCTGTTCCTTGAAATTTTGTTTTTAGCTGAGAAACGATTTCCAAGATTTCCAACCCCTGCTCTTTTCTTTTCCTACATAGATATGCACGTTACTGAAGTGTCAAACCACGGACCTGAGCACTTGTGGGGAGCCCGTGGGGTCAGCTTTTACCAAGTTTGAAGAATTCTCCCTCAGTGGCACATTTGGAACGAGTTATGTTTTCCCACAGCTCGTCCTTAGTGGGAGTCAGCTTGCCCCTGAAACTCATTATGAGGTAGGAGGTTTTAGAAGGATATGTATCTATGAACAGATAGGGTCATGACAATCTGAGTAATAACGAGACGGGATTGCACTATTGTGGTTCACGTTCTACAAGCAACACCTTCGAAAGAAACTATGATGTGGAAGACAAGTGGTTCTAGACTCTCTTTAGACTGTGATGGAGAATTGGGAGTTTATTTTTCTACCTTAATATGATTATGAGATACAAGGCAACAAGAAGGTTATGGAGAAAATAAGATAAAAATATTGATTGCGGAGTTCCTGTCGTGGCTCAGTGGAAACGAATCTGACGAGTATCCATGAAGACCCAGGTTCCATCCCTGACCTCGCTCAGTGGGTTAAGGATCTGGCATTGCCGTGAGCTGTGGTGTAAGCTGCAGATTTGGCTTAGATCTGACGTTGCTGTGGCTGTGGTGCAGGCCTGCAGCTACCGCTCTGATTTGACCTCTAGCCTTGGAAATCCCATATGCCGAGGGTGTGGCCCTAAAAAGACCAAAAAAAAAAAAAATTAATTGCTGATGATGACGAGCAGCTAATGTTTATTTGCATGTTGGAGAAGGTGCCAGTTGACTACATTAAGTAATGCATCTACAACTTATTTCATGGGTGCATTATTCTGTGAAGTTGTAATAATGACAGTAATAATTGATACCTTGTATAGTGTTTCGTGAGCTAAAAGAACTCTTTTTAACCTATTATCTTAACCCTCGGTACCGTAGATTTCATGTTCACCCAAAGTCTCTCTAACATTCGACCTGTAGATCTGAAACAGGGGTCTCTGACTCCAAATTTTGTGTACTTTTGACTATTCCATGCTGCTTTTATTTATTTATTTTTTTGTCTTTTTGCCTTTCCTAGGGCTGCTCCCGCGGCATATGGAGGTTCCCAGGCTAGGGGTCGAATCGGAGCTGTAGCCACCGGCCTACGCCAGAGCCACAGCAACGCGGGATCCGAGCCACGTCTGCGACCTACACCACAGCTCACGGCAACGCCGGATCCTCAACCCACTGAGCAAGGCCAGGGATCGAACCCACAACCTCATGGTTCCTAGTCGGATTCGTTAACCACTGAGCCACAGCAGGAACTCCTCCATGCTGCTTTAGAGTGATGTTGTCAGAGAAGATCTCTGGGCTGGAAACCAGCTCTGGTTTGGAGTTAACCCTTTGCTCTCTTTGATCAGGTTTCAAGAGATGGACGTCTTCGGAGCCGAGGCAGAGCCCCTTTGCCCATTCTGGTTCTGGCCCTATATGGACGAGTGTTTGAAAGGGATCCTCCACGCTTAGGGCAGGGACCTGGGCAAGTTCAATGATCCCCTTCCCTGCCAGCCTTTCAGCGTTAGCCTGGCAAAGAGAGAGGAGAAAGAGAGAGCCCTTAAGCTTTGTCTAGAAGAGATGTCTTCACTTTGCTGAAACAACAGACTTAAGAAGATTTAAAGAAGAACGGATGTGTGTGCACAGTCTACATTTCACACATCCCGTAAAGCACAAATGCATTTTTAGAAGCCGGGTTCATCTTCTGTGTAGATGCTCTTAAGGATGTGTCAGTACGTCTATGTATAGGACAAGAATTTAAATGGGAGGAGGGACCCAGAAGAATCCTTTTGTGGTATCTGCTCTAACATAGGTGAATAGTTTCTATCATTTGTAAATGCATAGGATAAGCATTGAAATTGCAGAAGGTATTTGATCAACTAGGATACAGGAAGTTAAAAAACAAGAGTATCTTGTAAAGTAATTTTAAATAACTTTTAAACTAATTAAAACTGTTCCATTCTCTCTTCTCTTATGGTCCTTTACTATAGAAATCAGGTATTTAGAATGACAATGAAAAAAAGAAATGAATAAATGATCTCTTTCAGACCACACAGTGGGTGTTTTCTTTTGAAATTATTCTATCCCAAAATCTATCCAGCCCCCCGGTGAAGCCCCTTCATACTCCAGGATTTGTTGCAGCCTGTGCTGCAATGGGAACCCTTCTGTCATCTTTCTCCCAGTTACCTTTGGTCCCTTGACCTTGGCACCCTGAGTCCTTTTCCTGGTTGGTCACTTATTAACTCTGTGAAGAGATGCATGTGAGACAGGGGGCGCTCCAGGATGTGTGGGAGAGGTTGAGGATCATTCTGAGTTTGGGGACACCTTCCCCACCTCCACCTAAAGATATAACAATTGTCTTCCTAGACTTTTCTCAGGTGTTTATTTCCACTTAGTTTAATTCAGTCTAGTTCTAGGAGGCTGAAGACATCTGGGCAGCAGAAAATGTCCTTGGTCTCTGCTTCTCTCATTCCTGGAGTCCCTCTCTAGGGGCTATGATGCTTGAATTCTAGGATTGCTCCTGTGCCCCAAACTATTCTCTTTGTGCAGGATGTGGGCTTCTCCCCCCGTGATGGCCTCAAGTTGGCTCCGCCTAGGTTTCTTTCCTCTCTCTTAGGCAGTCGTCTGGAGGTTGCCTTAGGACCTGGTAGCCCCAGCTTCCTCACTCCCCCAGTACCCTGTGCATCTTTTGTAAGCCAACCTCTGCCCCTTCTCTTATACCAGGAACTGCAGAGTCACTGCATCCCAGGGTGTTCTCAGCCCTTGCTCACCATAACTAGACAACCCAGTGACCCTCTGAAAGTCGCTTTGTTCCTTGTCTGTTTTTCTTTTTTTTTAAAAAAATGTTTTATTAAAATACAGTTGATGTACGCTTCTTCAATTTTTTGCTGTACAACAAAATGACCCAGCCATACATACAAACACATTCTTCTTTTTTTTTTTTTTTGTCTTTTTGCTATTTCTTGGGCCTCTCCTGTGGCATATGGAGGTTCCCAGGCTAGGGGTCCAATCGGAGCTGTAGCCACTGGCCTACGCCAGGGCCACAGCAATGCGGGATCCGAGCCGGGTCTGCAACCTACACCACAGCTCACAGCAACACCGGATCGTTAACCCACTGAGCAAGGGCAGGGACCGAACCCGCAACTTCGTGGTTCCTAGTCGGATTCGTCAACCACTGCGCCACGACGGGAACTCCATATTCTTCTTTTTTTTTAATACTATCTTTCATCATGTTCTAACCCAAGAAACAGTACACAGTTTCCTGTGCTGTACAGTGGGACCCCATTACCCTGCCCGATATCTTTTAATAACCCATGTCTTTTATTTTCTTGACTTTCTTTGGTCTTACCTCCCCCATCTCATTTTATTTATTCTGCTAGGCTCAGTCCTCATAGCTGAGTCTTCCTCATCTAAATTCTTTTTTTTTTTTTTGGTCTTTTTGTCTTTTTAGGGCTGCACCCCTGGTATATGGAGGTTCCAGGCTTGGGGTCCAATTGGAGCTGTAGCCACTGGCCTACACCAGAGCCACAGCAATGCCAGATCCTTAACCCAGTGAGGGAGGCCAGGGATCGAACCTGCATCCTCATGGATGCTAATTGGGTTTGTTAAATGCTGAGCCATGAAGGGAACTCCCACAAACCCAGCCTAAATCTAAGTTGGGACTTGAACCCACTTTTTTTTTTTTCATTAGAATCACTCAGCTGTGTCTGGACCTACTAAGGCTCAGGTTCTTTGTGTCTCAGCACAGAAGGAATTCATGAGAGGCAAAGTGATAGGCAAGACATCGATTTATTAAGATAGGATGCTTTTGTGAACTGAAGTTTGGCCCTTGCCATCAGCCTCTACATGGAGTAAAACATGAGCCACTGTAGCTGCTGACCCACAGCACCCCTTGAGAAAATCTCAGGGTGGAGACCAGGAGTGAGTCACTCTGTGCTCCGGGAAAACTGGTGAACCACTCTTCAGATAGCTATTTTTGGGTGAAGATTTTATGAGCCTAATTCCTGCATCTCCTCATAGCTAAAAAACCACTAAAATCCTTCAATGATGGCTGATGTCTGGGACTAGTAGTAACCTTCACAAGATCAGCAGCAAACTTCTGCAAAATGGGTGCCTGGCTGCATGGACCTCCCCCTTCACCTTTATGACTTATAACTTGATATTCCCCCTTTGCTCTTTTTTTATTTTTATTTTTATTTTTTGTCTTTTTGCCTTTTCTAGGGCCACTCCCATGGCATATGGAGGGTCCCAGGCTAGGGGGTCAAATCGGAGCTGTAGCCACCAGCCTACGCCAGAGCCATAGCAATGTGGGGTCCGAGCCACGTCTGCAGCCTACACCACAGCTCATGGCAATGCCGGCTCCTGAGCCCACTGAGCAAAGCCAGAGATCCAACCCTCAACCTCATGGTTCCTAATCAGATTCTTTAACCACTGAGCCACGTTGGGAACTCCCCCTCTTTGCTCTTTGAGGCTGAGCTGAAATACTGCCTCCTGGGCTCTGTAGTTAGTGGATAAAACAGTCATCTGTGAGAACAGCCATTCCCAAGGGTGGCCAGTGAGTGTGCCCTGAGGGAACTCAGGAAAGTAACAAAGAGTAGCCCATAGCTGAGGTGCATACCAAAGGAGTGATTCCAGTAAGCCCAGACCTTTCCATCTTCCCACAGAAACTGGTTTTCTATAAATCTTCTTCTGCAAATCTGATTCTCTGAAAATCTTTTTTCCTACCACCTTCCCTTTGTTGCAAAAGCTCATGTATCCTAGCTTCTCTGCCTCGCCTCCTCTGAGCTGTTTCTCAGGACAACCCAAGTTGCTGTCTCCCGGGCTTAAGTCATAATTTCACCCCAAATAAAACTTGACTCAACTTTCAGGTCTTTTTTTTTTTTTTCCAGTCAACACTTGTGAGGAATACATGTGGGCAGGTCAGGAGGTTCTACCCCAAGGATTAGGTGGGCTACATTCTTATAATCCAAGGAGAGTGGGGAGTGGGAAAAGACTGCCTTCTTTCTCCTTCCCCAAGTAGAAGGAGGCTTACATCACTAGCTCCTCCTTTGTATTGGGTAAGAGAGTATTTGACCCATGAAGGTTAATTAGGACGGTCATGATGCTTATTCAAATCAGGAGAAGTGCGGTAGCAGATGCTAAAATCTCAGAGTTCTGCATATTGAGGGTGTCCTCCTTTGGAATGTCATCTTTCCCTTAAATTCCTTTCCTTGGTCACAAGAATCATTATCTTGCTGAACTTGAAGGCAGGCCTCATTTTATTGTTCACTTAATGACCTGAGGCCTATCTCGTGCTTTTATTTATGGTTTTGTAGTTAAGAAAGCCTGCTTCATTCTGATGTTCTGATAGCTTTCTTGAGCTATTATTAGCTTACAGTGGTCTCCCCAAATGTCTTAGGTTTCTCTCTCTTAGTCCCTTACTGGGTCTTCTACAACTACCTTTGGAACTATCCTACTCCATTCCTATCAATGCCACTCTTCTGGCTTCAACTAGCCTCTCTCAGGCAGCAGAATAAAATTCACTGGTAGGCAAAAAAAATTTTTTTTTCATGACCGC
The DNA here is from genome assembly GCF_016906955.1 of Phacochoerus africanus. Lineage (NCBI taxonomy): Eukaryota > Metazoa > Chordata > Mammalia > Artiodactyla > Suidae > Phacochoerus > Phacochoerus africanus. The sequence goes on from NC_062545.1 coordinate 30,919,456, forward strand.
CCATCAGGACACATAATAATGATGACAGGCTTTATGAAAAAAAAGTTTAATGACGTCCTATGGCAAACATATATATCCTGACAACGTAAGCAACTTTATTGATCAGATTTCTCAATAAAAAATTGAGACAGTATGCTAGCCATTAAATATAAGTATTAATATCTAGGTGCATATGTTTAGAAGCAATGCAGGGGCAGATTTCTAATCTTTTATCATACACACCAGAATTCTGATTCTGATTCCACCCCTGATTACCAATTATTGTTCTGACGCCTGATTTTGCTGAATGAGTTACCCCCACCACACACACCACCAGTTCCCTGACAGCAGTTGAGGATCCAATAATTCAAATCAATTCTGATATTATCTACCTGAGGATGCTGTAGAATTCCCAGAAGTCACCTCAGAGGACACGCAAGGAAGATGGAGAACAGCTTAATTATGCCAGCGGGTTCACGGGGAATCACTTCCCAATCATCGACCCCAAACAGAAAGGGGGAGATACATTTATAGTGCTTGCTTAGGTGTCTAACATGCTACATTAACCTTTGGTTACATGCAGGATATAGAAAAGATGTATAGCTCTACTGAATGTCTTATATCGTTCCTTTAATGATTAACCTCAAGTACAATCTAGCTATTTTTGAATATCTCAAGAACAACTGGGGCCTGGAGTTTCTCGAGTACTGATGACTTTTTTTTTCAGAGCCCTCATATGGGTCACCTTAAGTTCACTGAGATGGACGGTGGCAGCAATATGGCTTCGCTCTTGTCAAGCTTCCTATTCCCTTTTCCACACCCCTACAAGGTTAGTGTCAGATTCCGCAAGACTTCCCTCTCTCCATGTCAGACTCCAGTTGCAAGCCCAGATTGTCTCCTGAGTTTCTGATTGACTGGCTATACATTAGAGGTTTCTTGGACCTTCTTCTTGGGTTTGATGAATTTCCTAGAGCTGCTCACAGAACTCAGAGAAACATTTTCCTTACTCAGTTACCAGTTTATGACAAAAGGATATAACTCAGGAACTGCCAGATGGAAGAGATATATAGGGTTGAAGTTGAGGAAAGGGCTCTGAGCTTCCATGCCTTCTTGGAGCACATCATTCTGCCCACAAGTTTGTGTGGTCAAGAACACAAACGCTCTCCAAACTGCATCATGACATAGGCATGATTGATTCAATCATTGACCATGGGTGACTGAACTCAATCCCTAGCTCCTCTCCCTCTCTGGAGGTCAGGGGATGGGATTGAAAGGTCCAAGCTTCTAATCACATGGTTATTTCTTCCAGCAACCAGCTCCCATCCTTAGGTGTTTTCCAAAAATCACCTCATTAAGAGAACAGAAGATGTCTTTATTGCTCTCACCACAAAATTCCAAGGATTTTAAAAGCTCTATTGAGGGTAAAAACTAAATATGCATTTCTTATTATAAATCACAATATTGCACACACACACACACACGTGTGTGTGTGTGTGTGTGTGTGTGTGTGTGTGTGTATACAGATATATACACATATTCAAATGGCTCTTCAGACTTTACCAGATGTCCTCAAATGCTCATTTCATCTTATCCTCAAAGCCACCCTGGGAGATCAGCATTGTTGATCTCCCTTGATTCAGCCAGATCAGCTGGATCAACAAGATCAACTAGTGGAGGAAAAGAACCAAACATAGGTTTCTTTACATAAAAGAAGACTTTTTAGGCCTACATCATTTTGTGATCTAAGCCTGGCCACAATGCTTGCCTTTGCAGAGGAATTTGTCTCAGTAGTTAATAACTTTAAAGCTACAAAAGAATTAAGAAAGAAATAGCTATTACCAGGCTGGGAAGATAAAAACTTTATCAGAGACAATATATCAGTTGTGAAGAATCCTGGTTCTGTTTTAAAGATAAAAGTTAGCCTTAGGCACATTCTTAAATTGTTTTGCAACCAGCCCATCAAGTACTCAACCACCAGGCCAAGTAGAACCTAAGAAAGGATGATGCCAGCCTTGGCTGACCCTTGTAACTCTAATCAGCTGGACCTTTGCCCCAGTTCTATGCTGAATTCTTCTTTGCTCAAGCCCTTTCATGAGTATGAATGTACCCTTAGCTTAAAACTTCCCCAGTTTTACAGTTTGAGAGACATTGTTTTGGGAACTATCCCTGATACTCTTCTTACTGTTAAGTAAAACAAATCCTTCCTACTCCTGCTCTTTGGCTTGACTGTGTCTTTTGGCTCAAAACCCAATGAGAGGTGAACCCAGTTTTGGGGTGACATTAGGGATCAGGTGGATCAACTCAGGCATCGTAGGAAAAGCTACTGGTGTTCCACCAGTTCCAGTTTAAGCTCCTGGATGGCATTCTCCAGCAAGAATTGCAATTGTCCACCTAAAGATATTCTCTCAGCTTCTGTGGGCCAAGTAGGCCAGAAATGCCAGATTGGGAGTTCCTGTGGTAGCTCAGCAGATTAAGAACCCTACTCAGTGTCTGTGAGGATGCAGGTTTGTTCCCGAAGATTAGGTTCTTGTCTAGTTGCAGAAGGAATTCAGAAATGAGATGGAAATTGAGAAAGAAAAGTGAGGGTTTATTTAAGTGAGAAGTACACCTCTTAAGGAGAGGTGGGCAGAGAGGTGAGAAGCTGCCCTGTGTTTTTTGGGTGCCCAATTGTATAGGTGGGATATTCACTGATAAAGTGGGGTTTAGGGGTCATATTCCTTAATTTTCATTCCAGCTCCACCTTCCCGAAGGGAGGAGGGATTTTTGTCCTTAGTTGGTTAATTGGAAGTGTCATGGCATCCACGTATAATGGGTACTTCTTATCTGCATAGCTAATTGTATTAGAATTTTATTATAAGGAGGGCATAATGAGCAACAGGGTTCCATTCAGACACTGGAGATTCGTGCCCTCTTCTACCTTCCTTTGTCTGCAGCTTGGGCACTTATCACCCCAAAAATGTGTGGTTTCCTATCAGTCTGGTAGTTCCGGCTTTTCTTTGTCTACCCATGAACACATTTGTGTGATGCGTGGTTTCCTGCTATCTGGCCCCAGGACCCCCTTCTCTGCTGATGCCTATCTGCCCACTCTAACAGATTTGATCCCTCGCCTCACTCAATGGGTGAGTGAGGATCTGGTGTTGATACAAGCTGTGGCGTAGGTCGCAGCTGCAGCCCTAAAAAAAAAAAAGAAAAAAAAGAAAAGAAATGCCAGGTTGATGTAGTAGTAAATCTGGGAGGAGGGAAAGGGTTATATAGCCTAGTGATTAAATCTCCACCTTGTAATGGGCTTGTGCCCCTGGGCTGTGACCTCGATCTTCTCTTTCCCCGTAGCTGGTTCTGGCAGGCTGCATGGGGTTAAAAGGTTAAAGATGGGATTTTTTTTTTTTTTTTTTCCTGTCTCCTAGGAAGGTTAGGCTCTAGTAAATTGTTTCCACTGAAGGCAGGCTTTGGTTAAGAGAAAAGAATTCAGGAATTCCCATTGTGGCTCAGTGGTAATAAACCCGACTAGTATCCATGAGGACGTGGGTTCAATCCCTGGCCCCTCTCAGTGGTTTAAGCGTCTGGCTTTGCCCTGAGCTGTGGTGTAGATTGCATTTGCAGCTTGGATTTGGCATTGCTGTGGCTGTGGTGTAGACTGCAGCTCTGATTGGACCACTAACCTGGGAATTTCCCCATGCCGTGGGTGTGGCCCTGAAAAAAAAAGAGAGAGAGAAAAGAATGCCCTGAACTTATTTCAAAGTAGATGTATTTTTCCTCTTCTGTACAAAGCAAAAGGTGTTTTATTCCTTTATTGATTTTTCAGAGATCTTGGCTGGGCTCCTGAAATACCGCACCCCCCACCCCCGCTGGCACCCTGCAATACTGTTTTTATCTCTCAAGCCTGTCCAGTTTTTACCTCTCAAGCCTTCCACACTGAACCTCCAGCGATTTGTCCAAGACAAGTTGGCGTGATCGTACCAGGAGACTTGCTCCAACAGGAGACTTCTACTGCAGGTAAGCCTGTCTCTCTAACTGGCCACAGTGACTCATCCTGTGACTTCAGTTCTCTGTCTGATATATCTAAAAAGTTACTGCTTTTCATTTGTTCAGTTTCTTTCTTGTTGAGATAGGAGCAATGACTTCTTGGCTGAAAAGAAGTCTGAGCAATGACTAGAGCCTCATGTTACATCAGAATGGGAACACCATAGGAGCTTCTTATTTAATCTTTTTATTCTACTAAAATCAAAGAAGTAATTCTCTTTGTCTCTTAGTGACCCATTCCAGTTTTAACTTTTATTTCAGAACATACTTTGTTCTTATGTCACGATGGCATCTCCTTGTACAAGATTAGTAAATAGAAACCTTAATTAAACAGAGTCGTGGGAGACCAGAAGGGGGAGATCTCAGGCCCCATGACAATAACAGAGCCAAACAAGGGGGGAGACCACCTTCCTTCTTCCTGCCAAGGACTCAGCCAGTGAAAAGCCTTGGGCTTTTTGTTTAGCTGCCCCACCCCCACCCCCACCCTGCCTTTTCCTCTCTATAAAAGCATTCTCCTTCCCTTGCCTTGCCGAGGCTCACCGTGGTTGCATCTCCTGAATGGCAATTCTCTGCTGATGCCAAGTAAGCCCACTTTTGCTGGAAAAATAGCTGGTAGCGTGTTTCAGGTCAGCATCCTTGCGAGGTGTGTGTATCCCCATTTGCCTGGGACTGGAAAGCCTGAAGGGGGTCAGTAAGCAGAGGGGGCTGGATGTAGGAAGACTGGACAAACATGGTCTCTTGGTTACTTTGGCAGCCACAGAATAAATTTGCTATAGTACTGAAGTAAAAAAAAAATATATTTTGGATCTCCCTTCATGGCTCAGTGGTTAACAAACCCCACTAGGGTCCATGAGGATTCGGGTTCGATCCCTGGCCTCGCTCAGTGGGTTAACCATCCAGTGTTGCTGTTGAAAGGATGAAAATGCGACCTAACCCTCCCAGAACCCAGAAAGTTAATAAAAAGCTCTAAGTGCCCTCGAATTCCAGACCCTGTTCCCTATAGGTAAAAGACCATACTTCTTGCTGTTTTAGGGCTTGCTTTCTGTTCTGTACAAAACTATGTGGAGGAAAAAAAGAAGAGAAAACAGGCCCCTGAGTACGTGCCTCTAGGTATGAAACTTCTTGAAACTGCTTGAGATAACAGGGAGAAGGATCCCTAACTGCTTGTTTGGCTTCTGTAAAGCTGCTTGCATAAGATGAAAGGAGGGGAAGTTAATCGCTAAACCGACCCCAGTAAGATCGGCTGTGCCATAAAATATTGAAAATCCTGGTAAATATATCTTGGCGACAATATGTCTCCCCCTCCCAGGTACAAGCCCAAACACGTAACTCCAGAACAAATTAAAACTAATTGGTCCACGAAGCACGGGTTCGCGAAGTTTTAAAATGATTGGTTTGTGATATTTTGAAATGATTGGTTTGTGAAGCGCGAGCTTTGCTGTGAACCCCGGGCTTTGTTGTGAATCCCATAAAAACTATCCTGACTCCGCACTCGGGGCCGCAGTCGTCTACCCCTGCGTGGCGTAAGACTGTGGGCCCCAGCGCGCTTGGAATAAAAATCCTCTTGCTGTTAGCATCAAGACCGCTTCTCGTGAGTGATTTGGGGTGTCGCCTTTTCCAAGAGGGGGATTTTCTTTCTACTGGCCTCTCACTGTGAGCTATGGTGGAGGTTGCAGATGCTGCTCAGATCTGGCATTGCTGTGGCTGTGGTGTAGGCCAGCAGCTGCAGCTCCAATTCGACCCCTAGCCTGGGAACTTTCATATGCTGAGAGTGTGACCCAAAAAAGCAAAAAGCAAAAAAAAATCATACATACTCATTTACAAATGGAGCTATAAAGATACCACCCTAAGCGAACTCTCCAAACGAATGATCATAAACACCAATTCTCTAAATCTGAAAATATGTAGTACTTAACTCACAAATAAAATGAAATTTATTTCTTTATTCCAGGCCCTCATCTGTGACCTCTTCCTGTATTTTTTATTTTTTCCCTCTCTTCTTTTTCCCTCTTGTTCTCCCTCTCATTATTTTTTTTTAAACAGTCACACTCATGGCCAGAGATTCTGGCCACACATTCTGGCCAGAGATCAAAACCAAGTCCTCATGGATACTATTTGGGTTCGTTACCACTGAGCCACAAGTGGAACTCCAGCCCCAGTCCTGTTTTGAGCAAGGGACCCTGGGCTGGAGGCACCCAGCTAAGCTTCCCCTGGATTCCTGACCCACAGAAAATGTTAGATAATATATACCGGCTGTTGGAAGCCTCTACTTTTGGAGGGTGATTTTTTTACATAGGAATAGACAACTAGTAACCCTTTTATATTCCCCCTTGTCCTGGCTTCCACATTTTGAGGAAACTAAAGTGAACAAAGTATGAAGCTCAAAGAGTCACCTGAGGATAGTAATAATCATTTAAAAATTGAAAAGTTATTTATTCTTCAAATTACATACATTGCCATGGGTTGAAGTTCTAAAATGTATAAATTCTAGAAAGTTGTATGTTTTCAAGTCCTAACCACCTGTACCTCAGAACTTATTTGGAGATAAGATCATTTCAGATATAATTAGTTCAGATGAGGTCAGAACAGAGTAAGGTGGGAACTAAACCCATTGTCTGGTGTCCTTAAAAATAAAGGAAGTTTGGACCCAGATGTGCACACAGGGAGAAGACAGCCAAATGCAGAGGCATGAACAGGTCTTTCCCAAACAGCCCTTAGGAAGAAGAAACACTACTGACTCCTCTTCTGAATTTCTAGCTTCCAGAATTGCAAGACAGTACATTTCTGTTGTTTAAGCCACCCAGTGTGTTGTACTTTTTTAGGACAACCCTAGCAAATGGTCATACATGCATTTTCATATTTGATCCTTACGAACCCCTGCAAAAAAGGGAAGTTCATTTGTTACATAATATCTGTTTACATACACATGTCTATGGTGTAAAACCATGAGACTTTCTTTTTTTAAAAAAAATTGAAGTGTAGTTGATTTGCAATGCTGTGTTTGTTTCAGGTGTACAGCAAAGTGACTCAGATACACACACACACACACACACACACACATATTCTTTTTCAAAGTCTTTTCCCTTATAGTTTTTTTTTTTTTTATCTTTTTAGGACTGCAACCACAGCATATGGAAGTTCCCAGGCTAGGGGTCCAATCGGAGCTACAGCTGCTGGCCTATGCCACAGGCACGGCGATGCTAGATTCAAGCTGCATCTGCCACCTACACCACAGCTCACGGCAATGCCAGATCCTTAACCCATTAAGCGAGGCCAGGGATTGAACCTGCATCCTCATGGACACCAGTCAGATTTGTTTCCCCTGAGCCACAGCAGGAACTCCTTTTCCCTTATAGATTTTTACAAGATATTGAGTATAGGTCCTTGTGCTGTGCAGTAGCTCCTTGTTAGTTTTCATCCAGCTTTCTTCAAGTGAGCTTTTGTCCTTTATTTTTAAAGTACTAAGTTCTAGGAACCACGTGATTTATTGCGTTTTCACTCTATAAATATCAGGGCTTGTTCTCTTTGTTTTTCAGCAACTGTTGGACTTCAGCATGATCACATCTCCGTTGCTGGCTTATGTGGCGATTCTGTTTTTCTGTGTCTTAAAAGCCAGCTCCCTGGATACCTTTATCGCCGCTGTTTATGAACATGCAGTGATATTGCCTGATGCCCCCCTCACACCAGTATCCCATGAAGAAGCTTTGATGTTAATGAACCGCAATCTGGATCTTTTGGAGGACGCAATCACGTCAGCAGCAAAGCAGGTACAATTTCTTGAGTGTGCTGGCTTCTAGGTAGAGAGAGGGTGGGGTCTGATGAGACCGAATCACCGTCGGGGTCGGTTCAACTTTTGAATGACATATGTGTCAGGGGAGCTGAGACCTTACTTTACAATCAGAGTCCTCCCTTCCCAGTTCTTAGAGCCAGAACATTATCATGCATCCCTAATAGTGAGAGCAAAACGTTTAGAAAAGGACGGCATGGTGATGATTAAGTGGCAACAGATCTTTGAGGAACTGGCTGTGAATTCAACAGTTTTGTTGCTCTTTTCTGCTACAGGTGGCGGGTGGAGGATAAATGGGTCAGGGACCAGTTATATTCTTCAAGTATTAGTAGCCTCAGTGTATTTTTTTTTTTTTAATCTTGAGAGTTTGTAGGTTTAGGTTACCTAATATGTAACACCAAAGCAATGAAACTTGTCTCAGATGAACAGTATGTACTATATACTTCACACTTTATTCTAATTACGAGACAGAAGTATATCCGTTAATATGTGGTAAGTCCTTGAGTTGAAAGAGGCATTAAGTGTGTGATTTGAATGAATACGGTTTAAATAAGCTATTTGTAGATCAGGTAAAGATGAGGATAATAGGAAGTCTGATGAGAGTCGTGGATATGTGCACAGAACATACACCTATCAACATACATTCTTCTACATACAAAGAAATAAAAGGCTGTTGAGAATTCTGAGATTCTGGAGTTCCCGTTGTGGTGCAGTGGAAATGAATCTGACTAGTATCCATGAGGACATGGGTTTGATCCCTGGCCTCACCCAGTAGGTTCAGGATCTGGCATTGCTGTGAGCTGTGGTGTAGGCTGCAGATGCAGCTTGGATCCTGTATTGCTGTGGTTGTGGTGCAGACTGGCAGCTGCAACTCCAATTCGATCCCTAATCTGGGAACTTCTGTAGGCCTCTGGTGTGGCCCTAAAAAAGCAAAAAGCAGGAAAAAAAATAGAATTCTGAGATGCTGGAGTTCCTGCTGTGGCTCCGTGGTATCAATGGCATCTCTGCAGCACTGGGACACAGGCACAGTGGGTTAGGGATCCCCTGTTTAGGCAGCTGAAGCATAGGTTGCAACTGCAGCTCGGATCTAATCCCAGGCATGGGAACTTCATATGCCCTGGGAGGCCAAAAAAGAAAAGGAAAGAATAAAAAAAGAATTCTGAGATTCTTTTTCATCTTTAGTCCAAGTATTTTCTCGAAGGCCACACAGCAGCTTTCAGGGTGATTCTCCCACCAAAGGCGCCCAGGTGAGCTCGGGTCGTACCTCTGGGCCTGGCGCCCTTCAGGTAACCATGTCCGAGCCCCCTTCTGAGAAGCAGGAATCACACTTTCCAGATATGAGGCAGGGAAGGCTGGAGTGAAGGTGTGAGTTATAAATCAGTCCTGACATACTCGGGCACAACAGTTTGACCAAAGGTCAGGGAGGGGCTTTATTTGTGAAGAGCTAGGTTTATAGTTAACAGCTGAGGTGGGAGGCAAGCCTGTGTGTAGCCTGAAAAAATATTAATGCCTACCAAAGAATGAAAACATTGCATAGAAAGGATGCCTGTGGAATTTGAAAATGAAAGTGGTTGGGGAAAGAAAATAAATTACAAAAATAGAAAGCAAAAGGAAAAAAAAAAAACACTCCTGCATGTTTATGTCTCAACCATTCACATCCTTTCACCAGCTTTCTCTTTGATTGTTGGCGTCTTTGAAAAGTCTTTTGATTTAGCTTTATTTTTAACAGGGTGCACATATTATTGTGACTCCAGAAGATGGTGTTTACGGCTTTTTCTTCAGCAGGGAATCTATTTACTCATACTTAGAGGACATCCCAGACCCTCACGTGAACTGGATCCCTTGTACCAATCCCAACAGGTAAAGAAACATGTGAAAATTTGCTCATGAACATGAACTTACTTTTTCTGGGAAAACTTGGTAGATGATCACTGAATAAGATCCACTCTCACCTCTAAGTTTCAAGATAGTTTTATTATTTTTATCTCCTACAGATAATGTTTATTAGGAAAGTGAATATGAATTATGAAATCATAGCCATCAATGCTGTAAGGTAACAAAGAATTCATCAAATTCAATGTGAATTTCCATTGAGGGAGTGAATCTGGAGAGATGATAGCATGGCCTGGTCAGGGTCACGGTGGTTGGTTGGAAGAAGGACCTTACCCAAACTCTACTCTTCTGACTCCTTACCAGTGAACAAAATTGTTTCCCTAGGTGGTCTGTACTTTTAAAACTGTGCAAGGGAATAGTAAAACAGTCAAGTGTCAGTTGAGGACTGAAGTTTTTCTTTCACATCAATAAGATATGGGTGAGATTCATGTGTATGAAATTCTCAAAGCTTAATGTGATAATTGAGGCGAGATAGCAGAACGACGTCAAGTGGTTTAAATCAAACCTGGGATAAGAAATATGAAGTCTGATAAAAAGTAGCACTATTACTTTTATGGAATCCGGAGTTCCTGCTGTGGCTCAGTGGTTAACGAATCCGATAGGAACAATGAGGTTGTGGATTCGGTCCCTGGCCTTGCTCAGTGGGTTAAGGATCCAGCGTTGCCATGAGCTGTGGTGTGGGTCGCAGACGAGGCTCGGATCTCGTGTTGCTGTGGCTGCTGGCATAGGCCAGCAGCTACAGCTCCAATGAGACCCCTAGTCTGGGAACCTCCATATGCTGCAGGTGAGGCCCTAGAAAAAGACAAAAAAAAAAAAAAAAGAAGTAGCACTATTGCTTTCAATATAAGCAAAATAATACACACCTTATACATTCAAGAGAACCATGTCAGTTAACTCACTTGCCAAATGCTCTATTGCTAAAATTGTTGGAATTCCTCATTTGGAACTGCTCTCAAAACCATGTAAACTAACAACTATATTTGCTTGTAGAGACACCTTGGTTTTAACAAAGTTCAATATATTGCATCTTTATCATCTACTTTATATTTCATGACATTGTCATTATTTCTCATTTAACCACATCCCAAGCCAGAGCTTCAGTCTAAAGGGCATGCACCCTATTATCACTTCCATGATGAAGTGGCTTTGTTTCTGAATGACCTTCCTCTAGAACCAACTTCCCAGGGCCTTCTGAAAGTCCCCATCAGGGTGATTCATCTGTTCCATTTCAAGAAGTCTGGTAGCCTTTCTTCAATTCTTCCATCAACTAATGGTATCTCCATACCTTGTATGCACTTAGTTGACCAATTTTTTTTTTTTGTCTTTTTGCTATTTCTAGGGCCACTCCCTCGGCATATGGAGATTCCCAGGCTAGGGGTCGAATCAGAGCTGTAGCCGCCGGCCTACGCCAGAGCCACAGCAACGCTGGATCCAAGCCGCGTCTGCAACTTACACCACAGCTCACGGCAACGCCGGATGCTTAACCCACTGAGCGAGGCCAGGGACCGAACCCGCAACCTCATGGTTCCTAGTCGGATTCGTTAACCACTGCGCCACGACGGGAACTCCTGACCAATTTTTAATACCTCTTCTGCCCAGGCACAGTTCTGGGCTATGGGGTAGACACAAAACTAAACACCTCTGTCCTCCTGGAGCTTATATTCTAGTGAAGATAGCCAAATTAAAAAAAAAAAATGGTATCTCTCTATTTAGTTATCATTCACTCACCTGCCTATGTGGTATGTGATAGAGATAAATGTTATGGAGAAAAAGCAGGAAAGGTGAATATAATGTAAAGCATTGGACTTAAACCTTTAGGTCATTCAAGGGCTTTGAGACAAAGAAAGTGAGGGAGTAGGTCATACAGATATCTGAGGAAAGAATATTCCAGGCCAAAGGAATTCTAAATCCCAAGACCCTATAGCCAGAGCACAAGTCTGGCATATTAGGAACAGCAATAAGGTTAGTGTGGAAATGATGTGGGGTGGGGCGGGGAGGAGGTAGAAAGGTAGGAGACAGAAGCAGGAAGGCAAACAGGCAGGAGGACGCTGATTGCGTAAGACTTGCATAAGTGGGCCATACAAGGATTGCATAAGGGGCCGTGACAAGGACTTTGGTACTTGAGTGAGAAAGTAGCCTTTGGAGAGTTTTGAGCAAAGAAGTGACGTGCTCTGACTTCAGTTTTGTAAGGATCACTCCAGCAGCCTCACAGAGAATCGATTCCTGAAAGTAGGTAGTAAAGAAGCAGGGTGAGTTAAAAAGCTATTGCAGTAATCTAGGCAGAGAGATAATAGTGTTTGGATGAAGATGGTAGTAGTCTGGGTATTGAGAGATGCCCAGATTCCAAATAAAGTCTGAAGGTAGCTCTGACAGGCTTTGCTGAAAGATGGAATCTAAGATATAAAAGACTGAATGTAAGAGATAGAGGTGTTCTCACAATGGCACAGTTGGTTAAGAACCGCCAGCAGGAGTTCCCATTGTGGCTCAGCAGGTTACAAAGTCGACAAATATCCACGAGGATGTATGGGTTAGATCCCTGGCCCCGCTCAGTGGGGTAAGGATCTGGTGTTGCCTTGAGCTGTGGTGAAGGTCACAGATGAGGCTCAGATCCCTCATTGATGTGGCTGTGGCTGGCAGCTGCAGCTCTGATTCAACCCCTAGCCTAGGAACTTCTGTATGCTACAGGTGCAGCCCTTAAAAAAAAAAAAAAAAAAATCCAACTGCAGCAGCTTAGGCTGCTGTGGAGGTGTGGTCACAGCTGTGGCTCAGATTCAGTCCCTGGTCTAGGAACTTCCATATGCCACGGGGGTGGCCATTAAAAATATATAGGAGTTCCTGTCGTGGCCGAGTGGTAATGAACCCAACTAGTATCCATGAGGACACAGGTTCCATCCCTGGCCTCAGTCAGTGGGTTAAGGATCTGGTGTTGCCATGAGCTGTGGTATAGTCACAGATACAGCTCGGATCCCACATTGCTGTGACTGTGGCATAGGCTGGCAGCTGTACCTCCGATTGTACATGTACGTAGCCTGGGAACTAACATGCCACACCTGCAGCCCTAAAAAAGCAAAATATATATATTTATATATATGTATATATATATACACACACATATGTATGAAAGAGAAAAGTCCTGCTCCTGGAGTTCCCCTCATGGCCCAGTGGTTAATGAATCCAACTAGGAACCATGAGGTTGCGGGTTTGATCCCTGGCCTCCATCATTGGGTTAAGGATCCAGCATTGCCATGAGCTATGGTGTAGGTCAAAGACGAGGCTTGGATCCTGAGTTACTGTGGCTTTGGCGTAGGCCAGCGGCTCCGACTAGACCCCCTAGCCTGGGAATGTCCATGTGCCCCGGGGGTGGCTTTAAAAAAAACAAAACAACAACAACAAAAAAGAAAAGTCCTGCTCCTTTATCTCTCACATACAATCAGATATCACATCTTGATGAGTTTGCTTGAAAGGTCCAAAGCTGATTCCTTTCTTTTCTCAAAGTCACCACTCTTTTGGGGAGCCTGCCAACACCACTGAGCCTGGGTGTTATGGGAACAGACCCTTATTATTTCTCTTTTTAATCATATTTATTTAGCACTTATACTTCACATGCTTCTGGGAAGATTTGAGGTTTCTTGTTAATATCTTATATAATTAAAAAACAAGACTGTTTACATACAAAAACAAAGTAGAAGCTACCTGAATAAAGTAGAGGAAATAGCTGTTACAAGGCATCGTGGCAGTGGGCTGATAATTACCACTGGGCATACGGGACAGTTCTGAGAGATCCCAGAGGCTGAGAGGAACAGTTTGGCTTAGAAAGTTTCATTGCCTCCCAGAAGAAACCTTGTAGATTTCCTGAGAGACTTTTCTTTTCATTGACTGTTTCCTACATACTGGGTACTCCATTATGTGTGTATATGGGAGTCCTTGTACAAGCTTTAATACAGTTGCACCTATGATCAAGGTGATGTGGCCTGATTAAAGAGTCAATCATTAGTCAACAGTCAAAAAAAAAAAAAAAAAAAAAAAAAACTTGCTGGAGCTCCCATCGTGGTGCAGCGGAAAAGAATCCGACTAGGAACCATGAGGTTGCAGGTTCAATCCCTGGCCTCGCTCAGTGGGTTAAGCATCCGGCGTTGCCATGAGCTGTGGTGTAGGTTGCAGACACAGCTCGGATCTGGCATTGCTGTGGCAGTGGGTGGGCCGGTGGCAATGGCTCCGATTGGATTCCCAGCCTAGGAACTTCCATGTGCCACGGATGCGGCCCTAAAAAGACAAAAGACAAAAAACCCACAAAAATAAAAAACAACAACAAAAAACTTGCCTAACTATCTAGTTTGGATGAAAAAGCATGTTGATATTTTACTGCATACTAGTCATACTGTTGTTTCAGGGTTTTGTACGCATACACGTTTTCTCCAGTAAGATTAGAAGATTTCAAAGTGCACCAGCCATGTTTTATACTGAATCTCCCACACTGTTCACTTGGACAGGTCTGCCTAGAATGCCCTTTCTCTAGATGCCCACTTATCTAGCATAGTGCTTTGTGTAGTGTAAGAACCCAACAAATATTTGTTGAGTATTTCATGTACACTTTTTTATTTTTATTTTATTTTTGTCTTTTTTTTTTTTTTTTTTTGCCATTTCTTGGGCCACTCCTGCAGCATATGGAGGTTCCCAGGCTAGGGGTCCAATCGGAGCTGTAGCCACCAGCCTACACCAGAGCCACAGCAACGTGGGATCCGAGCCGCTTCTGCGAACTACACCACAGCTCACAGCAAAGCTGGATCCTTAACCCACTGAGCAAGGCCAAGGATTGAACCTGCAACCTCATGGTTTCCAGTCGGATTTGTTAACCACTGTGCCACAACAGGAACTCCAATGTGTACTTTTTTAAAGTGAGTAAATGTCTTCAATAATCGACAGTGCTTATTATATCTGGGGATTGAACACTCTGAAAGCAGTCTTAGGAAATACATTTTAATTCTTGCATTTCATCTCCATTTTCTGTTCCCAGTAGCCCTAGGACAGAGATTTGCATACATTAAGGGCTTGGCAAATATTATGGAGTAAGTGAGAAGCAGATTTCAGGCTCACAGAAGCAAAATGCATTTTTAAACTCCAAGTCAGAACACGTGGTCTAACAAAGAATTTTGGAACTTTTCTGGGTATTACAACCAGTCTGAGAAATGTAGTTTCAATGGAAGTATGTCAGAATATATGCTGCACTTTTAAGATTAATACAGGCAGGAGGAATATATGTAGTTGGGACTGTTTTAGAAATCCAAAACGCTAGATTACATGTACCTATTTTCTATGACTTCGGGGGACTTAAAAAGACATGGGGTAAAATACTTTTCGAGTGGTTCATTGAGTTGTGTTTATACTTGTGACTTTTAGATATTAATTGAAGTAAACAAGGGAGGACTATCAAATGGTCACTTTTTTTTTTTTTGTCTTTTTGCTATTTCTTGGGCCGCTCCCGCGGCATATGGAGGTTCCCAGGCTAGGGGTCCAATCGGAGCTGCAGCCACCGGCCTACACCAGAGCCACAGCAACGCTGGATCCGAGCCGTGTCTGCAACCTACACCACAGCTCACGGCAACGCCGGAGCGTTAACCCACTGAGCAAGGGCAGGGACCGAACCCGCAACCTCATGGTTCCTAGTCGGATTCGTTAACCACTGCGCCACGACGGGAACTCCAAATGGTCACTTTTTTATGTAAATGCTTTATAAAATATATTTTTTTAGAGGTGGTTTTGCATCCTTGTTCTTTTCAAGGATATGTTGTGTGGTGGATTGCTATGGTTTTGCTTATATTGCCAGCAGATGGCACCAAATTTTCATTCTTTCAACAGTTATTAAAGTCATTCCAGATATTCTTCAATAACCCTCTACTAATCGATATATATATGTGTGTATTTTTTGTCTTTTTAGGGCCGCATCGGTGACATATGCAGGTTCCCAGGCTAGGGGTCCAATCGGAGCTGTAGCCACCAGCCTACACCAGAGCCATAGCAACATCAGATCCGGGCCATGTCTGTGACCTACACAACAGCTCACGGCAACGCTGGAGCCTTAACCCACTAAGCGAGGCCAGAGATCAAACCTGCGTCCTCATGTATGCCAGTTAGGTTCGTTAACCACTGAGCCACAGTTGAGATCTATGCCACAGCTGTGGCAACATGGGATCCTGAACCCCCTGTTTCAGGCTAGGGATCGAACCTGTATCCCAGCACTGCAAAGACACCACCAATCCCATTGTGCCAGAGTGGGCACTCCCAAAGTCATCTGTAGACTCAATGCAATCCCTATCAAAATTTCAATTATGTTTTTCACAGAAATGGAAAAACAATCCTAAAATTTCTGTGGAACCACTAAAGATCCTAACAGCAGCCTCAAGAAAGAACCAATCTGGAGATAGCCCACTTTCTGATTTCAAATTATATTACAAAGCTATAGGAATTGAAATGGTGTGGTATTGGCATAAAAATGGATTGAAAACCAGTGCAACAGAAATAAGAGTCCATAAATAAACCATGCACACATGGGCACCTAATATTTGACAAGTGAGCCAAGAATACTCAATGAAAAGAGGAAGTCTCTTCAAGAAGTGGTGCTGAAAAAACTAGACATTCACATGCAAAAGAAATAAAATTTGACCTTTATCTCACACCATCACAAAAATTAACTCGAAATAGATCAAAGACTTAAACATAAGACCCAAAAACTCCCAGAAGAAAATATGGGGAAAAAGCTCCTCAACATTGGTCTTGGCAAAGATTTTTTGGCTATGGCACCAAAAGCATAAGCACCAAATGAGTAAAACTACACAAGCTAACAAGGCTCCTGCATAATGGTTTATCAACAAAATGAAAAGGCAGTGGGAGAAAATATTTGCAAATCATATGTTTGGTAAGGAGATATTAATCAACATATAAAGGAGCTCATATTCAATTGATAGCAAAAAAAAAAAAAGGAAAAAGGAAAAAATCCTTAAGCTATGGGTAAAGCATCTGAATAGATATTTTTCCAAAGAAGACATGTAAATGACTAACAAGTACATGAGAAGGTGCTCAACATTGCTAATTATCGGGGAAATGCAAATCAAAACCGCATTGAGATATCACCTCATACCTTTAGAATGGTGAATATCAAAATGATGAGAGGTAACAAATGCTGAAGAGAATATGGGGAAAAGAACATGGGACATTTTCACACTATTTCTGGAACATAAATTGGTGCAGTCACTATGGAAAATAGTTTGGAGTTTCCTTAAAAAATGAAAAATATGTATAACTACTATATGATTCAGCTATTATACTTTTTTTTTTAAGGGCTGCACCCGTGGCATGTGGAGTTTCCCAGGCTAGGGGTCTAATCAGAGCTGTAGCCACCAGCCTACACCACAGCCATAGCAATGCCAGATCTGAGCTGCATCTGCGACCTACACCATAGCTCATGGCAATGCCGGATCTGTAACCCACTGAGCGAGGCCAGGGATTGAACCTACAACCTCACAGTTACTGGTCGGATTTGTTAACCACTGAGCCATGACAGGAACTCCTACAAAATATTTTTAATGCCTCTTCTCTTTCAGGCACAGGTTCAGTGAACAGGACATATGTATCTTTGCCCCATCTATCTATGAGATGTGACATATATTATAAACGAACGCATAAATCAATAAATGATTATAGATGATGATAAATGCTATGAAAAAAAATACATGACCTGGACTCTTATCCTTGAATATTTCTCTACAACCAAATTCCCACAAGCATGTACTTCCTTTAAAGTCTCTTCTTGTTTAAATCCTTCCCTTCTATCTATGCCATTTATTTATTTGTTTTTGTTTATTTATTGCTTTTTAGAACTGCACCCACAGCATATGGAAACTCCCAGGCTAGGCGTCCAATCAGAGCTGCAGCCGCCGACCTACACCACATCCACAGCAATGCCAGATCCAAGCCACACCTGCGACTATACTACAGCTCACAGCAACGCCGGATCCTTGGCCCACTGAGCGAGGCCAGGGATCATGGCTCATGGATACTAGTCGGGTTTGTAACCTGCTGAGCCACAATGGGAATCCCCTATCTATGCTATTTAGAATTTATTTTTGGGTATATCACCTAAGTTTAGGAAGTATGTTTCTGAATTTTATTAAAAGCTAAGCTTGGGTTTTTTTTTTTTTTTTTAACCTCTTCCAAATGAACACATACCAGATTTGGCCACACTCCAGTACAAAAAAGACTCAGCTGCCTGGCCAGGGACAACTCCATCTACATTGTGGCAAATATTGGGGACAAGAAGCCATGCAATGCCAGTGACCCTGATTGTCCCCATGACGGCCGTTACCAGTACAACACTGATGTGGTGTTTGATTCTGAGGGCAGACTGGTGGCACGCTATCATAAGGTAAAATCCATTTGCAAATAATTCAGTTACTGAATGCCTAACAAAATAAAATGGACAAAAAGGGAAAATCCCCTGTGTTGGTATCTATAAGCATATTTTAAATGCAGAATAGAAAGGAAGCATAGAACATAGAACGTAGTGATTCTTCGGTATGGTGAGGTCCTAAAAATATGTCCTAAAAAAGGAAGTTTCCTTTACATTTGAGAATACAAAGTGTGTCTTTTAAGAGTCTGTAAGAATCCGTAGGAGCTACTTGCATTAAAATAAAATGTTGCCTTTTGGACTTAATTCCATGCTCTGGCAAAACGTCAAGTCTGGAATGAAAGCCTCTACCAGAGAGCCTTGTATGTAAAGGGAAAGGAGCAAAGAAAGTTCTTTGGTTGCAGAAAATAGAGCGTTCCTGACCAATAGAAGTTATCTTTTTCACTCTTATGTGTTTAATATTCCAGAACGTTTTAATAAATAAGGATTCCCCTGTACGTATTCATCAAATATGGATATTGAACCAAAATTTCCTATCAGCGTAATAGTCTCTGATTCTCTAACACGCTTCCCCTGCGGAGACAGTGGTTCTAGAAGAAACTGGCACTGTGTAATGTGAGTTTGTGCTTTTTAAGATGCAATGACATCCAGGTCAATGTCTTAAAAGACATTTTCCCCCATCATCTTCTATTTCTTGCAGCAAAACCTTTTCTTGGGTGAAGATCAATTCGACGCACCCAAGGAACCCGAGATCGTGACTTTTGACACCACCTTTGGAAGATTTGGCATTTTCACGTGCTTTGATATTCTCTTCCATGATCCCGCTGTGACTCTGGTGAAAGATTTCCAGGTGGACACCATACTCTTCCCGACAGCTTGGATGAATGTTTTGCCACATTTGACAGCTATTGAATTCCACTCAGCTTGGGCTATGGGCATGAGAGTCAACTTCCTTGCAGCCAATATACATTTCCCCTTAAGAAAAATGACAGGTAATGTGTAATTTTTAGGATTTACAGGCTTGGAGTGCCCGCTACAGTGCAGTGGGTTAAGAATCTGAGTGCAGTGGCTTGGGTTGCTGAGGAGGTATGGGTTCGATCCCTGGCCCTATGCAGTGGGCTAAAGGATCAGGCATTGCTGCAGCTAGAATGTAGTTTGCAGCTGCAGCTCAGGTTTATTTCTGGCCTGGGAACTTCCAGATGTTTCGGATGTGGCCATTAAGAAAAAAAAAAAAAGATTTACAGTCTTGATGGGATCAAAAAGGGGAAGAAAAATCATTTCTAGCTAACATTTACTCTTTTTTTTTTTTTTTTTTGCTATTTCTTTGGGCCGCTCCCACAGCATATGGAGGTTCCCAGGCTAGGGGTCAAATCAGAGCTGTAGCCCCCGGCCTACGCCAGAGCCACAGCAACACAGGGTCCGAGCCGCGTCTGCAACCTACACCACAGCTCACGGCAACGCCGGATCGTTAACCCACTGAGCAAGGGCAGGGACCGAACCCGCAACCTCATGGTTTCTAGTCGGATTCATTAACCACTGTGCCACGACAGGAACTCCCTAACATTTACTCCTTAATACAATGTTTTCCAGCTCTTAATGCTTGCATATCTAGCTGGTGACATGCTAGAGAATAAATCTCAACCTAAATTGTTTCATAAATGTACTTAGTTTTATTCAGCTTGAATGCACACTTTTCTTTTTCTCCAAATTCACCACTTCTTGGGTCTGGAGTTGCCATGAGCTGTGATGTAGGTCACAGATGTGGCTCGGATCCTGCCGTGGCTGTGGCTATGGCGTAGGCTGGCAGCTGCAGCTCCAATTAGACACCTAGCCTGGCAACCTCCACGTGCCGCGAGTGCAGCCCTAAAAAGCAAAAAGAGAACAAAAAAATTCACCACTTCTAGTGTGAAACGCTCTCTTCTTGGCTTCTTCGTGTCATCCTCTATTGGATTTTATCTCACCTGTCTGTCTTTGTATTACTGAAGAGGTTCAACATGTTACTGAAACTAATGAAATATAGAGCTTAGAGGAAGTAAATGTTAATATGATCTTAGAATGACAACAATGCAATCCTTGGTTACTTTGCTATTTTAAATGTCATCTCCAACTTTTCACTTCCAGGAAGTGGCATCTATGCACCTGATTCTCCAAGAGCATTTCATTACGATATGAAGACAAAGGAGGGAAAACTCCTCCTCTCACAACTGGACTCCCACCCACACCGCCCAGCAGTGAATTGGACTTCTTATGCCAGTGGTTTACCAGCCCCCTTAGTGGGAAACCAGGAATTTAAAAGCATTGTCTTTTTTGATGAGTTCACCTTCTTGGAGCTCAAAGGAGTTGCAGGAAATTACACAGTTTGTCAGAAAGATCTCTGCTGTCAACTAAGTTACAGGATGCTTGAGAAGAGAGAAGACGAAGTTTATGCACTAGGGGCGTTCGATGGACTACATACTGTGGAAGGGAGCTATTATTTACAGGTAATGATTGTTTTGGTGGCAGCGGAATTACAGAACACCCAGTTAAATTTGAATTTCATTGAGATAAACAATGAACTGTTTTTATTATAAGTCTGTCCCACTTTGGGGGATATGCGTATACTAAAATTTTTGTGGTTTATTTGAATTTCAAATTTAGTTGGGGATTCTGAATTTTATTTGCTAAAATTACAGTCTTAGATGTCAGTCCCATTTAAAACTGTTGGGAAAAAGATAGACCATTTATTTGTAGTATCATTGCTTAAAATGGTATATTAATCAAATTACAGATAAGTTTAATTAGCATTTAATCTCTAATACTTCCTGCCTGAACATATTAAGCCATTTCCCTTTCATGGTCACTAATGCCTACTTTGTTTTATAGACAATTTCCCACTAAGTATGTCCTGGAGACATATACAGTGGACCTCTGAGATGTACAGTAGGATAACTGCAAAAATTTATATATCTGACAACACTTGACATAAAGGAGCTATTCTAGCCTGTTGAGATGGCCACTAAAAACAAGAAGCTTCCATGTTCCTCTCTTTCTGTTCTTCTTTTCCTTGATCTGGTTTCCATCCTATTTCACCTGGGTGATTGCTGTACCCTCCCAATAGGGCTTCCTGTTGCAGCTCCACCCAATCTATTCCCTACGCTATGATTACAAAAATCAAGGAAAGCCATTTCTGATTATTTCTCTCTCTTGCTTAAAATTCTTCACTGTTTTCTCATTGGCAAATCAGATTCCTTAACATAAAAGACCCGTGAAGTCTTTTATTTTTTCTTATTTCAAATTATTTGGAATTTTGTTTTAAATTCATGTAAAAATATTGAAGTAGAGTTGATTTAGGACATTGTGTTAGTTTCAGGTTTAAACTCATTTTATGAAGTCTGTTTTTTGTTTTTGTTTTTGTTTTTGTTTGCTTTTTAGGGCCACGCCCGAGACATATGGAGGTTCCCAGGCTAGGGTTCAAATCAGAGCTACAGCTGCCAGCCTATGCCACAGCAACTCGGGATCCGAGCCGCATCTGTGACCTACGCCACAGCTCACAGCCAGATCCTTAACCACTGAGCGAGGTCAGGGATCAAACCAGCAACCTCATGGTTCCTAGTTGGATTTGTTTCTGTTGCGCCACAATGGGAACTCCAATATGAAGTCTTAATATGTGCCCTTTCCTACTCTCTATCATCTTGTCTCATTTCTACCCATATGTGCCCTGGGCCCCCTGTCATACTGAGACATTTCCCATCTCCCATGTGTCAGCATCAGTAGAACCTTTGGATGTTTACACAAGTTTTTGCTTTTAAAATCTCTGATGGCCCCCAGCTACTCATCACTGATAGTGCCCAGTAGATATTACTTCACCAAGAAGGCTTCCCTGATGCTCCCACTCCCCAGCTGGCTTAGGTACCTCTTTTATATACACCCAGACAGCCTATGCTTAACTTTACCACAGACATATCATGTCCAATTATGTACGTGCTTGTTTGAGACTGAAAGCCTTCTGAGTGCTGGAACTAGACCCACTGTGTAACATTTTGTTTGCTATATGATAAGCACTCTCCATCAGTGCTTTGCTCCTGTTGGCAAACATTGACGGCCGAATATATACCAGGTGTATGTTCGATGCTAATGAGAGGAAGATGAATAAGTATGGACCCTCCTCTTGAGGAATTTAGAAAGGGAGAAAGACATAGGAACATAACTTCCTTACAGGTTGGCATGGGATAGAACAAAGAAGGCACCTTTCACTGTAGGAATACTAGAGAACTGCACTTAGCCTAATTTGGGGATCTAGGGAAGTTTCCGAGGAGGTGATAGATGAGCTTATACCATTTTATTCGGGTGAAAAAGTAGGAGGGAATTCTGGGTGGAGTGAAGAGCGTGAGCAAGGGTGTGGATATGTCAAAAAACAGGGTATGCAGGGAAAAGCAGGCAGTTGCACGTCACTAATGCTTAGTGTAAGAAACAAGGATGCACAGAAGATACACATAGAGGCAGAACTCTATCTTACCTGTCATTCCTAACATTCAGACTTTATTCCATCAGGGGTGGTTTTCTGTTGGAAGGTGTTCAGTGAGGGAATGGCGTGATCACATCCATTTCTGAGTAGATATTTTGGTTGCACTGTGGGTAATGGAACCAGAGGCAAACATGACTATAGATTATTAAAACGGTCCTATTAGGATCCGGATCAAGATTATGTTAGTAGGAAGGAAAGCAGGGTATGGAGTCAAGAAATATTTAGAAAACTAAACTTAGTAACTAATTTGACATGAAATAGGAAGGCAGAGTGGTTAGGCAAGAGTGTCTGGGTGAATGTGATGATTTGACAGATCAGGATTCAAGAAGAGGAGCAAACTGAGGGGCAGTAAGGGAAATGCTCAGTTAAGCTTTGAATGTGCTGGGGGTTTTTTGTTTTTTTTTTTGCCATTTCTTGGGCCACTCCCGCAGCATATGGAGGTTCCCAGGCTAGGGGTCGAATTGGAGCTGTAGCCACCAGCCTACGCCAGAGCCACAGCAACGCGGGATCCGAGCCGCGTCTGCAACCTACACCACAGCTCATGGCAATGCAGGATCCTTAACCCACTGAGCAAGGCCAGGGATCGAACCTACAACCTCATGGTTCCTAGTTGGATTCATTAACCCCTGAGCCATGACAGGAACTCCTGAATGTGCTGGTTTTCAAGTACTTTGGGGATATTTGGCTGGAGCCATCCAATAGGCTGTTGCATATATGGGTCTGACACTTAAGGGAAATACTAGATTTAGAAATATTTTTTTGAGAATCAGCAGAATAAAGTATGAATTGCAAAAGCTGACTAATAAACAGTGAACAGTGGGCTAAAGATGGAAGCTTTTGAAGCTCCTGTGTAGGCAGGAAATAAACAGAAGAATAGGAACTTGCAAATACAATTGAGAAATAAAGGGGAACTTAAAAAGAATACTCATGGACAGTAAGGAAGTGGAAATCAAACAGGTATCTAAGTTAAACCTTTTTGAAAATAATTGCACACTCTTGATTATTAAAAGCATTGCTAACTTGAGAATAATGAGGGTATAATTGTTCCTGGCTATGGACCAAGGATCTGATTGTTTCTTTACGTGGTTTAATCAGTTTACAGGGAACTGTGGGAGGCACTAGGGTCTGAAGTCCTTTATTTTTATCACTGGTTGCAATAGTATTCAGCAAAGAACCAGACTAATCTCATGAGGAAGTAATAGTATAAAAAATATTATAAACAAAGGGGTATAAGCCTTTTTTTCTAGGTCAAGAGAGTGTTTCAACTCGCTTTCCTAAGACTCACTGTTTTCCTTTCATGTTCCTAGATTTGTACTTTGTTGAAGTGTAAAACAATGGACTTACACTCTTGTGGTGACTCGGTGGAAACTGCTTCCACCAGGTTTGAAATGTTCTCCCTCAGTGGCACTTTTGGAACCCAGTATGTGTTCCCTGAGGTGTTGCTGAGTGACATACAGCTTGCACCTGGAGAATTTCAGGTACGATTATTCTTTGCTTAATATTGCCGACTCATTTTATGTAAGAGGAAGCAACTTTTGAGCAGAAAATCTGCCCAAGTGCTTACAAATATCGTGAAAAATCTTCGTGTGGAAAGAGTAAAATTGTCCTGAGGGATCAACAAAGACCCTGAGCAAGCAGACTCTCTTGTCTGGAGATCCCTTTGGTAATAATAAGTGTGTCGTTGAGAATAAAGAAATATATCTTATTGTGGAGATTACAGGGAGGGGGCTGGGCCCTTTGAGGTCTGTCACGTGGAAAGATGACCCAAGAGGAGTTTCAGAACCAGGGTCACCAAAGTTTTTTTGTTTTACTGGGGAGGGAGTGTCCAGGGAAGGTAAACGGAATTCTTTATGGTGTGAATAAAGGCCCAGCGTGGCCACAGGAGAAAAGGAAAGAAGGAATATCTGAAGGAGACTCTGACAGTGGCTGAATTGGCAAGACAGCAAAACTACGAGTTCCTGTCATGGCTCAGTGGTTAACAAATGTGACTAGGATCCGTGAAGACTCAGGCTCGATCCCTGGTCTTGCTCAGTAGGTTGAGGATCCGGCATTGCCATGAGCTGTGGTGTAGGTTGCAGACACAGCTTGAATCTGGCATTGCTGTGGCTATGGCATAAGCTGGCAGCTGTAGCTCCGATTCGACCCCTAGCCTGGGATCCTCCATGATACTGCAGGTGTGGCCCTAAAAAAAAAAAAAAGAAAGAAAGAAGAGAAAAGAAAAAAGAAAGCAAAACTTTTTCTTTTCTTTCTTTCTTCTCTTTTTAAAAAAATTTTATGGCCATACTCACAGCATATGGAAGTTCTCTGCGCCAAGGATTGAATCTGGGCCACAGCTGCGACCTACACGGGAGCTGCAGCAGGCCCTGATCCTTTAACCCACTGCACCGGGTGGGATGGGATTGAACCTACACCTCTGCAGTGACCTGAGCTGCTCCAATTGGATTTTTATACCCCTGCATGACAGCAGGAACTCCAAAACACTTTTTTTTTTTTTTAAATATGCAAGAAATCATTTGTTACTGCACAATGCTCTGCCTGGTCACTTTCTCCTGCTGACTTTTCCTGCAGGATCCCTTCTCGCTCCCCTTTGCTGGTGGAAATCGTTGCTGTGGGAGTTGGGAACAATGCACAGGTTGAGGCGCTGTAGTGAATGAGTGTCAGGGATGATAGAGCCTCAGCTCAAACCTCACCCCACTTAGTCCCCTCCTGACCACTTGGAGGGGTCTTTGTCTTGTCTGAGAGAACAAGATTTCGCTCTTATATATTCTCAAATTCCCAGTTTTATGTTCATTAACTCATGGGATATTTTCTCAGGTAAGTAAATGATAGGAAATTGATTACAAGAATTTCAATAAATGAGTCAGTGCCAATTCCATAGGTCCATTTTTTTTCTTTTCTTTTTCTATTTCTTTTTTTTTTTTTATCTTTTTAGGGCCGCACCAGTGGCATATGGAGGTTCTCAGGCTAGGGGTCTAATCAGAGCTGTAGCCGCTGGCCTACAACACATCCACAGCAACTTGGGATCCGAGCCGCCTCGGCAACCCACACCACAGCTCATGGCAACACTGGATCCTTAACCACTGAGTGAGGTCAGGGGTCGAATCTGTGTCCTCATGGATGCTTGTCAGGTTCGTTTCCGCTGAGTCATAACGGGAATGAATGAGTGCCTCCATTTATTTTCTTGTACTCTGTGCCATTTCAAATATTTCAGACAGAACAGAATCTAGCTATTATTTTAAATTGTGTCTTCATCCAATCGTACTGAATTTTAAGCATGTGGTGTGGGGTTGTATAACTGAAAGTCATTCCCAGTCCTCTTCCCTGTGTTTTAATTAGGTGTCAAGTGATGGACGCTTGTTCAGCCTGAAGCCACTGTCTGGACCTGTCTTGACTGTCACTCTGTTTGGGAGGTTATATGAGAGGGATAGTGCATCAGGTGCTTCAGCAGACCTCGTGGCACAAGTACTGAGAGTCATGCTCGGAGTTATAATAACTATTATGTACTCATTAAGTTGGTAGAATATTTATACTTTTCTCTCTTTCACTTTCGATCCTTTAAAAAATGATGGATATGAAAAGAAGAAGGGGTCTGGGATCTTGATCATAAGTGGTTGTGGTCTATCATTTCAACGAATTACTAATACATTCTTCTCTTGTTTAGACACACACACGACCATATAAGCCAAATACATCGTGACAAAATTTTGAAAGATAAAATCTGTAAAATGAGAACAACAGTTATATCCACTGGGAGGATTTTTGGGTGAGAATTAAATGAATACATTTCAAGTGCTTAAACAAGTTCCAGGCTCATGGGAAGCCCTGTGTGTTAGCTATTACAATGCTATATGACTAAAATAATACGATTGTGATGTATTTGTTGCTAAAATTGTAACATCTCTGATTGTTCAGAGTGCCTTCATTTTGCAATGGTTCGACCACGCTGTATATCTCAATTAGAAAAATCAATGAAGTCACCCTCAGCCAGTTGGTGTGGCGTGTAGTCTAGCACTAACGTATCCCAGAAGGCAGCTGGCTTACATCTGGGAATCTGCTCCAGGGCCGTAACATTTTTCATGTGCTTTTTGGGGATGATTTACTGACTATTCAGGGCTTTGCCTCTCTTAGCCTGTAAGCAAATTAATAGGGTGACTCTAAAATAGACATTTATCAAATCTGGTCTGTTCACCAGTTTCATATCGCTTGTGAACTAAGAAAGGTTTTTATATTTATAAATGTTTTGAAAAAGAAAGTCAAGGAGTTCCCTTGTGGTCTAGTGCTTAGGACTCAGCTTTTACCACTGTAGCCTGGGTTCAATCCTTGGTCTGGAACTGAGATCCCACATCAAGCCACTATACGCTGTGACCCACCCCTCCCCCAACAAAACAAGGAAAGAAAAAGAAAATAAAGATTAATGCTCTGTGACACATGAAAATTATTTGAAATTCAAAATTCAGTCTCCATACCTTATGTTTTATTGAACACAGCCACGTTCATTTGTTTGGTATTGTTGATGGTTGTTTTCACACTACAGTTATGGAATTGACTAGTTCTGATTGTGACTTCATGGCCAAAGAACCTGAAAATATTCACTGCCTTCCCAGGAAAGGTTGCTGACTCTTGCTCCAAAGTATTACATAACAATCAGTTATAGTATTGAAAACCTTTAATACAAATCAATGGGCGAATTTTCTTTGAGTGGCTTTGTTTTAATTCTCCCACCCAAGGAGAAATAAAATATTTTAATTGCTTTATATTATATTAATATCACAGAAGGTTACTTTAATTAACTTATGACCAAATATGCCTCATAGGCTAATATCCAAATATAACTTTTATAAACATGATTAGTATCTAATCATTTTAAGATACCACATCATATGGGCTTTTGTTGCATTTAATATGTTCTAAAATTTCTGAAAGAAACTTTATAAGTTTTTATTTTCAAATTTTTCCTGGAGATCAAGTAAGAACTGCTTATCTTAATATACTATCTGATATTTTAAAATTTATTAGCTTGTCTTAGAATGTTTTTTCTTAAAATTAAACATGGCATCAGTGAATTTACCTTTTTTAAAATGGTATTTTCAGAGTTCCCATTGTGGCTCAGCAGTAACAAGCTCAACTAGTATCCATGAAGGCATGGGTTCGATCCCTGGCCCTGCTCCATGGATTAAGGATCCAGAGTGGCAGTGAGCTGTGGTGTAGATTGCAGATGCAGCTCAGATCTGGCATTGCTCTGGCTGTGGTGTAGACCAGCCGCTGCAGCTCCGATTTGACTCCTAGCCTGGGAACTTCCATATGCCACAGATCAGCCCTTAAAAAAAAAAAAAAAAAAAGACTAAATAAATAAATGAATATGGTATTTTCTAAATCCATATCTAGCTCTGATTATTTTTTACTCTGGATTTCTTTGATGCATCTGTTTTTTAATGATAGTTTTGATGTGCTTTTTGGTCTGTAATTTTTATTTCTTCTGCATAAAATATTTGTGATGCTTATTTGATAAAAGCAACCCATTTCCAAGAAAGACCAGTGTTCAAATATATTTTGGTAAAAATCTGTCTAGAAGTTCTGGTGGACTAGTGTTTTAACTTTGTCATTGCCATACCTTGTGTTCAATCCCTGGCCCAGGAACTTCTGCATGCCACAGCCATGGCAAAAACAAAACAAAACAAAACAAAAAACAACAACAAAAAAATGAAATCTACTTGTACTTTGATGAACTTAAATGGTCCAGAGAGCAATTTTTGGCACTTCCTCATTTATTTATTTATTTATTTATTTATTTTGTCTATTTGTTATCCCTTGGGCCGCTTCCGCGGCATATGGAGGTTCCCAGGCTAGGGGTCTAATCGGAGCTGTAGCCACCAGACTACACCAGAGCCACAGCAACACTGGATCCAAGCCGCTTCTGCAACCTACACCACAGCTCACGACAACGCCGGATCGTTAACCCACTGAGCAAGGGCAGGGACCGAACCCGCAACCTCATGGTTTCTAGTCGGATTCGTTAACCACTGCGCCACGACGGGAACTCCACTTCCTCATTTAATGATATAATTTACATTATCAACTTCAGGATGATATAACCCCCCCAACACATGTGTGCACACACACACTTTCTCTCACTGTGACAGCTCATTCCAAGATGACCCCCCATGCCCCTCACCTCCAGTCTCCATGGAGAGATTTTCTATGATTAACTCTTCTGCGTTTATTTCTTATACAGTTTCTGAGCCTTGTCACCCACAAGAAGTCTGATTTCATTACTAGTTTTATTACAGCACGTCTCCTATTTTATTCTTCTTAAGACTTCCGTGATTTTCTTTATTTGTTATGTTATTTGCCTAAACAATACATCAGTTCCCTTCTGTGCTGAATTTTGTCTCCCTAAAATTCATATGGTGAAGCCCTAACTCCATACCTGAATGTGACTGTATTTGGGGATAGGGTCTTTTGAGAAGTAAAGTGAGACCCTAATCCACTAGGACTGGTGTTCCCATAAGAAAAGCCGATTAGGACATAGACACGCGCAGAAGGGAGTCCATGTGACGACCCAGAGGAAGATGGCCGTCTACAGCCAAGGGGAGAGGCCCTCAGAAGAAATCAGCCCAGCTGACACTTCTAGCCTCCAGAATTGTGAGAAAATACATTTCTGTTGCTTAAGCCAGTCTGTGGGACTTTATGATGACATCCCCAGCAAACTCATTTAGACTCCAATTCCCACTCCTTCACATTCCACCATTAATGAAGCTTGTTTACCAAGTAAGAATATCCAGCTAGCCTGGCTCCCTAAGACTCCACAAGATATTCTTAGAAAAGCAATGCTGATGAAGTGATAGTGAAGCCATCAGGTTACGGGAGATCTTCTGGAGTTAGGAAACCAGAAAGTCACATTGATGAAATTAAGAGGTCAATGTAGCATTAAATGTTCTTTTTCAGTAACAGCAAAATCTCTGGACATACAACCTAAAGAAACAAAGAATAGCTTTTAAGTCAAATCCTCTCTCAGCCGATAGAATGTCCACATGGCCCTGATACCAACTTCTGCCCAGGAGAGCAGGGCACTGGCAGCAGTGATCCACACCAGCAAGACATCATTTTCAAATAAACGTTTTTGTGGCACATGCTCTTCCTAAAATAAACTATATCATCCATTAAATATATAAGTAAAACTCATCTTGTGCTTTTGGGTGACAATAACTGACTTTAAAAATACTGAAAAATTAAAGAAGCTCCTGGGCGTTCCCACCATGTCAGAGTGGGTTAAGAATCCAACTGCAGGAGTTCCTGTTGCAGCTCATCGGAAATGAATCTGACCAGGAACCATGAGGTTGCAGGTTCGATCCTTGGCCTTACTCAGTGGGTTAAGGATCTGGGGTTGCCATGAGCTGTGGTGTAGGTCGCAGATGCAGCTGGAGTACTGCGTTGCTGTGGCTGTGGCTGTGACCAGCAGCTGTAGCTCCAATTCGACCCCTAGCCTGGGAACATCCGCATGTTGTGGGTGCAGCCCTGAAAAGAAAAAAAAACAACTGCAGTGGCTAGGGTTGATGTTGAGGTGAGGATTTAATCCCCGGTCTGGCACAGTGGGTTAAAAGATTTGGTGTTGCTGCAGTTGTGGCTTGGATTCAATCCCCGGCCTGGGTACTTCCATATGCCATCAGTGCAGTCATAAAAGTTAAAAAAAAAAAAAAAAAAAAGGAAGCTCCTTTGTCGGGAGACATGTTTCTGCAATCTTTTCTTAGCCTTTTTGCTTCTATTTTCAATGCTGAAAACTCCATCTTGTCCTGCTTTATTTTACCCCATATTCCTGCTTGAAAAACAATCACAGTGCTGGTAAATAACTTAAGCTTCAGAACAAAGACCTAAAGGCATAAGCTGTCTATGTGGTTAGCTGAATGAGGACATAACGCGTTGGTCTAGGCATGCTGGACCTGTGCAGATTGGCACGCCATTTGCACAGCTTGATAGGTCCTGTTAAAATAAGAGAAAGAGGAACCTCATGGCCCCAGAGGGTTTATGAGCCAGTCATTAGCAGAATATGCATCAGCAAGGAGAACTAGGTGCAAACCTAGGCATGCTGGGTTGCTGCAGATAGGCATGCGGTCTTCGGAAGCACAATGGTGATTCTCTAGATGCTATGCATAGACAGCTAACGCCAGGCTTTCTCAAATGCTAATGTTTGTTAAATGCCTAAAGGTCAGAATAAAAGCTTAACCAGTTACCAGGTATGTGACTTTTAAAATAATAAAAGAAATTTTAAAATAATGAAAGAACTATATCCTGTACCTACAACCCCCTCCTCACTTGATGTCATCCTAAAGAGCACAATAAAAGCGGTGTGGTTTCTTGAGGCGGCGTTCTTGGTCCCTGAGACCTTGAGTCCCTGGTTCCCACCTTTAATTAAGATAAATGTGTCTGTGTCTTGTTTTATGTTAACTTAGGTTTCACAGCACCTGTTCTTCAGCCCTGAGCTGGTCTAGCACTCCTTATGTATTTAGAAATAGGAATCATGATAAATCTCAATACTGTCATGTAATTTTAATTGAAAGCAGAAAACATGCTGATATATCCATAAATAGGCTTAAACTATTGAAGCCTTCAAAAACCTGTAATGCTTCTTTTCTGTTCCATCTTAACAAATTTATCCACTGTGACATAAAAAGTGACACCCAAATCTAACAGCTTAAAACAATAAAAGCTGCAGTTCCCGTCGTGGCTCAGTGGTTAACGAATCCGACTAGGAACCATGAGGTTTCGGGTTCGGTCCCTGCCCTTGCTCAGTGGGTTAAGGATCCGGCGTTGCCGTGAGCTGTGGTGTAGGTTGCAGACGCGGCTCGGATCCCGAGTTGCTGTGGCTCTGGTGTAGGCCGGCGGCTATAGCTCCAATTGGACCCCTAGCCTGGAAACCTCCATATGCTGCGCGGGAGTGGCCCTAGAAATAGCAAAAAGACAAAAAAAAAAAAAAAAGCTATCTTATGCAATTTCTGAGAATAAATATTACTTTAGGAATTGACACCACTAGGAAAAAAATCTTTAAAAAAAATCAATGTATTTATTTAATTAGATGATCTTTTTAATCATCAAGGTTTTTTCCCTAATAACCTATTAAAATAGGTACTAAATATAGAAAAATCCACTTAAATAATTGAAATATTTTGATTTTCAAGGGGGACATGGAAAAGGTCAAATTGGAGGTCTTATTAATGTCAAAAGCTGTTCTGAAACATAACGTTTGACTCTTCCACTGAAAATAACTAATCATTCCTTACATTTACTTTGATTCACTATCCTGTACATGTTCTGGGTACATTTTAAATATATCACTCTAATTTTTGTTTGTGAAAAGTACATATAATTTTTAGATGGGGAAATACCTCATATCCTCCAGTAATAATATCCTCCAGGTAGCATGCTCTCACATAAAATAGGATTAATGATTTAGACAGTGCAAAATCAAATCTGTGTTCTAATAATTCTATTCTTACCTAGCTGGTGTTGGTATAATGAAAGTGAAACATAGTAGATAAAATAGTAAGTAAATGTGGGACCTCGTAAATCCTAATAGAACTTTAAATATGAAGACAATTATTAGGAAAATCTAAAATATGAGGAAAACCACCTGTAAGTTAATAGTGTTGCAGTGTTATGCTATTACTTTGTATATCATTTTTATCATGGTAACTTAAAGAGTAAACAAACAAGAGCTTGCACTCTTGCAAATTGAGATCTGGGAGTTCCTGTCGTGGCTCAGTGGTTAACGAACCCGACTAGGAACCATGAGGTTGCAGGTTTGATCCCTGGCCTTGCTCAGTGGGTTAAGGATCTGGCGTTGCCCTGAGCTGTGTTGTAGGTCGCTGACGCGGCTCGGATCCCGCGTTGCTGTGGCTCTGGCGTAGGCCGGTGGCTACAGCTCCGATTCAACCCCTAGCCTGGGAACCTGCATGTGCCGCGGGAGCAGCCCAAGAAATGGCAAAAAGACACACACACAAAAAAAGAGGCAAATTGAGATCTGCTATCTCAAAAAAGTTGTTTTTAGTGAATCCAAAGACAGCAGCACGGAAAAGTTAACAAGTTCTAATATGCAGCAACGCTGAATGGAGAGAAAAGCCGAGGAGTTCTCCAAATCTTATAAAAACATGGTACTTTTTTTTTTTTTTTTTGCTTTTTCGGGCCGTACCTGAGTCATAAGGAGGTTCCCAGGCTAGGGGTTGAATCAGAAATACAGCTGACCACCTATGCCACAGTAACACAGGATTCCAGCCGCGTCTGCGACCTATACCACAACTCACGGCAATTCCCGATCCCCAACCCACAGAGCGAGGCCAGGGATTGATAGTAGTCCAACTGGTTTCAGCTGTGCCAGGATGGGAACTCCATGATACCTTTTTTTTTGAACTGAAGATGAAGCCCCTTAAAATGGATAATAATGCAAAAGAACACATATTCACTCACATATATGCACACACCCACTCGGACCCACTCTGGTGACCACGCCCATGGGCCACATATGGGGGCACACCATCGGACACAGGTGCAGATCAAAATGTAAGTCAGTGCATTTGTACTTTTAGAAAAGTACTCATGACAGAAGGATTTGTTTGGGTTTGGTGCTCTCAGGCAAGAGACAAACTCTGCATCTCTTCAAGAGCCAACTCAAAAAAACTTCCCTGACTTGCACTTGTGCAGGGCTGAATTCTCCTGCTCAATAATCTCATTCTCCTTCAGCCCCCAGACATCGCAAGAGCACTTGGCTGCTCTATCCGTCTTTTCCTGAAGGACTCAACGTTGGTCTTGTTTAATTAAAGTGCTGGACCCTGATGTTTTGCTCAGTGATTATTAAGCTAGATTTCAATTGAATCTGTATCTTTATAAGAGAAACACAACTCATTCCTCGTAGTCAACCTTGTAGCTTTGATAACCACAGACTTTGACAGAATTCAGGCTGAGGGCTAAGGTGAAAATACACAATGAATATTAAATATATATATACCCATCCTAGAGAAAGATTGAACTTGGTTGATCATATCTGTTGATGTGGAATGGAGAATATGAATTTTTCTTGAGACATCGAGAGAGAAAGAAGCCTGTCAACATAAAGAGTGGGAATTTTTCAGATTTGGAAGGTGAGTTTAGAATGATCAATGACAATGTGTTAATTACATTCCCTTATATGTGTTAAGAGGGAGCTCTTCTAATCATTCCATCTTGAAATCAGTTCCGTATGGTGGTCCAGTTGCAGAAATGCAAGAGCTCTTATCAGTGTGAATAGCTATTTAGCCACCAGTGCCTTCTAGAAACTTTGAACTTCTGCCAAAGCAAGTAAGGCCCACCTGTCAGCATAGTGGTAGATTATCTGATCAATAGCTAATGTTTGGGCAATATGCTTTGTAGACAGGTTGATTGGATAAACTTTGAATTGATTTATGAAAATATTAGTATCACAAAATACTGTTTTAACAGATTATGATGTTGATTTAACTGAAATTGTGAACCAGTTGATTTCTTTTCTTGCTGTCTATGATAAAATTTCATCCTGCTCTATCAAAGACAATTAACTGAGGATTTATTTGCTATAGCAATGTGAGTGAAAAATAATGGGAAAGCCTGACATTGTGTGGACCTAGTCCTAGGAAGCTAGCTATAGAGATCAATTATAAAAAAAATTATAGCAGGAAAATAAAATGTGTTAGCCTGAAAAAAATCATAATTCCATTTTGACTGAAAAAATGTTATCTTTAGAGATTGATGATAAAAATATACTATAATAATTTTGGTGATTAAGACATTTACAAAATACTATTTTGAAAATGTTTTGAAATTACTATTAGTCTCATCCCACATGCTTAACTTGTAATTAATTAGATTCCCCTGCCCACCTATCCATAAGTGGACGTTAAGCAAAGTTCCCAATGGCATAGTTATCTTGGTCTTTCCTATCCAGATGTTCGGAGGGTCTGCGGAAGAGATAAGCTATAGAGAAGAAAACTCTTCACTCAAACTGTTCTTCCCATATTCTTGGCAGTGGTTAGGAGCTGGAACTCTGGAGTCATACCAATATGGAATCAAACTCCACTGCTGCAAATCAGTATTAACTTAAAAAATATCTAATTCTCGGAGTTCCCGTCGTGGCTCAGTGGGTCACGAACCCAGCTAGTGTCCATAAGCATGCGGGTTTGATCCCTGGCCTCACTCAGTGGGTTAAGTATCCGGCGTTGCCGTGAGTGGTAGTGTAGGTCGCAGATGCTGCTTGGATCCAGCGTTGCTGTGGCTGTGGTGTAGGCCAGTGGCTACAGCTCCAATTTGACCCCTCACCTGGGAACCTCTATATGCTATGGATGTGGGCCTTAAAAGACAAAAGACAAAAAAAAAAAAATCTAATTCTCAGTCCCATCCTGAGTAAAGCAATGATAAAGATAGTATCTATTACTTTAGAGTTATTATGGAACAAAACTAGAAATTTCATGTAATGGCCTCAGCCCAGTGACTAACACAGGTTCAGTAAATTTGTTCCTCCCATCCCCTTTCTTCCTTCTCTTTCTCCTCCTCCTTTTTCTCACCCTGCTTCCTCTTCTTCCTCCTTTTTTTTTGTGGCCCTGCCTGTGGCATGAGGAAGTGCCCAGGTCACAAATCAAACCTGTGCCATAGCAGTAACCAGAACCACAGCAGTGAAGATGCCAGAGACCCTTAACCCACTGAGCCACCAGGGAACTCCCCTTCTCTTCCTTTTCACCTCTCCTCCTTCCACTCTTCTTCTTCCTTATTATTTCTCTTTTTCATTATTGACAATAACCAGGCTTTGGCTGTGCCCACATAAGCTGTATGTTTAGGGTTTGTCTTCATGATTTCCTAAGAGACAAGGTTGGGTCTGGAGCAAATACACACTGTGGAAAAGCCACTATTATGAATCATTGTACTACTTTATTCCTCTTCCCCTCTCCTTTTGGGGGAAAAAAAGTGAAGGGGTAAAGTTACTTCATATTGGGTCACTTCATTCTGGGGTCCTTGGAAGGCGGAAGGAAGGATCCACTATAAAAACCATTGTCCTACAAATACTTTCAGAAGGCTGCCCTCTGTCGGTCCATATGAATATAATACCTGGGTCAGAGATTCAAGTTCAATAAGAAATTAACCTTCAAGGTGTAGTGTCTTGAGGTCTGGTTGAAAGAGAAAATATCCTACGTGAAATGTATAAGCTGAATGCCTTTTTACATTGTTTTTCTTCTATTTGTGATAGCCAAAGGATAGATATACAAGCCATCCTCCAAAAATTCTCCCTGGGAGTTCCCGTTGTGACTCAGCAGTAACAAACCCAACTAGTATCCCTGAGGATGAGGGTTCGATCCCCGGCCTCATTCAGTGGGTTGAGAATCCGGCACTGCCGTGAGCTGTGGTGTAGGTCACAGACATGGCTCAGATCCCACGTTGCTGTGGCTGTGGTATAGGCAGGTAGCTACAGCTCCGATTCAACGCCTAGACTGGGAGCTTCCATAGGCCATGGGTGTGGCCCTCCCCCCTACCTAAAAAGATTCTTCCTAAAAAGTTCATGAAAATGTTCAGAGTTCGTGGCTTCAGGATGATTTTATTTACACGTCGATCTATGGTCTGAATGGCAATTTAAGAGATTTATGAAAACTGCTAACATTTTGTCTGTCCTCGGCTCTCAATTGGTCACAATTTTTGAAGAACTACTTTGGCTTTTCAGTCTCCATGTTATTTTTTGTGTGTGATGAGCTGACTTTTTTTTAAGTTGAATTTTTTAAGTTATATTAAAGTATAGTTGATTTACAATGTTGTGCCTGACTTTATTTTTTAATTCCAGTTTTATTGAGATATAATTGACATGCAGCACTGTACAAATTTAAGGTGTACAACATAATGATTTGACTACAGACATTGCGAAATGATTATCACAATAAGTTCAGTGAACTTCCATCACCTAATAGAGATACAAATTTAAAGAAGTAGAATTTTTTTTCTTAGGATGAGAACTCATGATTTTCTCCCTTAATTTTCACATATAACATACAGCAGTGTTCATTATATTTGTCCTGTTGCACATGATATCCCAAGTACTTATTTAGCTTATAACTATAAGTTTTTACCTTTTAACTACCTTCATCCAATTTCCCTTACCCCCACTCTGTTGAGGACAGAACCAAAGAACTGAAAGAGTACTTCTTTAATTGAAGTATAGCTGATTTACAATGTTGTCATTTCTGGTCGAGGGACTGTCTTACGCGTTTTGTAGCATGTTTAGCAAAATCCCTGGCTTCTACCCGCAAGATGCTCATAGCTCCCTTCCCGCCCCCTCCCCCAGTTGTGATCATCAAAAACATCTCCAAATGCAAACAATTATATTTAGAATGGATAACAAGGTCCTACTGTATAGCACAGAGAACTATATACAATCTCCCAGGATAAACCATACTAGAAAATAATGTAAAAAAGAATGTATACATAGGTATGACTGTCACTTTACTATATAGCAGAAATTGGAACAACATTGTAGATCACCCATACGTCAATTAAAAAAAAAGGAGGAGTTCCCGTCGTGGCGCAGTGGTTAACGAATCCGACTAGGAAACATGAGGTTGCGGGTTCGATCCCTGGCCTTGCTCAGTGGGTGAAGGATCCGGCTTTGCCATGAGCTGTGGTGTAGGTTGCAGACATTGCTGCGTCTCTGGTGTAGACCAGCGGCTACAGCTCTGATTCCACCCCTAGCCTGGGAACCTCCATATGCCACGGGAAGCAGTCCTAGAAAAGGCAAAAAGACAAAAAAAAAAGTGTCTCCGGATATAGCCTAATGTACCCTGAGGACGGATCCTCCCTCCACCCCCATCAGGAACCATGGCTTTAGCCTCAGTGGAGAGACTCCCATTCCTGTTAAAGATCTTTTTTCCTACTTAAGAAAATGTGGCTAGAGAGGAAGCAGTAATATTACTGAGAATGATTCTCTCTACTTGTTCCTTTTTCCCTTTACTGAGTCCATTTCATTACGTTTTTTTCTTCTCTTATGTAAGTGGGTATGTGAGGTTGCGATAGCTTCTTCAAAAATGAGCTGCTACAGATAAGCTAAAACTTGTCTCTGGAAGCAGGTGTAGAATCTTCTTTAAGAGTAAGCCCTTGGCTTGATTTCTGGTTTTGCCGTTTCTTGGTAATATGATATTGGAAAAGCCACTTAATCTTTCCTAAATTTATCATAACCTGTAAAGTGGGAATAATGATATCTACTTCATTTGGTTATTGTGAGGATTAAGTAAAAATATTCCTTAAGCATTTAGCATAACTCTCTTCAATAATGTGTTCAATTTATATTATTTACATATAATAGAAATAATATTGAAGATATATTTTGAAAATCTCATCAACACACCCAAAGAAGCATGCTGTTTGTGAAAATGACAGTAAGCTATTCCAAATACAAATTGAGATACTCAATTTTGTTCTTTACAGAGGCAACAACAAGGATAGAGCAAATCATTTGCTTTGTGCCTGGAGAGTAAGAATTAAGACAGCTGTTGCTATCATGGCCTCATATTACAATATACAGATGTATGAAATGAACATGTTCTACACTCTTAGATAATGTTATATATCTATTTCAATAAAACATTAAAAATAAATGCATTTAGAATAGCAAAAAAGATATTTGCTAGCTTCTGTTTTGTTTTAAGTGTGTGTTTAACAAAATGGAGAAAGAAACTTTACTTTGAATGCTTGAAGTACACATTCAATACAATTCTACTGATAAAAAAAAGATGCTGGAATAAGATAATAAAAATCTAAAACATGATTTCTACTGGTTAAAAGATTGTAATTTTCTACAAGGAAGACTAAATAAAAAGTTTTTGTGTGTATTTTCTCATTCTAAACTTAGCCTTTTTGTGAAATCCTCTGAGATGTTCTTCTAGATCCAATTTCTGGACAAAGCTTTTCCTGGGTACCACACGTGCTTTCAACATCCATGTTAATCTGCTCCCATAACACAGCCTTTATATTTCCATTTAGCCCTCCCTCCATCATATTGTGACTAAATATTTGCATGTCTGTCTCACCATTAGTTACCCATTCCTGGAAGGAAAAAAGTCATAGTTATCGTTTATCTCATAAACCTATCACCCGGTAATTGTTGGTTAAGTAAATTTTCAGATGAAAGAAAATAACTAGACCTAAAATAAAAAGAAGATTGACTGATAGCGAAATTCAGTAATGAACATAAGCGAATCTTTGAGAACGCCGTGTCACCATTTAATACTTTGATTTCTTTAAAAAAAAAGTACAATTAATTTAATAAGTGATTCAACATCGTTCAGTGAGCAAATATGTACTGAGCCTTTGTGGTTTGCAGGCACTATTTTAGGCATAGGGAAATAGTACTGAACAAAGCAGATAAGGTCTTTGATTTCCTGGAACTTAATATACTCCAATAGGTGAGGTACTGTGTTTTCTCACTCATTCGCAAAATGATGGTACCTATGAGTCAGGCACACATTGACTTAATTTTGGGAACAATGAATAATATTTTCTAGGTGCTGTTAATAAGTGAACTTGGGTGTTATTTCTTGAACCAACTTTTTTTTTTTTCAATTCAACCCTTAATATCTAGGAATTTCTGAAGATGGAGTTATGTTTACCTAGTAAAAAGTCAACTTCCCCTAGTAAAGGGAAATTTGAAATTTATGCTTTGTGCTGCTGCAGCTTTTGTTAATGGCTCTTTTGATCATAGGCGACCCATCATGTGGTGTCAGTACTTCTCTGGTGTCAGTGTTTTTCCAAGGCAAGAGAATGGGTAAGAGAACTTGGTGGCTTCTTTCAGAAATACAATTAACTCAGTTATTGCCATGAAAATGCTGTGAAATAAACCACCCCAAAACTTGGTAGCTGGAAATAATAACCACGTATGCACATGAAACTGTAGGGTCAGCTGGTGTGGCTCTGCCATATGCTGCGTGGCTTCACGCCCCAGTTGGCTTCGCATGCCTCTCGGCTTCCCTGGACAAGTGGGCCTCATTGGGGTGTGTTCTCCTCATGGGGCTGGCACAGAGGACATTCATGAACACATGAGTCCTCCTGATGACAAGGCTTGGAAGTGGCGCACTTTGGTTTCTGGCTATATTCTTTCAGTCAAAATAAGCCAAATGGCAAAGCTCAAGTTCAAGGACAAGGAGGTACCTTCCACTCCCAGTGAAGCAAAGACAAAGGTGTAGATGCTAGGAGAGTGAGAATTGGAACAATAATCAATCTGTCATAATGACCCTATGATTTCCTGTGGCAGAATAACAAGGAGATCGAAATAGATGAGAAAACACACTTGTTCAGCTATTCATTTTGGTATATTGATGACCCTGGCTCCTCATATAAAAAAAGAGGGTCATTGGAAGTTTTATCTGTAGGAATTTAAAAACTAATGGGCTAAATATGTGTGATCATTAACCTCTAAATTAGTGTTTTTCTAATTGTGATTGGTAACATTATTGGGATTTAAATCCTACCCATTTAAACAAATGAAAAAAATTGAAGTTTTTTTTTTTTGGTCTTTTTTAGGGATGCACCTGTGGCATATGGATGTTCCCAGGCTAGGGGTCAAATCAGAGCTACAGCTGCCAGCCTATACCACAGCCACAGCAATGCCAGATCCAAGCCATGTCTGTGGACCCTCACCATAGCTCATGGCAACGTTGGATCCTTAACCCACTAAGCAAGGCCAGGGATTGAACTAGCATCCTCATGGATACTCATAGGGTTTGTTACCGCTGAGCCACAATGGGAACTGGGGTAAGCGTATTTTTAATGAAAGCCTTTGCTTCTGTTAATGAATGCATACTTACATGTGTATTGAGTCATGATGTAAAGTGCATTTTTCCCTATCGTGGTTAAAAAAAATTGAAAGCCACTGTCTTAAGTTATTTTCTAACTGTAATATATTTTTAAGTTTAACTACAGTCTAATTTTTTAAAAAATATTTATTTGGCAGATACAAGTCATCTGTTTTGAAAGTGAGGTTTTTTTTTTTTTTGATGTGTGTTGGTTATCTCCTTTGTATAGATGTTTAATACAAGAGTATTTTTCTTTCAAATCAATCAACCATTAAAGCAGTTTTAGTGGACATGTGTTTTCTTTTATATGCTGTTAACACCCATGACTGTCGTTCCTGGTGGCTCATGCTTGAGATTATTTTTAAAGCACTGGTAATATTTACCTTCTCTACTTAGTTTGCTCACGGCTAGCTTCCTGATGCTGGTTTAGAATAAAAGCACCTCCCATTTACTTGTCTCGATAGTATACTGTTACCTTGTGTCAGAAAGATTTATCATCAGCTTTATTTTTTTTCAGGTTTGGATATCTGTGTCGTCCTGTCTTTATTAACTGCGGTCCAGTCTGTCTTAGCGCAGCAGCGGCTCTAGCCAGTAGCAGGTGTACAGAGAGATACGTGCAGATGGTCTCCTCCCAAAGGCAGTGTTTCTGCTCATCCACTGGCTATGTGACCCTTTCCTGAAAAGGTAGGTCTTGGACAAGGTGAACAGCCTCACCAAATCAGGAGACTAGCTGCGGAGCCTAGGTAACCTTTCACAGGGAGAATACCGAAGGGAATAAGAATTATCAATAGTTTGGTATCTATACATTACATTTTTAGGATTTTTTAATGGGAAGATTCACAAGGCTTTTGTCATTTTAGTAAGAGAGCCTAAACATAGTTATTTATTTTTAAATAGCTTGCTTTACAGGCACTTCTAAAAACATTTCGCTTTTTT
The DNA here is from genome assembly GCF_016906955.1 of Phacochoerus africanus. NCBI lineage: Eukaryota > Metazoa > Chordata > Mammalia > Artiodactyla > Suidae > Phacochoerus > Phacochoerus africanus. Next base: position 30,960,798 of record NC_062545.1, read on the forward strand.
TTAAAATTCACCTGTGGAAAGCCAGAAAATTTTTTAAAAAGTGGAAACACGACTTCTTAAAAATCTCCTTTCCTTGTAAATGAAAGAAATTTCATGTTGTGTTTGTTGGCTAGTGTTTTTTTCATGTTGTGTTTGTTGGCTAGTTGGGGGGGGGGTCTTTTTTTTTTTTTGTCTTTGTTTTGTCTTTTTAGGGCTGCACCGGCAGTATATGTAGGTTCCCAGGCTAGGGGTCTAATCAGAGCTGTAGCTGTCGGCCTACACCACAACTCACGGCAACGCCAGATGCTTAGCCCACTGAGCAAGGCCAGGGATCGAACTTGCAACCTCATGGTTCCTAGTCAGATTCGTTTCCACTATTCCACGAAGGGAACTCCCTTGTTGGCTAGTTTTAATATAACTATTAAAAAGGAATCTTTTTTTTGAAACTTTATTATTTTTTAAATTACTCAATGAATTTTATTACTTTTATAGTTGTAAAATAATAGTCACAACAAAATAATAAAAAGAATCTTCATAGAGATTTTTACAGGTTTTAAAATTGTATTATATCTTATCGTTACTATCTATTAAATTACAGAACTAAAATCTTATTTTCATAACTATTATTTGGTGGGGAAAATCCTGGCACATTTCTAAATGACTTCATGTTTTAGTGTGTGTATGTGTGTGTGTGTATCCATGCCACGTATTACATTAATTAACTTAAGGATCTCTGAGTTTTGACGTAAATCTGATGCATATTATCTTTTGAGTATCTACATATCAGAAACACTCTCAGGTATAGTCTGTTTACCTTATCGCAATATTGCTAGAGATTGCAGTCTCTCTTATCTGTGGGTCTATGCTGATGTCTAAGCAAACAAATGGGTTTTTCCATGTTTCCTATTTCTTCAAATGGACACAATTTGATTCCAAGGATGTCCCAACTGGACAACCCATGACTCATGACTTAAATATTTGGAGACCCTGCTCTTTTGTCTTTTTCCTTCTTTTAAAATAAATATTTTTCAAAACTATATTTAGTATTTTAATAGGGAATACTAGATAAATTACAGAGCTGCGAACATATTTTTGGAATAGAATTACTATCAAGTCGATTTCAAATTTTGTTTCTAAATTCTTACAATAGAACAAAAACAGGATATAGATTCAGTTCAGAAATTTAGCAAAGGAGTGATTTCCATAATAAAGGTAAAATCCTTTAATTATGTAAAAAGTTACACAAGCACATGAAGCACAGATAATGTAATTTATTGATAATTATGCGCCAATGGCTTTTTAAAAGTTTTATTGAAAGTTTCATTCGAAACAATTCATAAACCATCTATTTAATTTTACTAAATAATTATTTTCCTGGATATAAAAGTCAAACAGTCTCAGAGTAGGAGACTTGGACTATATAAAAATTATAGAGAAGAAAGTAAAACTCGGCCATTATTTCACCACCTGAAAAGAGTTAGTGGTAAAATTTGGTCTTATTTTCCTTCTTTTGGTTGTTATTTATTTATTTAATTATTGAGTTTCTATCTTACCATCTTTGAGTAACTGGAGTACATTATTCCATTCCCATTTTTCATGCTTATACAAACATATATGTATATGTTTGTGTCCATGTGTGTGGCCCTCTGCGTGGCGTTTTAAAACACTGCATTTTTTTTTTCTTTGCTTGAGAAGATATCATTGACACCTTGCTATGTTTCTATGTAAAACTAACCAGTTCCTCCAATTTAACATCTTACTGATTGTCATATATCTACTGAGGTTTATGTGTCTGATACAAGTTTGGACAATTTTGCTTTCTGCTTTTGCCGCTGTTATGGAAACTATTGCACTGAAAGTTTGCTGGGACAAACAATTCAGCATTTTAAACTTTAAAAGTACAGCTGGAGAAACTTTCCACAATTAAATTCTTAGTTATGCATCTTATGATCCAGTCAGGATGTTTGACTTGCTAGTTACTCATCAACTCTGATAACAGCCAGGGGTTAGTGAAATAGTTGAAATTTTAAATTCCAGGTTAATGTTAAGTGTTACTTAATATTACTCACGTTGTCCTTGCCCTCTGGCCCTGTTTTCAACACAGCAGCTGGACTGAATTTGTTAGAATCTGTCAGACTACTTTGCTAGGTTTGAAACCCTCCAATATTTTCCTTTCTCACTAAAAGGCAAAGCTGAAATTCATGCTGTGACCTCTAAGGCCCTGTTCAGTGTCATTTTGTGCAGCTTCTCTGGTCTCCCCATCTGTTTTTCTCTGCTTTGCTTAGTCTGCTCCAACCACACTGACATCTGCTATTTTGCAAACATACCAGGCATGTTCCCACCTCAGGGCCTTTGCATTTGCTGACCTCTCTACCCAGATTGCTCTTCCCCCAGATATCTATGTAGCTAGCTCCTCATTTTTTTCAGACATTCAATTCAAATCACCTTTTTCTGTGGCTATCTTATGCTGAATTTCTGTCCTCTCTTCAAACATTCTATACACTTTCCCATTTTATTTTTTTCTCCTTTGCAGCTGTTGCAATCTAACTTTTTATTCATTTATCAAATTTCTTATCTGTGACCATCTCTTCTCAGCCACCACCTTTGGTCCCCACTGAAATTTAAAAATATCTGATATTTCTTTTCACTTCAGAACTTTTTCCTCCTGAGCTTTTTTTTTTTTTTTTTTTGGTCTTTTTAGGGCTACACCCACGGCATATGGAGGTCCCCAGACTAGGGGGTCAATCCTAGCCATTGCTGCTGGCCTACACCATAGCCACAGCAAAGCCAGATCCAAGCCTCGTCTGTCTGTGACCTACAATACAGCTCATGGCAACGTTGGATCCTTAACCCACTGAAAAAGGCCAGGAATCAAACCTGTGTCTTCATGGATTCGTTTCCACTGAACCACAACAGGAACTCCCTGTGCTTCTAATTTGATCTTTGAGGATGGTTTTACTAAATTTTGTTTAAAGTTGTTCTTTTTCAGCTTCTGGAATAGCCGTCTTTTCTAATTGACATGGCCTCTCTCTTTGCTGCCACTCTATTTCCCTGAATGGCTTGCATACAGTTTTTGATGGTTCATGTCAGGGGTGTGAAAATTCTTGGCATCCATGAAGACCAGGCTGCCAGAGGCTCTTGGACAGTAGCTTTTCTTTGATAGCAGTTCTGTTTACAATGCTTACTTCCAGTTCTTAAATGTTATGACTTTGTTTAAGCTTGTTTTTTTATTTATTTTTATTTTTTAAGCTTGATTTTTAAAAGTGTATCTCTTTATTGCATTTCAATTTTAAAACAAAATTTGCCAGCATTCTTTTAAATTCAACTCTGTGTTTGATTTTCATGAAGCGAATTAAACACAGCCACATTGTGGCTTAGTTTCCCAATGTTTTTGTGTGTGTGTGTGTGTGTGTGTGTGTGTGTGTGTGTGTGTGTGTGTTTGTCTTTTCTATCGGCATATGGAGATTCCCAGGCTAGGGGTCTAATCGGAGCTGTAGCCACCGGCCTACACCAGGGCCACAGCAACATGGGATCCGAGCCACATCTTTGACCTACACCACAGCTCATGGCAACGCCAGATCCGTAACCCACTGAGCGAGGCCAGGGATCGAACCCACAACTTCATGGTTCCTAGTCGGATTCGTTAACCACTGAGCCATGACAGGAACTCCTTCCCAATTCTTAAGATCCTAATTCTCATAACTTTTGCAACAGCCATGCTTCTCTGCGAAGATTTTTTTTTGTTTTCAAAAAGGACACATGGGTAGTATATTTTATGAACACTTGAATATGGTAGACCATCTTTCACAGTCACATGACATATTTCTTGCATATAAAAGACTCTGGCTTCACATTTTTCTCCTCATAGCTCTATATAACCTCTATTTGAATTAAGGGGTTCAGTATTCCTGATAAGTTGGAGATCAGCTTTATTCTTGGTTCATGTGAAGGTAAGTTGTTTTGAGGTTTTGGATTTGTAGGAAGTAACCAAATTACATCTACTGTAAAGTTAAATTCTAGACTGTATTAACTGTGAGTGCAAGTGTATAGCAGGTGTCTTTATTTAGATAAGAAAGTGAGATAGCCATGCAAATTTCAGCAGTTTCTATTTCCCAAGAAATACTAATGGGGACACATGGCAGCTGGCAACCCTCACGCAGGGTACAGTCTCATTAGATCAGTAAGTTTAGTCTTGCTAAGCCCTTTGCTCCTTTAGTTAGACCTTGAAACATGCCTTCAGAAGATCTTTTTTCTTTTTTTCTTTATTGGGCCACACCCTCAGCATATAGAGGTTCCCAGGCTAGGGGTTGAATCAGAGCTGAGCTGTGGCCTATGCCATGGTAACGCAGGATCTGAACCCACGTCTGCAACCTATACCACAGCTCACAGCAACACCGGATCCTTAACCCATTTAGCAGGGCCAGGGATCAAATCTGCATCCTCATGGATGCTAGTCAGATTCATTAACCGCTGAGCCATGATGGGAACTCCATCCCTTCAGAAGAGTTTATCCTAACAATTATTTTTCCATATAAGCATGGTTAAAAATGTCAGACTTTCTTGGTTCTGGAACCAAAGACAGAGTCAACAAGTTCCCAGTCCCATCTATAAGAACAAAGAAATTAGGCTCTCTGAACAAACCTGAGGACTATTTCCTAGCTTCACATAGTGGATATGACTTTTTCTTAGTATACTTTAAATCCTTTGAGCATCACAGGCTTCCATAAACTCAGCTAGTTGCACTGGCTGACAGTGCTTTCTTTATGATGCTCTAATGGTCAAGAACCATCTGAAACTTCAAAGGTTTACCAAAAGTTCCAGTGCAATAATTTCCGGAGGACTTTATGATTTTCATATATCTAGGAGCAATAAAAAAATCACAAAACAGGGTATGGCACAGGCTCTACTCAGATATTCTGAAATAACCTATATGGGAAAGAATCTGAAAATAATGGATATGTGTATAACTTTGCTGTATACCTGAAACTAACACAACATTGCACATCAACTATACTCCAATACAACTGTTTTTAAAAAATCCCCCCAAAAAACCCAGTGTATGTGGATTAAAACAAAGTTTAGTTACAAATTTAGGCCCATATTACTTTTAAATTCCCTCCCTCATATCAATCCTTGTATCATATACTTCCAAGAAAGCCCATTATTGGATCATTTATGTGAACAATAAAATTACAAAGAATTTTGGCAGGAGTAGCCTTGGAAAAAGCAACAGTAGGCCAGGTGCTCATATCTTCAAGAGAGAAATGCCTTGGAAGTCTGTAGAATTCTGCAGAAAGAGAAGTAATAGTTTGAACACAGTTTCAAAGTTTGTGAGGGTGCAGGTTAGGAAGGAAAGAGATGGACAATAATCTGCAATGGCAATGAGGGCAAGAGGACACCCCCACTTTTTTTTTTTGGTCTTTTCTAGGGCTGCACCTGCAGCATATGAAGGTTCTCAGGCTAGAGGTCTAATTGGAGCTGTAGTTGCTGGCCTACGCCATAGCCACAGCAACTCAGGATCCAAGCCGCATCTGTAACCTACACCACAGCTCATGGCAACGCCAGAGCCTTAACCCACTGAGCAAGGCCAGGGATTGAACCCGCAACCTCATGGTTCCCAGTCGGATTCGTTAACCTCTGAGCCATGATGGGAACTCCAAGAGGACCCTTTTAGTCCAAGTCCTATAATATAAAGGGTAGCTAAGGATGCAGGAGAGAAACAGCTACCTTAACAAGGCTATAGGACATGAGATATCCTCAGGGGAAAGGCAGGTTTAGTTAAAGAGAGGGGAGCATTTAAAAAAGAGCTTGAAGAATTAGGGTGATGACCATAGCTTCAGAGGGCACACTTGGAAGAGTTTGGGGGGTAATGGGTGAGAAAGTTGGGAGATGGGTACACAGTAGGAGCTGTACAGAGCAATATGGACTTGAGAGTCTGAACAGTTAGAGATGGGTGGTTAAAGGAACCAGGGACAAAGAGAAATTAACCTCCATGGCCCTTTATTGGGAAGTTGGGAGCACTCTCCCAGTAAGTTCCTGTCCTGCTAGACAGATCTATTTTAAACTATAACACCTACAGATATATTTTTAAATCATATGTCATTTTCAAACATTAGGTGATTAGATCATTTGCACAGAACTGTTTGCTTAGCTAGATAATCAAAGAAAGATTTATTAACTTTCCCTATTACTAGTGTATGTTCAACTTGGTAATTTGTATATACAGATAGTAATCATTTCTAGCTAGCTAAATTCTGAGAGCTGGAAGCAAAGAAATAAAAACACTATTATATCATGTTCTTAGATAAGCATTCAACTGATAATATCATCATAAGGCATTTATTTAAACAATATTTTAACTATTTAAAAGCAAATTATAACATTTAAAAAGATACACAAAAATTATGTGTAATTTGGCCAGGCAAATTATTCTCCTGAAATGTCATTGATGTTATCAATAATTTCCAAGATACTATGCTTTAGGCTCTATTTCTCTGAAACCAGGATGTATAATTATAAGAAGGAAGCCTGTGAGTCACATGCTTTTTATCTGGGAATGGGATATTTTAGATGCATGAAAAATAAGGTGTACAAAGTTGTCAGGTGACTTTTTCATCATTTATGAACAGTCTTCTAAAACTGAACAATCAGTCCCCCCCACACTTTCCCTTACTTCTTTCTGGACCCTAGTTCCCACTGACTAAAACTACTCAGTATGATATCAGGTAGGAAGGTTTTCTTGATAGGTAGTAATTACCTAGCAAACACTTCTAGACACTAAGTACAAGAGTGTTGCTTGGAGTTCCCATTGTGGCTCAGCAGAAACGAATCCAACTAGTATCCATGAGGATGCAGGTTTCATCCCTGGCCTCGCTCAGTGGGTTAAGGATCTGGGATTGCTGAGAGCTCTGGTGTAAGTCACAGATGCGGCTCAGATCCCAAGTTGCTATGGCTGTGGTGTAGGCCGGTGGCTATAGGACCGATTCAACCCCTAGCCTGGGAACTTCCATATGCCATGGGTGAGACCTAAAAAGCAAAAAAAAAAAAAAAAAAAGCATTGCTTGGTTCCTTTAATATGTCAACAGCAAAAGTGAAAGAAGAAAAAGAGGGAAATAGAAAAAAAAGGTCCAAGTAGAAGATTTTTAACTTTAAATGATAGAGTTGAGTGAACACAAATATCATAGTAAAAAATCCATCATTCCTATAGTGAAATTTTAATTTTAATTCAAATATTACATAGTTCAAACAATATAAATGGATTTAGGCTGTCGTTTGTTCTGTCATGAAATGGGCATGGGTGTCTCTTAAAATAATGCTTATAGAAGCATTTGATGTGAATATGTTTCCTTCTTCCTGGTAATAGAAAGCAGAATGGGATTAGAGGGAGAGATGTTTCAAATTTATTAAAATATGTGTTTTAGTTGATAAATACCTTATTCCTTCAATTCTAGTTTTGGATATATTTAGATTTCCATGTAGTCTTGATCTAGACTGTCAGCCCAGAGGGAATGAGAAGAGATGAAAAGGAGGATAAGGTAAGATGAAAGAATTCCTGACCTTCTAAGACTTGTTGCTATTTTCTAGCATTTCACAATATAGTGACAGATTGTTCATTGAATGCCAGAAATTTACATTCTTCCTCCAAACATTCTCTTGCTCTCTTTATATATGTATAGTATTTTATTATATAACATTGCTATTTGTTATATAAATTTTATATATAGAAAATGTATTACAAATTCCAGAATTTATCTGAGAATTGCAGAATTACAGAATTATATATTTCAAACTAATAATTCAGCGTTGCATTTCCAGCACAGTGGCCAGCATGAAGTAGATGTTTAAAAAAATTGTAGAACAGAACTACTGCACTGAACTTGAAATAAAAGCTCCTTCCAAAATAATCATTTTTTTCAGCAAGAAGTAAGAGGTAAATACTGAAAATGAGAAGAGTCAAATTGCTGATGATTTTCTTTCTTTTTTTTAAATTCCAGGTTTGTGGGATACGTACATGGAAATAAAAGAAGGAACTCTAACCTGATTATGGATTTTGAAGAAAGGAATGCAAAAGGAAAAGATAAATAGCAGCTAGCCCTCAGGAATGACGTCCTTTTGCCACAATATCATTAATATTTCCTGTGTGAAAAGTAGCTGGTCGAATGACGTCCATGCTTCCCTGTACAGTTTAATGGTGCTCATAATTTTCACCACGGTGGTTGGCAATCTGATAGTTATTATTTCCATATCACACTTCAAGCAACTTCATACCCCAACCAACTGGCTCCTTCATTCCATGGCTACTGCAGACTTTCTGCTGGGGTGCTTGGTCATGCCTTATAGCATGATGAGATCTGTTGAGCGCTGCTGGTATTTTGGAGAAGTCTTCTGTAAAATTCATACCAGCACTGATATTATGCTGAGCTCAGCATCCATTTTCCACTTGTCCTTCATTTCCATTGACCGATACTACGCTGTGTGTGACCCATTGAGATACAAAGCCAAGATCAATATCTTAGTTATTTCTGTGATGATCTTCATTAGTTGGAGTATTCCTGCTCTTTTTGCATTTGGAATGATCTTTCTGGAACTCAACTTCAAAGGAGCGGAAGAGATGTATTACAAACACGCTCACTGCATAGGTGGTTGTTCTGTCTTCTTCAGCAAAACATCTGGAGTTCTGGCCTTTATGACTTCTTTCTATATACCTGGCTCTATCATGTTGTGCATCTATTGTAGGATATATTTCATAGCGAAAGGGCAGGCAAGATCAATTAATGATACAAATCAGAAGCTTCAGATTGGGTTGGAAGAGAAAAATGGAATTTCTCAAAGCAAAGAAAGGAAAGCTGCAAAGACTTTAGGGATTGTGATGGGAGTTTTCCTAACATGCTGGTGTCCTTTCTTTGTCTGCACAGTTATGAACCCTTTCTTGGACTATGCTATTCCACCCACCTTGAATGATGCATTGATTTGGTTTGGCTACTTGAATTCCACTTTTAATCCAATGGTTTATGCATTTTTCTATCCCTGGTTCAGAAGAGCACTGAAGATGATTCTGTTTGGTAAAATTTTCCAAAAAGGTTCATCTAGGTGTAAATTATTTTTAGAATCAAATCCATAGAATTATTATCCTTTACTATTTTGCAAAACAGTTGGTGGTCATGTTTATGAATGCAATATAATATCAACCACATGTACCAACTATAGGGACTTTGAGCAATTATTTGAGCCAACGATTGTATAGTGACATATGATGCTTCTATCTTACTTCCTATTTGCCATTCTTACTATACTTATTGAAGCTTTGCAAGCCAGATTTAAGGATTACAGTTTAAAGAATTTTTCCTGCCCTTACAGGAACTGCCATGAAATTGACAGCAGTATCTTACTCAGTTGCTCAGTGGTAGAAACTAAGGGGCTACATTTGGAGATGCAAATTAGAATGACTTTGTCATTCATTTGATTGAATATATATGCCTTATTGTAAAATTGACTAAAATCATACTTTATTTTTTTTAAATCATACTTTAAATGCTATTATTAAATAACTGTACATAATTTGCTATTTATCACTAATTCTTTTTAATATATTTTAATTATTAAATCTCTTAATTTCTATATTTTTAAAATATATTTTTCCTGATTTTCATACTTGGAGGAAATTTAGAAAGTAAAGGAGAAAATAATGTATAGAAACAAAGTGAAAACTAAACGATCACGCATAGCTCACTACATGAAAGAACTATATTATTCAAAATTCTTAAAAACATCACTTTTTGGTGACTATATAATATTACATTGATGGATGCACAAAAAATTTTTTAAAGCATTTTTCTCTTGTTGACCACTAAGTTAATTTTGATTTTTTTTTCAAATAGTGGAAATTAAATGCCTGTTACTTGTTGCTGAAGCTCATGAAAATGTCTGGAAGGATTTCATCATATTTCGAGGCCATGAGTGGTGCACTAGGTCTCAAAATATAACCTGTGTGAAGTAAAACAAATTCGCCTATTGGGCTCCAGGCTACACCAAAGAGAAGCAGTTCTCCATCAAATCAGCTAAACATGAGGGCTGAGAAGAGTTGACACACCATGTCTATTAAGACACATACACAAAAGAAAAATGAGGACCAAATAGTAGTCTCCACCTAAAAGAAGTGGGCCACCATTCTCACTCACAAGGATCAATTTGTAATCCCGTTATTTCTCACCCAGACTTCATGTAGTCCCTGTTATCTTGAGTAGCACCAGGGATTGGGATGTATTTATTTAATAATAGTGACTTGTGCTCATGGTAAGTTAGGATAAGGCAGCTAATTTTATTTATTTACTTATTTATCTTTAAGGCCACACTTGTGGCATATGGAAGTTCTCAGGCCAGGGGTTGAATTCGAGTTGCAGTTTCTGGCCTACACCACAGCCACAGCAATACAGGATCCAAGCTGCATCTGTGACCTACACTGCAGCTTGTGGCAACACCAGATCCTTAACCCTCCCATCAAGGCCTGGCATTGAACTGCATCCTCATGGATACTAGTCGGGTGCTTAATCTGCTAAGACATAATGGGAACTCTGAGGCAGCTAATTTTAAATGAAAATAAAATACATATTTTGTATATAAATTTCTGCTTACAAACACATCCATCTATTACAGTCTGTTTCAGAACTATATATTTAGTTTCAATGATCTGACTAGATTTTTGTTATAGTAAATTTTAAAAACATTAAAAAAAAAAAACCTTTTCATTTAGTATATGGTAAGACAAGCTGTCCCTAATCACTTCTAGTTACAACAATTACCTTGACTTTTTCTACCTGGGAGACCATATTTTCAAATTTTAAAAAGGGAACAAAAGTGTGTAGACAGTTTTCTGTACCTTACGGCAAGTTCCTACAGTTTTCTTCATTTGTTCCTGCACACTCCTAGATATTTTGTACTTTTGTGTGTTTGTGTATTTTGCCTGTTATGAGTATTTTTTTAAAAAACCATTATATTTTCTATGTAACTATTATTGTGGGTATACAGTAAAATTTATTTTAGTTTTTCAGTTGACCTGTTTGGGTTTTTGTTATACATAATCATATTACTTTTAAACAATGCTGAGTTTTACCTCCTTTCCAATAGTTATACTTTTGTTTTTTTTCTTTTTTAGGGCCGTACTTGCAACATATGGAAATTCTTGGGTCAAATAGGATCTGCAGCTGCTGGCCTATACCACAGCCACAGCAAAGCCACATCTGCACCTACACCGCAGGTTGCAGCAGTACCAGATCCTTAGCCTGTGACCTACATGGTAGCCTGTGGCAACACCAGATCCTTACCCTCCCATGGAGGCCTGGGATCGAACTGCATCCTCATGGATACTAGTCGGGTGCCACAGATCAGATTCGAATCAGATTCAAGACCAGGGATCAGATTCGAATCCTCATGAATACTCGTCATTTTCCTAACCCACTGAGCCACAGCAGGAACTCCTCCAATAATTATTCTTATTTACATTCTTTTATGTGCTTCATTAGTTAGAATTTCTAGAGCAATATTGATAATGTTGATAGGAGTCATCTTTGTCTTAACATCTATTTAATTTAATTTAATTAATTAACTATTTATTTTGCTTTTTAGCGCCACACCCACAGCATATGGAGGTTCCCAGCCTAGGAGTCGAATCAGAGCTACAGCTGCTGGCCTGTGCCACAGACACAGCAACACCAGATCCAAGCCACATCTGCAACCAGCCTCATGGCCACATGCATCCTTAACCCACTGAGCAAGGTCAAGGATTGAACCCACAACCTCATGGTTCCTAGTCGGATTTGTTTCTGCTGTGCCACCACAGGAACTCTAATTATCTATTTTAAACTACTATTCAGGTTTTAATAATGAGCCCATATTTTTCTTGGGACAAGTTCATGACTCAGACAACTATACCTTTTTTTAATGTAGTATTAAATCTCCTATAGCCTGTTTTTCTTTGTAGCCTCTCCTTTTAATACTCATAATAAAAGATAACTGTAGCCCATCCTCTCAGCAAAACAAGAAGAGAAGCTCATTGTCTTTCCCTACTCCCAGCTTCAGAATAGATTCCATTCCCTCACGCAGAAGGTATTTTTGTTTTTGGTTGTCCAGAATCCATATCCCAACTGGAGTCCACTTAGCTTTTGTGAAATATCCCTTCCCAACTAGATAGCCTCTGTTGGAGTTGTAATGAAGAGACTGGCCTTCTGCCTTTCTCTTTAATTAAACAGATAAATGGATAACCTACACACAAATATTTAGAAATTCTGTCTTTAGAAACTGAATCTTAAGTGAAAGGGAAAAGGCAGTGGTTTCTAGTGGAATAATTAGTAGGAAACAGACAAAAAAAAAAAAAAAAGGGGGGGTTTCCATCCCACCCACGTAATAAGATTGTAACTTGACTGCTCTTGGTGTTGGGATTTTTGCTTTTCCGGATTCCAGAGATGCCTAACTATTCGTTTCTGAATTGAGTTATCTATTCTCTCATGGATTCAATGAGTCCCAGATAATCTTCTAATGAATTCTCTGCAGGAAGAGTTTTTGACTGCATGCATGAAAAGAACGTTAACTTGATATACCTTGTTATGGTAAATACTAAGAAAGACTTTGCAACGACGTGACAAGACATTCGTTTCATAGTCTAAACAACATCCATTTAAAATAGTCTCTTATTCCACTCTCCCCTCAAAGAGAAGTATTGATACAAATTTCCACTCAAGAAGAGATAAAAATAAATATATTACCATGTATTAGCCAGAAAGTAGGTTGGAACTGATTTATTGGCAATAATAATATCACCATCTTAAGAAATCAATGAAATGGGACTTCCATCCTGATTTTCAACTTGGTTCCTGAAACTGATAATCCAATCTTTGTAAGAGTCATAAATATTTGCCAAAACAGTAAGGTGATAAATTATGGATTCTGGTGAATCAGTTTGTTTAACTGTACATTGTCAACAAGAGCTTGAACATTAACAAACACTTAAAGCTGTATGAAGAATGATTTATATATTTAAATGTATCAGACTATAAAATATACCAAAAAATTATTCAGGGAGGTATTTTTGAGTGCTGCACTCAATAATCTAGCTGATGTAAGAATCAGACATAGACTTTTTTTTTTCAAAGATGAAGTATGTATTCATTTTCCACAGTGTTTCAACAAAAGTCATTGAGTATTCAGAGAAAGTAAATTTGTCTTTGACAGGTCCTGACCTTCTGTCCCACATTTCTTATTTAAATCAGGACTGTCCAAAAGAAGCATTCCATCAACCATGTATGATCTGAATTATAGTATATGAGATCAATTTAAATATGGTACACATAAAAAAGTCATGAGACATTTTGGTCTTGTAATAAGTAAGGCAGTGGCCAACTATTACTCGTTAGTAGCTTTTTTGAGATAAGCTACCAAGTCTTCCCTTTCTTCCTTCTTCTTAATGCCAAGGAAGATCATTTTTGTTCCAGGGGTGTACTTCTTGGGATTCTCCAAGTACTCCATCAGTGTCTCCTCTCCCCTGGTGATGCCTTTGTTCTTGTCGGCATCTGTGTAAGTGAATCCAGCAGCCTGACCTGTCTTCCACCCAAACAGACCATGGAGGTTTGGGCCAGTCTAGTCCTTGCCTCGCTTTTCCACAGCATGGCACTGAGCACACTTCTGAACAAAAATCTTCTTGCCTCTCTCAACATCATCCATGTTTAAATCATTCTTTTGCCACACATAACAGAGAAGTGGCCACTGGCGAGCTGGATATCCTGCTGTCTACAATTTTTTTTTTTTTTTTTGGTTTTTAGGGCCGCACCCAAGACATATGGAAGTTCCCAGGTCAAGGGTCAAACTGGAGCTACAGCTGCCAACCTACGCCACAGCCACAACAATGTGGGTTCTGAGCCACAGCCACAGCAACGTAGATTCTGAGCTATGTCTGTGACCCACACCACAGCTCATGGCAACGCCAGATCCTTAACCTACTAAGCAAGTCCAGGGATTGAACCTGCATCCTCATGGACACTAGTTGGGTTCGTTACCACTGAGCCATGACGGGAACTCCTCTACATTTTTTCTTAAAGCTAGTGCAGAATTACATTATCGTCTTTCCTAATAAATTCCATAATCACGATTGTGCAAAAGAATAGCAGATTTATCAAAGGACTATGCAGAAAGAAGTTAACCTGGTGACACATTTCCTCTATGTTAGTTTATGATGTATCAGTGTTTGGCACATAGTACATTGGAAAGACTGTGGGAGTTTTTATTAAAAAATAATTTATATAAAAATACATATACATATTATGTCCTTGCTAAATTTTCAGGGTAGATGTTCTTGTCTTTTATGAAAATATAATAATTCTTAGAAGATTTTAACAATGACCTTATGTGACAAACTTGTTTGCCCCCATGTTTAAAAAATTTTTCTTTGATGAAATCCCTAAATCCATTATTCTACACTGCTAGTGACCCCTGTAGCAAGAAAGGTGTTTTGGCAATAAGGTTTTAAAGTGAGCCTGCAACATACCAGGGAGGCATCAGTTCAGCTCCAATCACTGAGGAAATTAAAGTCAATTCAGTGAAAATAGACGACAAAGACCACAAGCGAACACAAGCGAAAGACTTCTTGCTACTAAGAAAAAAATTAGTTTTGCCCTCTATTGTAGCCCCTTTTGATATAGAATCTTCATTTATTCAACATATGCAATTTACTTCTCATTCTAATATTCGAAATTACTCATTAAGGAACAAACAAAAGGAGTGTATAATTAAGAGATTTCTTGTATCAGCAAACAAAGGTTGAGTTGTGATGTTAGTTGAATGGTTTTTCCGAGATCTCTGAAATCTTCCAGATAAGCGATTCTTTGTTTTTTGACTCATGATGCCAGCTCTGTAAGCATATTTACATCAAATAAGAAAAGACTAAGACAGAAGTCACTGTTTGCCTCTCTTGCATCAGCTGAAGTTTTCTTTCTCAGACTTACACTTTGCCTTTGCTTAATAGTCTGAGAATTCCCCAAACATTCGTTTCCTCAAATAAAGTTTGGTGATAAAGGTTTTCCTGTCTCTATGAAGTACAGCTCCTTCCCCAAAGACTTACAGTGTGAAATTATTTCTCATCATGATCAAGGTGGAGCCGCCGATGTGTTAATGATGCCCTCTGGTCTCTATTTACTCAAAAGTTTGTCAAATGAGAAGTGAGAGAAGTGCTGATTATACTTGTCTCTTTGGACTATGGGCTTGACTTGAAGCTTCAAAGTGTCAAACTGTAAATGAAGTGCAATGGACATCAGTAAACATCCAATCAACACGTTTAATTACTGTTATTAGCAAGTCTCACAAGACTTTACTTTTTTGCAAGCAGAAGAGTTTGCAAACAGTGATATCATAGGCTTGAAATGTGTCGATAACTTTATTTTTAAATGGCCTAAGGTTTTCATTTTGTCTGTATTTTTTCCTAAGCACAGAAAATGATTAAAAGTTGGGAGAATAAGGAAAAACACCTAGATAATCCATGGGTTTTAATTCTGTAGTTCGTGTTACAAAGAACGATAACAGAAAACACAACAAAACACCATACTGAGACCTGTTTTACACTTACTGGTCAAGAGGTACAATGACCGCAATGCTAAATTTGAATATGTACAGCTAGATCAAGATTAGTTCTAGTAAAATGAAAAATGGTGGCCATGACCTGGGTAATTGAATCATCTACATTCTCTTCTTCATCACTCTTACCACAATAAAGTAAGACTACAAAAAAAGAACCCAGAATCATGGCTGCTGACATACCCTGGAAACATACTGGTTGAGTTTATATTCAAACACAGGTTATTATTAGCTGTTTATCCATGTTCCGCAAAAGAAAGCAATTCACTAATCCACTTTAAATTTCAGTCTTCTCACTTATAAATGGCTTATGCATAACTTTCAGAGCTGTGAAGATTTACTGATTCATTAAATCATTTACTCATTCACATATCAAGTATTTATTGAACGCCTATTATGCTAGTCATTGTGTTAGCTTAAATGCCAAGGATACAGATCTGAGTAATATCAACATGCCCCCAATCCCTCTGAAATTTTCATGGAACTTTTTTGGAAATAAGATGAGATCAGTATTTGTCAGCTGTTCACATAATGTATGATACTTAGTTCCTAGTACAGTATAAGCCAGTAAGTTCTAGTTATTGTTATTATTATAATTTACAATTAACTTTGCCATTGTCAACTTGGTTCATAATTGCAGAACCAAGTTGCAAAATTTAATAACATAGCCCTATCAGAGTTCCCTGGTGGTCTAGTGGTTAAGGATTTGGCATTGGCATTGCTGTGGCTTGGGTTCAGGCCCTGGCTGGGGAACTTCTGCATGCCACAGGCATAGTCAAATATATATATTTATGTTATATGTAACACCCCCTTAACTTTTTTTTTTTGTCTTTTTGTCTTTTCTAGGGCCGCTCCCACAGCATATGGAGGTTCCCAGGCTAGGGGTCGAAACGGAGCTGTAGCCACTGGCCTACACCAGAGCCACAGCAACACAGGATTCGAGCCACATCTGCGACCTACACCACAGCTCACTACAACGCTGGATCCTTAACCCATTGAGCGAGGCCAGGAATTGAACCTGCAACCTCATGGTTCCTAGTTGGATTCGTTAACCACCGCGCCATGACAGGAACTCTTCTTCTTCTCTTTTATAGTATAAAAATTATTTGTTTAAAATTGTCTTTATTCATGTGTATTTAGGGCAGAGAAAAACAAGGGTGAATATAAAGTAGAAACAGGGTACAGCAGTGCAGTGTAAACTGAAAATCTCAGTGTGAGGCATGTAAGTGGCAATGACAGCTGCCAAAGAGAGCACTTTAGTGACTCAGAGGAGTAAACAGTCATTATCAGACTCAGGTAAAACTAATTCTACTTTTTATTTTGTGAATCAAAACGGCCGATACACATTTAAACATTTCTTTTTTTTTCTTTTTCTTTCTTTCTCTTTCTAGTATAGTTAATACTATGTTAAAGCATAGTTAATTTACAGTGTTTCAGCAAGTTCTGTTGTACAGCAAATCACACACACTTCCCTGAGCTCTACAGCAGGGCCCCACTGCCCATCCATTCCCAATATAACAATTTGCATCCCCCCAAGCCCCCAAAATGCCTATCCATCCTACTCTCTCCCCATTTCCCCTTGGGATCCCCAAGTCTGTGCTCCTTGGTCACAATCTGTTTCTGGTTTTTTTGTTTTGTTTTGCTTTCAGATAGGATCATCTGTTCCCTATTTTAAGTTCCACAAATAAGTGATAGCATAAGATATTTGTCTTTTTCTTTCTGGCTTATTTCACTTAGTTTGAGTCTCTAGAAATCGCATTCTTTTGTCTTTTTATGGCTGAGTAATATTCCATTGTATATATGTACCACATCTTCTTAATCCATTCATCTGTCAATGGATATCCAGGTTGCTTCCTTGTCTTGGCTATTGTGAATAGTGTTGCTATGAACATAGCAGTGCAGATATCTTTTTCAAAGAAAGTTTTGTCTGGATATATGCCCAGCATCAGAATTCCTGGATCATACGCTAGCTCTGTATTTAGTTTCTTGAGGTATGTCCATACTGTTTTCCATAATGGATGTACCAATTTACATTCCCACCAACAGTGGAGTAGGGTATCTTTTTCTCCATACCCTCTCAAGCATTTGTTATTTGTTGCCTTGTTAATGATGGCTATCCTGACTAGTGTGAGGTGGTACCTCATTGTAGTTTTGATTTGCATTTCTCTAATAACTACTGATATTGAGCATTATTTCATATGCTTGCCAGCCATCCATATGTCTTCTTTGGAGAAATGTCTATTGTGAATGTGAACTGGATTTTCAGAAACAGTAAGAAAAATTTCAAGCAAAGTTTCAGCGTTTTGACTAGGTGATAAAATGTAGTCTTTGTTTTCTAGAAATATACATAAGCTACAATAAAAAAATTAAAATTTTTGGAGTTACCATTGTGGCACAGCAAAAACAAATCTGACTAGTATTCATGAAGATGTGGGTTTGATCCCTGGCCTCACTCAGTGGACTGGGGATCTGGTGTTGCTGCAGCTATAGCTCCAAATTTACCCCTAGACCCCTAGCCTGGGAACTTCCATATGCTATAGGTATGACCCTAAAAAGCAAAAAAATTAAAAAAAATTATTTTTTGTGTCTGAACTAAAAACTGGCAGAAAGGAGCTCCAAAAGTTTTTGAGTTATATCCATATTTAAAGAATTTAAAGTTACAACCATAAATTGATCCAGCAAAAAAAAAAAAAAAAAGATTTTTAAGTGTCACAAGAGGTATAAATTTGGTTTTAAATGCAGCTTCCATCATTTTAGAATTTTGTCTCAATGTAGAGGGCTTGGTGCAGCATATTAAAACAAGAAATTGAAGGCCTTGAGGATTGGAAAGGAGGAAATAAAACCATAATTATTTGCAGATAGTACTATGAACCACATTGAAAACTCAAAAGAATCTACAAGGAAAATTTTTAAATAGTAGGAGAATTCAAGCAAGTTGCTTGAGAAAAAATTCAATTGAATGTTTGTACTAGTAATAAGCAACAAAGAAAATGTTATATTAAAAGGACACAAATATAAAATTGAGTTACTTAAGATTAAAACTATCAAAAATTGTGCAAAAGTCATTTGCAGAGTATTAAGAAAGTTTACTGAAAGTCTGTAAATAAACCCATGCACTTATGGTCAATTAATCTAGGACAAAAGAGACAAGAATGTACAATGGAGAAAAGACTGTCTCTGCAATAAGCGGTGCTGGGAAAACTGGATGGCTACATGTGAAAAGGAAGGAAATAAGAACATTCGCTAACACTATATACAAAAATAA
This sequence comes from Phacochoerus africanus, assembly GCF_016906955.1. Classification (NCBI taxonomy): domain Eukaryota; kingdom Metazoa; phylum Chordata; class Mammalia; order Artiodactyla; family Suidae; genus Phacochoerus; species Phacochoerus africanus. The sequence continues at coordinate 30,979,657 of NC_062545.1, forward strand.
ATTCAATAAGGATTAAAGATCTAAATGTAAGACCATATGCTATAAAACTCCTAGAGAAAAACACAGGCAGAACACTCTGACATAAACTGCAGCAATATTTTTTTGGATTGGTCTCCTAGAGTAATGGAAATAAAAATAAAAATAAACAAATGGGATCTTACTAAACTTAAAAGCTTTTGCACAGCACAGCAAACCATAAACAATGTGGAAAGTAGGAGTTCCCGTTGTGGAGCAGTGGTTAACAAATCCGACTAGGAACCATGAGGTTGCGGGTTCAATCCCTGGCCTTGCTTGGTGGGTTGAGGATCTGGCGTTGCCGTGAGCTGTGGTGTAGGTCACAGACTCGGCTCGAATCCCGCGTTGCTGCGGCTGTGGTGTAGGCCTGTGGCTACAGCTCTGATTAGACCCCTAGCCTGGGAACTTCCATATGCCGTGAGAGCAGCCGTAGAAAAGGCAAAAATACAGAAAAAAAAAAAAAAAAACCCAATGTGGAAAGACAACTTATGGATTGGGAGAAAATTTTTTTTTCTTCTTTTTAGGGCCACATATTGAAGTTCCCAGCTATGGGTTAATTAGAGCTGCAGCTACTGGCCTGCATTACAGCGACAGCAATATTAGTTCCAAGCCACAACTGCAAACTATACCACAGCTCATGGCAACACTGGATACTTAACCCACTGAGCCAAGCCAGGGATCAAACCTGCTTCCTCATGGATAATAGTTGGGTTCTTAATTTGCTGAGCCACGATGGGAACTCTGGGAGAAAATATTTGTAAATGATGCTATCTTCAAGGAATTAATTTCCAAAATATACAAATGGCTTATACAGCTTCATATGGAAAAAACAAAACCCAATAAAAAAATAAGCAGAAGACCTAAATAGACGTTTCTCCAAAGAAGACATACAGATGACCAACAGGCATACGAAAATATACTCAATATTGCTAATTATTAGAGACATGCAAATCATAACTACAAGGAGGTAACACCTCACACCAGCCAAAATGGCCATCATTAAAAAGTCCACAAATAATAAATGCTGGAGAAAGTGTGGAGAAAAGGGTACCCTCTACACTGTTGGGAATGTAAATTGGTGCAACTGCTATGGAGAACAGTTTGGAGGGTCCTTAAAAAACTAAAAATAGAGTTTAAACTAAGCTAAAATATTATCTTGTGCAGGGAGCCGAGAAGATACAAGGAGCCGAGGAAGGGAGCTTGCCTGAACGGAGCAGTTTTGAGGGCAAGCTTCTAATCAGGAAAAGGGGCCTGTCTGAACGGCACAATTCCGAGGGCAGGCCCCGGAAGACAATAAGGCTCGCCCACTGAGATTGGTGGGGAACTGAATTTTCCAGGAAACAATTTCCATTTTGCATTGCTGAGTGGGAACTGTTCCATGGATGACTTAGTCTTTTCTGTTATTCACTTGCTATTCGGTTTTCCTCAGTCTTTCCTGATTATTTGCTTATTATTCTTATTTCCCATTCTTCTTTTCCTGTGGTGATTTGTGATTTAACAAAATTACAATAATAATACCATAAAAATTTCATTCTAAAGGACTTTCCCCTATTCAAATCCAACTTAATTAAAAACATAGTGTTTATCTACTAACTAGTTATACAGTAAACTTTAGAGTTAGGATTTTAATAAAGCTTATAGAAGTTAGACATATATTATTCATGATCAAAAGAAACCTAGCTGTGAGTTTTGTCCTTGACTTTAGAAGCTTTTAGTGATAGCTGGCTAAGTTGATTTGTATTTTCTCATACTGTCTCTCTGCCAAGGACACTTTAAAGATAGACACTAGTCTGAAGGCAAGAATTGTTATGTCTGTGGCCTCTTCAGTTTGTAAAGATTGGCTGGCCATGAGATGGTTTGTGCTGGGTCTCCTCTTTCCCACATGATATGTTGTGCCTGTTTGTCCTTGAATTGTACTCACTAGATTTAGTTAAGTTGAAGATTTTAGAACATGATGTATTGCTGCTGTACCATATGATTAAAAAACAAAATCTCAAAGTTAACCAATGATGTAATCTGTAGTTAGAAACTGTCTATATAATTAACCACTTATGCCAATAAAATTTGAGCAGTTCAGTGCCCTGAAAGAAGGGACAAAGAGACTGTCTCCATTGCATATGCCAACACCACCCCTCTCCTTTCAGGACATGCACTCCCTGGCTGCTGGACCTGGTTGCTGGAGCTGGACTCTAGAAATCCTGCAATACCACTGCTGGTGTACATCCAAAGAAAACCCTAATTTGAAAAGATGCCTGCACCCCAATGTTCATAGCAGCACTATTTACAGCAGCCAAGCCATGAAAGCAAGCAAAATGTCCATGGACAGATGAATGGATAAATAAGGTGTAACACACACACACACACTCACACACACACACACACACACACACCACACACACAAATGGAATATTACTCAGTCATAAAAAATAATGAAATAGGAGTTCCTGCCATGGCACGGTGGGTTAAGAATCCTACTGCAGTGGTTTTTGTCACTGTAGAGGTGTGGGTTCAATACCTGGCCTGGAGAAGTGAGTAAAAGATCTGGGATTGCTGCAGCTGTGGCTCAAATTCAGTCCCTGGCCCAGAAACTTCCACATGCCTTGGGTGCTGTCATTAAAAAAAGAAGAGTTCCCATTGTGACTTAATGGGTTAAGAACCTGACTACTATTCATGAAGATGCAGATTTGATTCCTGCCCTTGCTCAGTGGGTTAAGGATCCAGATTTGCCTCAAGTTGCATCACAGGTCACAGATGCAGCTCGGGTCTGGAGTTGCTGCGGCTATGGCATAGGCTGGCAGCTGCAGCTCTGATTCAGCTCCTAGCCTGGGAACTTCCACATGCCACAGGTGTGGCCCCCCAAAAAGTAAAAAAAGAATGAATAATCCATTTGCAGCAACATAGATGAAAGATGGACCTAGAGATTATCATATTGAGTGAAATAAGTCAAACAAAAAAATATCATATTATATCAACTTATATGTAAAAACTAGAAATAAGGTAAAAATGAACTTATTTACAAAAAAGAAAGCAGACTCACAAACGTAGAAAACACATTTATGGCTACCAAAGGAGAATAGCGGGGGCAAGGGGAGAGAAATTAGGAGAATGAGATTAACATATACACACTGCTATATATGAAATAGATAACCAACAAGGACTTGCTCTAAACCACAGGGAACTATACTCAATATTTTGTAGTTAACCTATAATAGAAAAGAATCTAAAAAAAGAATATATGAATATGTATAACAGAATCACTTTGCTGTACACTTGAAACTAACTTGTAAATAAACTGTACCTCAATAAAAAAAAAAGAAGGAACAAAACAGAAAATTTGTAGAAAAGCACTAATGACAATATAAATGTGGAGCTGACCCATGCTCATGAATTAGACTTAATATTGAAGAGTTATTAACTCTATCCACTCAAAATCCAACACAATTTTTATGGAACTTGGAAAGATAATTAACATCTCAAGAAAAGAAGAAGGAAGAGGAGGAGAGGGAAGAGGAGGGGGAAAAGTCTTGTTCTATTAAATATCAAGTGTCATACGAAGCTACGGTAACTAAGCCAATAAGGTATTTGTGCAGCATTAAACGAGTTAGTGGATGGATTACACGCACAGCTCAGAGATACGTGTGGACTTTGATGTATGAATCTGCCTAGGGAAAGGAAGCTCTACTCAATAAATGGAGCTGGAAAAAGATAGTCTATATGAAAAAATGAAATGATATTCTTACATCATATATAATTACAGATGAAGTGAAATATTAAATATTAAAATCAAAATCAAAATTTTTAGTAGAAAATATAGATGGCAACTTTTCTGACTTTGAAGTAGGGAAGAATTTTAAAATAAAGTTGTAAAACATAAAGGATTGATAAGTTTAGCTATATGAAAGAAGTTGTGTTTATCAAAAAATGACCTAATAGGGAAAGAAAAAGCAAGCTATCCCCTGGGACAATATATTTGCTACATATATAATAACTAATAAAAGGTTATTATTAAGGATATAAAAATAACTTTTAAATCCACAGGAAAAGGAAAATGCAAATCAAAAAGGAAAAAAATGACAGGACTTCACAGAAGAAAAACAAGGAAGAATAATAAATACATGATTAAGTGTTCTGCCTCATTAGCAATCAGGAAAATACAAATCAAGACAAGAATAAAATACTACTTTTCACTCATTAAATTGTTTGACCCTGTTAATGCCATGTGTTTTATGTCGTCAAAAAAATTTCTACATATTGATTGTGTGAATGCAAATTAGTACAGCTGTTTTGAAATAAAATTTGTTTTATGTTATGTGAATACTCATATTCTTTTTTTAAAATTGTCTTGCTTTTAAGGGATTCATATTCCTCAATCATTTTCTCATGTATATGCATAAGAAAATCTCTCTTTTTTTTTTTGGTCTTCTGTCTTTTTAGGCCCGCACCCACAGCATATGGACGGTCCCAGGCTAGGGGTCGAATCAGAGCTGTTGCTGCCAGCCTACAACAGAGCAATGCCAGATCTGAGCCACATCTGCAACCTACACCACAGCTCATGACAACGCCAGATTCTTAACCCACTGAGCAAGGCTAGGGATTGAATCTGCAACCTCATGGTTCCTAATCAGATTTGCTTCTGCTGCGCCAAGATGGTAACTCCAAAAACCTCTTGAATACAAGGATCAGGACACTTGGACAAGAATAATCAAAAAGCACTGTTTATAACAGCAGAAGACCTAGAAATATCTATTGATAGTAGGAGAAAAATTATTTTATAGCAGTGAAAATGAATGAACTAAAGCTATATAGTATAAAAAATAAGAGCAAAACATATTCTAAAATACAATAAATTGCATGATATCCATTTTTATAAACAATCTGAAAAACAATTAAAGCCAACAATATTTTGATTTAATTATACATACACAATAAAGCTAATAAAAGAATACAAAAACTGATAAACACAAAATTCAGTGTAGTAGCTAGGTTAGGTGATAGGTAGAAAGAAAAATATAGGAGTATGTAAACTATTGTCAAGCTAGTTAACAGTCGTGGATATTCATTAAGTTACAAACAAATAAATAAGGCAAATAAGACGTGCGGCATGATTAATTGTGATTAATTCAAATTCTGTTCGCCTGCATTTCATTAAAAAATGTGAGCAGTTATGTTAGTGATATATCTGTTTTATCCAGCTTGAGGTACAAAACAAGATCATATCACTTTGTTTTATTTAAATTAATCAGCCATCTTTCCCATTTCCCTTCAGAGCTTTTGATATACTCTGGAGACTGACTCTGAAGATTCAGTTCTCCCAAATTGCCACAAGGTGTCACTGTTGAAAATAGGTGCCAACCCAGTTCGAGGACACCATTCCATCTGGGATGATGAGGCAAAATGCAGCTAGCAAAGGAGGCTACAGTTTCCAAGGGCTTAGAAGGAAGAGAAGTGAGCTGGGACTCATTACACTTACATTCACCAAAGAGTCCTTAGTTTCAAATCTTTCCCTTGGGATTAAGGAGGCTGGTTCAGAATAGGTTTTCAAGGGTCAGTTCCCACCTGTCTTCTTTCATGGTCAGTCCTGCTGAGAAGGCCCTAATGTCCTTTTTTGCTAGCTGGTATATTAAGCTAGTTTATTAACCTGGCATATATTAAGATGGCATATTACAGTCACTAATTGTATTTTTTTTTTTTTTAGGGCTGCACCCATGGCATACAGAGGTTCCCAGGCTAGGGGTCTAATTGGAACTACAGCTGCCAGCCTACACCACAGCCACAGCAATGCCAGATCCTAGCCGCATCTGCGACCTACACCACAGTTCAGGGCAAATCTGGATCCTTAACCCACTGAGCAAGGCCAGGGATCGAACTCACAACCTCATGGTTCCTCGTTGGATTTGTTTCCACTGCACCATGCCGGGAACTCCCTACAGTCATTAAATATATTCTAATCTCAGTGAACCTCAGAAGGGAAGAGAACAAGTCTCATTCCTTTTGTTCCACACAGGCTCCTTAGCTCTTTAAAAATAACTCCTTTTGGAGGAGATTCCATTGTAGCTCAGAGGGTTAAGAACCTGGCATAGTGTCCATGAGGATGCGGGTTCCATCTTTGGCTTCACTCAGTGGGTTGAGGATCCAGTGTGGCCGAAAACGGCATAGGTGGCAGATGTGACAGGGATCAGGCATTGCAAAGCCTGTGGTATAGGCCAGCAGCTGCAGCTCCAATGCAGCCCCTAGCCCAGGAACATCCACATGCTGCAGGTATGGCTTTAAAAAGAAAATAACAAAACAAAACCAAAAGATAATTGATGGTCTAACTTTTCTCTGCTACTTGTCTCCCATGTACAAAATTAAAAGAGAATGCTTAAATAATGCTTTACAGAAACAAGGAAGTTTATACGAAATGACTTACCGTCACCCAAGAAGACAGAAGTTACTATAAACCTTGGAGTAGTAATGCCTTCTGCTCTTAAACATTTAAGTTCTGCCTTCCCAGCAAAAAGTTGTAAAGTTATCTTTAAAAATGCTTTCATAGGAGTTCCCGTCGTGGCTCAGTGGTTAACGAATCCGACTAGGAACCATGAGGTTTCGGGTTGGATCCCTGGCCTTGCTCAGTGGGTTAAGGATCCGGCGTTGCCGTGAGCTGTGGTGTAGGTTGCAGACACGGCTTGGATCCCTTATTGCTGTGACTCTGGCATAGGCTGGTGGCTATAGTTCCAATTTGACCCCTGGCCTGGGAACCTCCATATGCCACAGGAGCAGCCCTGGAGAAGACCAAAAAAACTTTTGTATACATTTTCTCATCATATTATAATATAAACATGAATATGCTCTGAAATTAAAAGACATTTTTTCGTTCATTCTCTTTTCAAGAAGTACTCTGCAGAATGGAGCAGGACCAGCTGTGTAAATTTGTGGGGCCCACCGCAAAATGAAAATGCGGAATTCTTTCTTTTAAAAGTATTAAGCATTTTTTTTTTTTGGTCTTTTTAGGGCCATAGCTGCAGCATGTGGAAGTTCCCAGACTAGAGGGAGAATCAGAGCTGCAGCTGCCAGCCTGTACCATAGCCACAGCAATGCAGTATCTGAGCTGCACCTGTGACCTACACCACGGCTTGCTGCAATCCTGGATCCTTAACCCTCTGAGTGAGGACAGGGATGGAATCTGCATCCTCAAGGACGCTACATCAAGTCCTTGACCCAGTGAGTCACAATGGGAACTCCCCAAAAGTACCAAGCACTTTAAGAGGGCAACAGCAGAGCCGCTGAACTAAGCCTGGGTCCTTCGACACTCAGGGCCCCATGTAGCTCTATGTGACTGCCCAAATCGCAGACCCAAGTGACAGCCCTAAGCCCTAAGCCACACTGACTAAAATCGCAGAGTAGCTTCAGTTTTAATTCAAGCAGAACTCAGTGGTTCTTAGTGGCCAGTATTATATCCGCTATACTGGTGTAGGTTGCCTCCCAAAGCTGCCCCATCAGTGCAAAACAAACTTTCACATTTTAAAAGAACACAAACAAAAAAGTAGGTCCTTCAGCATATGAGTAGACTTAAGCCAGTAGCATCTGGGAAGATTTTGGCATCATTATGTGAGCTCCTTAAAGAGGTAATAATTATGCTCCATTCCTCCAGCTCTAAGAGGGTTGATGAGATGCGCTCTTTTAGTCACATTTAAATAAAGGCAAAACCAAAAAATGATGGGTGATAAGGCCTCTTCTCAGTGACTGGTGTGGGAGGTGATGTATGGACTGTGACAGTCAGATTTTCCAGGAGGTGGGGACACACGCCCATTCTTCTGCTTGAACTGCTGGCCTCACCCATTGTAACTGGATCAGATTCCTTAGGATCACCCGTAACTCAACAGTTTAGATTTGCTTTTACAGTCATTACATAGTTGTGGACTTAGAGCTTTTAGTGCTGTAGGTGATGAAAACAGGCAAGCAGAGATGCCTGAAAGGATGGAAGAGTAGTTTAGGCTTATTTAGCTCTTAAATTTAGAAAGGCAAGGTTTTGTTTTCTCTTAAAAAAAATTTTTTTTTCAGACCCAATTCCCCTGAGACTAATTGTTAAGTTACAGAATAGCACAAGGCATGTAGTTCAGGTCTTCTAGGTCCATAAAAGCATTCACACTAGTTAGAAAAGAAACAGAAATTTCCATCGGCAAGGAGTTTAATTAACAATGCCATCTTCTAGCGTGCAACAGGTATGTGGAGCGGAGGTTAAGGACAGCTCTGGGCTTTCTCTTCCTTAAGCTTTTCTTAAGAAACAAATTGTGACCTGAATGATGCAGTAGCATTGCTGGTGGATTGATCCTTTTTCTTGCATGTCAGTCATGTACAAAGAGACGTGTAGGAAGGCAGAAGAGTGCAGGTGCAGGACTTATGAATTTGTGACAAAAGGCACTTAAAAAAATTCTACTGGAATCATCGTTATTTTTTTAAATGATTTTTACTCTTTCCATTATAGTTGGTTTACAGTGTTCTATCAATTTCTACTGTACAGCAAAGTGGCCCAGTCACACACACACACACACACACACACACACACACACACACATTCTTTTTCTTACGTTATCCTCCATAATGTTCCATCAAAAGGGACTAGATATAGTTCTCTTTGCTATATAACAGGAAAAAGGCACATTTGTGATAAAGTATGTGAACAGATAACATGCGGCCTTTTAACATGCAACGTGTCTCTTGGGAAGAAGATTTAGAATCGTGGAAAGTGTTATTTCTTCATAAGCAGCTGAGTAAATTATTTAACACAAGTGTTCACCTATGTGAAGCAAAGGGTTAAGGCAATTACCTGGGTTTTTACAAACAATCCCATTCCTTGACTTTCTTAGGGGGAATGCTTTCTGGTCAAACGCATTCTTGAATGTTCAATATGATATTCATTCCAACCATGAAGGAAGGAAGAAAGGAAGGAAGGGAGGGAGGAAGGGCAGATTGACAAGAGGAAAATCACCTTTGATAGTGATCTTTATACATCAGGCATGTGCTATGGCTGTTTACATGTATTATTTAATATGTTAAGATTCATTAATGTTGAATTTTTGGTAAAAGTTGTACTGAAAGAAGTCAGTTACTTGGGCAAGGGCAAAATAATTCAATGGGGAAAAAAAGAATGATTATCAGGAAGAAGCCTTAAAAATGAGTGCTAAAAGTGGAATATTTAATATGGAAGCCCTAAATGAATTTGACAGAGTAAAAATAAATGAAATCATATTAGAAAATCAGAAAATTCTTTATTATTATGGTCTGCTCCTACAGTTTAATCACTTTCTTGGAGAATGTATAAATCAATTTTATTTAACAGTTTGGTAAAAGACAGTTCAGACATGAGCTAACTGGGCAAGAAATTCATTGTGCTACAAATCTCTGAGTTTTGTGCCTGAGGAACAAGCATGGGGAAACATAACAGTCATGGAGACAGAGCCAGGCTTCCTCTTTAATTCTGTTGCAGTCTTTATATCTATCTGTGCTTACATTGATAGGTTTAAAGGAATAGGAAAAATGACACTTGAAGACTATAACCTTGAAAATATCAGTTTTTGCACCTAGCTTTCCACAGATAGTTGATCTGAAAAATGCGGCTATTGAAAGGTTTCAACTGATGATGGTTGTTCCATGCAAGAAACATGCCAATACACTATGGGCAACAATGATGCTTAAGTGTATTTAAAAGGGCTATTTGATAAGCTCACCAAATGTCATCTAATGCTCTGTGGCAGGTGTACCAGAAACACAAAATCAAACTCAGGCATCCTAGTCTGTGTTTCAAAGAACTTTATTACAGTTCTTAGAGTTGATTAGCAGATGAAAGTTCCTGAATACTAAAAGGGAAGTGAGTCAGACTCCACACCCTATGACTTGAAGCTTAGAAGGATTGGAGCATGGCTTTTCCAAAAGTGGGACAGTAGGATGATTAATAATATCAAAGTCACCTAAACCCCAAACACCAAGAATTTTGCAATTCAATCTTAAAATGTGTTGTCATGGAGTTGTCTTTAGCACAAGAATTGTGTGCGTGTGTCTATGTGTGTGTGCGTGCGTGCACCTATGTGCACATAATTTTCATTACAATGAAATTATTTCTCTTAGCTTTCCTTTTTAAGAAGAAGTGTAATACTGGAGTTCCGGTCATGGCTCAGTGGTTAACAAATCCAACTAGGAGCCATGAGGTTGTGGGTTCAATCCCTGGCCTTTCTCAGTGGGTTATGGATCTGGCATTGCCGTGAGCTGTGATGTAGGTCGAAGAAGTGGCTCGGATCCAGTGTTGCTGTGGCTCTGGTATAGGCTGGCGGCTCCAGCTCCAATTAGACCCCTAGCTTGGGAGCGGCCCTAGAAATGACAAAAAGACAACAACAACAAAAAAAAAAAAAAAGAAGAAGAAAGTGACTAAAGATAAACCAAGAGGTGGTGCTACCGGTTAAGGATCCAGATTGTCACTGAAGCTGCTTGGCTCGCTGCTCTATCGAGGATTTGATCCCTTGCCTGGGAACTTCTACATGCCTCAGGTGTGGCCAAAGAAACAAACAGACAAAAAAAACCAAAAAATTTTATTTGACTCTCCTAGGCTTTTTCATGTTCATGCTGAAAGTGATTAACCTTCCTTTCCATTTCCTACTATTGCATTTTTTTTCCAGTACTTTTTTTTTTTTTTTTGCTTTTTAGGGCCATAGCTGAGGCATATGGGGGTTCCCGCCATAGCAATGCCAGATCCTAGCTGAGTCTGTGACCTACACCACAGCTCACGGCAACACCAGATCCTTAACCCACTGAGCAAGGCCAGGGATCGAACCCTAAATCTCATGGTTCCTAGTCAGATTTGTTTCCACTGCACCACGACGGGAACTCCCTCCAGTACTTTCTTAACTGTGCAGATGTGCTTAACTGGCCAGCAGGAGGCTAACGAGGAATGGTAATTAGTTGAAAATTTTGGTACCCACAGGGAGAAAAATTCCTTACCTCTCTTTTTTTTCTCCTACCTTTTTCCTGTGAGGAAGTTAGGAGGAATAGAAGGTGAATGCTTTATATATATATATATATAGATATATATATATATATAGAGAGAGAGAGAGAGAGAGAGACCCTAAGGTAGCTGCTGAAAACAAATAAATGTAGTTTGGGAATCAGTTGTACATATCTTAGAAATTTTTGTATAAAAATATTTTGGCAAAACTACCTTTCAGGAATAAGCCTGTCATTTCTGTAAATAGCCCCTCAATTCACTTTCCTGGTTTTCCTGTTGTGTGGCTATGATCAGCCACATCCCCCCCCTCATCCTCCAATCCATTGTTACAACGTGACTCATGATACAGGATAAGCCTTTACTTTTTCACACATGGGACAGGGGCCCCAGAGCAGAATGTGTAAGGAGCATAAAATTGCCCTGGCCTCAATACTTAGAATCTGTTGGAGAAAGCTGCTAATTTAAAATCTGCACTCAGTTTCCTATAGCTTATTTATTACTTTAATTTTTTTCTTTTTTCTTTTTTTGTCTTTTTAGGGCCGCATCCTCGGCATATGGAGGTTCCCAGGCTAGGGGTCCAATCGGAGCTGTTGCTGCCGGCCTACACCACAGCCACAGCAACATGGGATCTGAGCCACATCTGTGACCTACGCCACAGCTCACAGTAATGCTGGATCCCTAACCCACTGAGTGAGGCCAGAGATTGAACCTGCAACCTGATGGTTAATAGTCGGGTTCGTTAACCACTGAGCCACTACAGGAACTCCTAATTTTTTTCTTTTAAAAATGTCACTGCTTAAATTTGAGAAAAAAAAGTGGGAAAGCTCCTTTGACTATATACTGGCTAAGGACACTGGCTGGGGGGATGGGGTGGGGGGGGGCGGATTACGGAAATAGAAACCCTGCCTTTTCCCACTCTGTCTTCTCCTCAACCCTCCATGTTTTCTGCTGTGTTTCAGAGGCCTTGAAAATGACTTTCAAAGGTCTCCAGACATCCTCCTGTCTTTTCTTCACCCTCCCTTCTTAGAGTAGGTTTTTTTTCTTTTCTGTTCACGTCTTACCCACTGAGAGCCAGGTCAAAAGGCACATCCTCACTGGGGCTTCTGGTCAACCCCAGCCTGCATTCTCTAGTCCATTTTTGAGCTTTGAATGTACATTTTGCCTATACCTTGCTTTGGTCAATTCATTGCCACAGTTGTCATTCTGTGGGGCAGAATCATTCGGGTTTCAAGTGTTGATGTGTTTTGTCTCCTCCGGTGTTTTGTAGACTCTCAGCAGCCAGGGACCAATTTGTGCTTTCTTGTCCCTTTCCCTGTGTCTCCTGTATCGTAGGCATTCAATAAACAGTTGTAGCTCAGAGTGTGACAGGGCTCCCAGAGGCTGAGGATTATTGGTTTATCTATTAGTAACTGGTTAGGTCAGGTCTGGTATGTATGAAGTCATTGATGGCCAAGGCTTTCTGCAATATTAATGGTTCTGCTTGGTATTTAGATGGTGCCTTTTCCCTGGCCCAACACAAGGAGGGCTTCGTGGAGGTGACTTGGTTGTCTAAAGCTCACTAACCCCCTGCTCCTAGCTCTCTATGGGATCCACACTCTGAAACCTGCCACGATGTTATTATTGTCTGTCATGGGGCTTGAGGAGAGTCCCTGGAGAAGTGCCTTGCTCTTCACAAAGAAGTGAGGGTGGTCCAGTGTTGGCCGCTGGCCACTTCTGATTTAGCTGTTCTGGCTGGTAAGATGCTTATCGAACTTCCATGACTGGCTGAAGAGGATGATTCTCTCAGATAATTAGACATCCTGAAATGATGCTTCTTCTTTCCAACAACCTTATCATGAAAAAAAATAGAAGTACAGTAAAAAAAAAAATAGTAGAATTTATGAATGAAACTATTTTCAGATAATAACCCCTGGATCCCAAATGCGATAGACCCCAATCAAACAAAATCTGATTATATGTTACCAGCTTATTTGAGGAAGAAATGAATGTATTGTCTAATACAGATCCATTCTTCCTCTGTACATGGGGAGGATCCATTATATTCAGTTCAATGATTAACATGCCTCTTCTTTTCCTTCATCCCCTTCCTCTTTCCTTCCTCTCCCCTTGCTTCTCCCCACCCCCACCTCCTTCTAATTTTAGGCTCTGGCATAAGATAAATTAAGTGCTTATGAAGTATTGGTGGTGTCATTTGAATGAAGACAAGAATAAAGTAAATAATGATCACTGAAACTTATTAGGTTAGAAGTCTATGAAATTGCAAATACCGGTTAAGATAAATAAATCAGAAAGACCATGAGTAATATTTTAGAGCAAATTATCTTCAAGTCTTCTGTGACTTTCTTGAATTTTCCACGAAAGTATATATGAAACACAGAATATTTTATCTGTTAACTGACAACATTCCATGTGTTCTTGCTTTTCCTAAAGAAAATACTGAATTGCTCTGAACATGGAAGTGAATCTTGCCCAGACAGTGAAAGGCCACTGAGTGTCCGAGCTGCCATGTATTCACTGATGGCTGGAGCCATCTTCATCACGGTCTTTGGCAATCTTGCCATGATAATTTCCATTTCCTACTTCCAGCAGCTTCACACACCAACCAACTTCCTCATCCTCTCCATGGCGGTCACTGATTTCCTCTTGGGATTCACCATCATGCCATATAGTATGATCAGATCGGTAGAGAATTGCTGGTATTTTGGGCTTACATTTTGCAAGATTCATTACAGTTTTGACCTGATGCTTAGCATAACGTCCATTTTCCATCTCTGTTCGGTGGCCATTGACAGATTTTATGCTATCTGTTACCCCTTACAGTATTCCACCAAGATGACAATTCCAGTCATTAGACAGTTGCTAGTTCTCTGCTGGTTGGTCCCTGGAGCATTTGCATTTGGAGTGGTCTTCTCGGAGGCCTATGCTGATGGAATAGAAGGCTATGATATCTTGGTGGCCTGCTCCAGTTCTTGCCCGGTGATGTTCAACAAGCTATGGGGCACCACCTTGTTCATGGCAGGTTTCTTCACTCCTGGGGCTGTGATGGTTGGGATTTATGGCAAAATTTTTGCAGTATCCAGAAAACATGCTCGTGCAATCAATAACTTGCCAGAAAGTCAAAATAATCAGATGAGGAAAGACAAGAAAGCAGCCAAAACATTAGGAATCGTGATGGGTATTTTTTTAGTATGTTGGTTTCCCTGTTTTGTCACAATTTTATTGGATCCCTTTTTGAATTTCTCTACTCCCGTAGTTTTGTTTGATGCTTTGACATGGTTTGGCTATTTTAACTCCACATGTAATCCCTTAATATATGGTTTCTTCTATCCCTGGTTTCGCAGAGCGCTGAAGTACATTTTGCTCGGTAAAGTTTTCAGCTCACATTTCCACACTACTAATTTGTTTATTGAAAAAGAAACTGAATAGACTTATTCTGTGTGAGTGGATGGAAGCAAAAGCCTGGAACTTAGAAGAATGAAGTTGCTTAAAATTTGCGAGTGTGTGTGTGTGTGTGTGTGTGTGTGTGTGTGTACAATCACACACACACTCACATGTGGGATTTTGTCTACCATGGAAAGCTTTTAAGTTTCTAAGGCTTAAGGGAAAAAAGGAACCTTTTCTTTGAATCAGAATCTCCTCCTTTTCAGAATACTTCCTCCCCGCTTCTTCTATCCTCTACTTCTAGGTAGAAAAGAAAGAAGGAAATGAGAAGGGCACAGGAAGGTAAGAACAGCCAGGAATGGGATGAAGACACACGAAAACCTCTATGCTCTTTGGAAGGAATCAAAACAGAAGCTGAGTTTGAGGCTTGGTCCCCACCCCCCTTCACTGCCACACACACACTTTGTGTGGTATTTCCATTTACTTTTCTTCCTCAGCGTCTTATCAGATGTCTTTTGAAACATCAATCGCTAAAAATTAGAGACAAGTAAATATTAAAAAACAATTTCAAAAAGGCATATTCTCTCAGGAGTCAGTCATTTGTGAGCTGAAAGTTAAGCCTTTGCTAGATTTTATTGGTGTGAGATGAAATATTTTTCAGATTAAAGAAGCAATGGAAACTGTGTAACTGAGTTTGCAGATAGATTCCATTCATGTTTTCATCCTTGTATCATCTTAAATACCACAGTTGACAATTTTCTATTTTACTAGCAGGAGAATTCTTTTCACACTTTAATTTGCTCATTGGTGTTCTGGATTTTTAATAAATGTGAAGTATATACCAAAAATGTATTTTGAATCAATCACTCCTTTTAATTTAATAAGTCTCCATATACCTTTTTTTTTTTTTTGTCTTTTGTCTTTTTTGTTGTTGTTGTTGTTGCTATTTCTTGGGCCGCTCCCGCGGCATATGGAGGTTCCCAGGCTAGGGGTTGAATCGGAGCTGTAGCCACCGGCCTACGCCAGAGCCACAGCAACGCGGGATCCGAGCCGCGTCTGCAACCCACACCAGAGCTCACGGCAACGCCAGATCGTTAACCCACTGAGCAAGGGCAGGGACCGAACCCGCAACCTCATGGTTCCTAGTCGGATTCGTTAACCACTGCGCCACGACGGGAACTCCTCCATATACTTTTAAAAATATACACTTTAAAATAATGGGGTACTGGCAGGAAGAAGCAAAGAAGAAAAGTGATATTTATAGGGATGCCTCTGTTTACAAGAAACTTTTTTTTTTTTTTGGCTTTTTAGGGCCACACCCACAGCATATGGAGATTCCCAGGCTAGGGGTCAAATTGGCCTACGCCACCGCCACAGCAACGCCAGATCCAAGCTGCGTCTGTGACTACACCACAGCTCACAGCAACACCGCTGGATCCTTAACGCACTAAGTGAGGCCAGGGATCAAACCCACAACCTCATGGTTACTAGTCAGATTTGTTTCCACCATAACGAATCCAGGAAAGACTGTAGTTTTGATGTGCCTTTCTCTAATAGTTGTACTTTTCATGGCACTCTTTAGTTTCAGAATGTGGTCATTCTGGCTTGTGTGCTAGAGAAAGAGAGAGACGGACCAAGTCTCCTGTACTTTCTGCCTTCCACCACTCACTCTATGTTCACTCCACAGTTAGTAACATCTCCCCTCACACACAGTTTTATTTTTATTTATTTTTTATTTTATGGCACCCTCACAGCATATGGACGTTCCCAGGCCAAGGACTGAAACCAAGCTGTAGCTATGACCTACATCCCAGCTTTGACAACTCTGGAGCCTTTTAACCCACTTTGCTGGGCCAGGGATTGAACCCAAGTCTCCACAGTGACCCAAGATGCTGCAGTTCAATTCTTAACTCCCTGTGCCACAGCAGGAACCACCACTCCACATTTTATAGACAGTAACCAATGAGAAAACTGAACCCAGAGCAATTGAATGATTTGGCCTGGATTATACCATTTACTGTAGGAGCATTGTTAGAATCCAGCTTTCTGGACTTCTTATTCAGTGTTTTGTTTACGGCACTAGTTCTTAATCAAGATTTGTGACACTTTAATGGGAATTTCTTCTTTTTTAACCAAGGCTTTTAGTCAAACTGGCATAAATCACTGAAATAAAAGTAAATACTTTTCTCCCACCCCAATTTCTTCTCATTACATCTGAGAATCACAGAGCAAACCAAAACATTTTATGATTCAGACACTTGTTCTTCCTTTAGACATCAGCCAACATTTAATTTAGCCTATACATGTCTCTCTATATTTTAATATACAGAAGTTTCACCACCTTATCTTACCAGAATGAAGACCAAATGACCATGAAATTGATAAGGAATTGTCATCCTTCATTAGGGGGAAAAAAAGAACTGAAGTCTCACCAGGATATCAAAAATAGACAGAATAGTTCAATATCCCCCAGGAAAGAGAGTTAAGAGAGCAATTCCTCTGGGGCTGGGCAGGCAGTTTCTCTCTTAATGTTCCTGGATCCGAGTTCTTTGCTCCGTTCTCTTGAGAGCCAGAGGCAAACTTATATGAGTCAGATATCTCCATCCTTAACTCTCCACTTTCTATAATCCTGCCTTCATGCCTGCAGAGCCACCAGGAAAGACTGAATGATTCCCAATTAACTTTTCAGGAGAGGGAAGGTACCAAGTCAATAAAAAGAATCAGGAATATATTATCTTTTTTTTTTTTTAAATTCTGATCTAGTCTCTTCTCCAAAATAACTCAATAGTGTAATGAAACTGTTTAAAGAACCAGAAATTGTTACAAATAGGATGCAAAAGAGAAGGTAGGATCTTTTTCTAACTGGAAAATAATTACTGTGGGAAAAGTGTCTTAGGTTTCCATCAAAAGTTCTTTGTAAATCCTTATGCAGTGGCATTTTTTAAATGTTTTTGCAAAGTACAAGGACCATGCAAGACATAACTTAATAAATGTACTTATGTATTTTAATAATGCTAAAATGCACTGTCTTTTTGATAGTATATCCAAATACAAATTTTGTTACATACTGCTTAATTCACTGCCAGAGCCTACATATTTCATTTTTGATATTTTATCTCTTGCAAGCAGCATTTACTGAATATATTCTGTTGCTCTTTGTTTCTCAAAATTATTCACTCATCTCAGATGCAAAGAATATCCAGACTAAAAATGCAATTTCTCTGTTGTCTAGAACTGTTCTCCTGGAATTCAATGATCATGCAAAGAACACAGATATCTTGCTAAGATGTGCATTTGGGGATGGCTCTGACATTTTTCGGATCTGAAAAAGTTCTCAGGAGTTGATGATATGGCTGGTCTATGGATCCTACTTTAATTAGCAAGGATTTTATGAGAGAAACTGTGAACAAGTGAAGCCATAGATTTTCATGTGCCTAAATAGATTACAAATAAATTGTTGCCATTATTATTATTATCATTATCATTATTGCCAGTTATTAGATGCTAAGAGATGACAGGACGTTTATTGTAACAGGAACTAAAAGATCTATGTCGTAATGTCAGTGAGAGCATTTAGAGCAGTCTCTCTCAAGACTAGTTATTTTATACACATGGAGGAGTTGGGAAGATGCAATGGAAATGTGCCTTTCAAGTGATTTAGAAACTTGAAAACACCCAGAATTTTTGTTGACTGCGTTTTCTTTTGGAATATTGTATGTTTTGGGAAAGAGTTAATTGACTACCTTCTAAACAGGATTTACTGTTTCTCTAATATTTTCATCTTTTCCAAACCAAATGTCTTTACTACCATAAGGCAAGATGCCTATTAAATACATTTCATGATGTAGTGGAATTAATTTCTTTCCATTTAATTCAATAAGTCATTACTGCTTACCTGCCAAGTACACAGATCTGTATTAAGTGTTGCAAAGGTTAGATGGCTAATGACATTTTATCTCGTTAACTGTAAATTTCTCAAGAAATAGAACTGTAAAAGAAGATAAGTTATTTTTTAAAAGAATCAAAAGCATTTGAAATCAAAGTCAGCTATAAAGTGAGGAAGTGAAACAACCTATCTCTAAGGTCTCTGGCCACCCCAAGAGTCTATAATTTTATGAGATTAATTCCAACTGGGAGAAACAAAAAAAAAGGTTTCTGAAGGGAAACACTATTTGAGCTGAGCCTTCAAGTTGTCAGAGATGAAGGGACTGGCAGTCAGGTAGAGGAAAGGGAGTTGGCCAAACCACAGAGTGGCATTTGAAGGCTAACATAGGAAGTGTCCTGGCCAAAGGTGGCTGGAGTATTATAGACTGAAGGGAAGAAAGATTGCAACCAGGGTTTCCATGACAACAAATGCTGAAAAGACACATTTATCAGAGGCCAGCCGGGCTCCCATGTTCTAGCCAAGACATGTTTTTCTAAACCCTTTCCCTTGTATCCACACACACACACACACACACACACACACACACACACACACAAAGTCTATGCGGTCTTTTTTTTTTTTTGTCTTTTTGCCTTTTCTAGGGCCGCTGCTGAGGGATATGGAGGTTCCCAGGCTAGGGGTCTAATTGGAGCTGTAGCTGTCGGCATACACCAGAACCACTGCAATGCCAGATCTGAGCCGCATCTGCGACCTACACCGCAGCTCACAGCAATGCCGGATCCTTAACCCACTGAGCAAGGCCAGGGATCAAACCCGAAACCTCACGATTTGTTAACCACTGAGCCACGACGGGGAACTGCCGAAAGTCTATGTAGTCTTGATACAAGATTTCTTTAGATCAATTCCTTTAGGGCCTTCTATTTCTCTGATAGTTTTAATAAAGATTTTTCTCTTCCATTTGTTTTCAGAGAAAGCTATAGTTTATAGCTAATTATAACACAGGTACTTTGGTATGTTTTTTTTCGCTCTCCTTTCTGCTCTTGCTCTCTGAAATGGAAGTTTCTCGGCCTGTTCTGGGTGTGTATTGACTGTCACTTAAAATGTTTTTCCTGCTCCCAGCTGTTTTTAAGAAGACAGTGTTTTCAAGATGCTGTCTCTGCCCATTGTCAGCTGCCATGTGATTTTATGAAGTTTACTTGTGAACCGTGATTCCATTTATTTGTAATAAATTAGTCATTTACATGCCAGATACTATTTTCACTTTTAGATGTCATGATATGTAAACTACTGTAGATAATTGTAGATTCATAGAAGAGTTCCTGTTGTGGCTCAGCAGAAACAAATCTGACTTGTATCTGTGAGAACACAGGTTTGATACCTGGCCTCACTCAGTGGGTCAAGGATCCAGCTGGGCAGTGAGCTGTGGCATAGGTCACAGACGAGGCTCAATCTGGCATTGCTGTGGCTGTGGCTTAGGCCAGCAGCTGCAGTTCCAATTTGACCCCTATCCTGGGAACATCCATATACTATGGGTATGGCCCTAAATTAAAAAGAAACAAAACAAACAAATTAACAAAAAAGGAAAGCAGATTTATAGGAAAAATTTTTTTTTTTTTTTTGCTTTTTAGGATGGCACCTACGGCATATGGAAGTTCCCAGGATAATGGGAGCTGTGGTTGCCAGCCTATGCCACAGCCACAGCCATGCCAGATCCAAGCCCAGTCTGTGACCTACACCACAGCTCATGGCAATGCTGGATCCTTAACCCACTGAGCAAGTCCATGGATCAAACCCACATCCTCATGGATATTAGTCAGGTTCTTTAAACATGGAGCTGCAATGGGAACTCCTCAAATAGAAAAAATCTTTTTCTTCTGTTTTTCTTAGTTTTCAGTGCCACATTTGAATACTGTCTCTTTATCGTCCTTTGTGGAATGGTTTCCAAGTATGCTTTTCATTGCAGTCTTTAAATATTCACTGTGGCCTACATTAAACAGCAGACAATCAACCAGAGATCTAACATCTAAATTTTTATAAATTTCATGCATTTCCTTATCTTTCTTATTATACTACGTACACCATTTATACTCTAGTAATATGATACTAGATCAAATTTTGAAACTACTCATGAAATTGTTCTGTTATCATTAACAAGCTAAATTGAAAATTTAGGGAGTTCCCATTATGGCCTAGTGGGTTATGAACCCAACTAGTATCCATGAGGATGTGGGTTTGATCCCTGGCCTCGCTCATTGGGTTAAGGATCCAGTGTTGCTGTGAGCTGTGGTGTAGATTGCAGACATGGTTAGGATCTGGTATTGCTGTGGCTGTGGTGTAGGCTGGCAGCCACAGCTTCGATTAGACTCCTAGTCTGGGAACTTCCATATGCTGCAGTTGAGGCCCTAAAAGGATTTTTAAAAAATAAAGGAAAGAAAATATCACACAAATATCTTTGGATGGTATTTGCTTTTAGGTTAAGAATAATTTTGGAGAAATATAAAATAGAATTTATATTTGAGACCTCGAAGTTTAAGATCAATTTTTTAATGGATTATGTAAAAACTGACATTATTTTCTGACCTGTGGCAAAAGAAATGATGAAACACGTCATTGTTGGTGTTAGTTCCAGGTCTTTAAATTTGTGCTGGTTTTGATGAGTCTTTTTATCCTAACTGGCACACCCACCGTGAGCACATGTTCAGAAGAGCCTGGGATATGAGACGTAGTTTGAAATTTTATGTGGCTCTCTTGAATATTATCGAATAGCCAAAATACTTTAGACTTCAGCCTTAAGTTCCAGGAATCATGGGGCCATCAAAATTTATAGGAGAAAAAGAAAGTACATTATTTCCCACTATTATCTAAATTTAGTTCAAATAAAAAAATGTAAAATTTTTTCTTATTACCTTTAATTTGAGTCAGTGTATTCAAGAATAGCAACACTAATTCGTGTTTTCCTTTACTAATCCTTCTGGTATTTTTTTTCAACAAAGAAGAATGCGAAAAATCACTGTTGGGGTAAGTTCATATGTCTGTATATATGTACATGTATACACACGTGCATACATGGTAACGGCAATTTTAAATTACTTACCTGAAAAGTTAACTTCTAAAAGAGGGGAACATGTTTTACAGCAAGGGTGACACTTGTGTTACCTGGTACCTTGTAGATAGCATGTGCTAATACTTTCCTCTTTCTGTTGGAACCATGCATTAGAGGCTTCCTTTTTCTACTGTCTTCTACAACATTCAAGGCTATGAAAATTATGAACTTAACTTTTAGTCCTACCGAAATGGCTGTGTCTAGACCACTGAAGATTCTCTTCCATAAGCTTCAGATCCATGGCATGATCTAGATTGAAAATCTGATTCCTTGTAAATGTACATGACTGGAGATATGCCAGCCCCATTATCTATCAGTGCTTGAACCTTAAGTGTGTCTGGGCCGGGGGGAAGGCAAAGGTCCCTACGGGAAATTATTCATACTTGAACATTTTTAACATATAAAAATGGCAATTTCATAGAGGTTGTGCGGCTCCCTGGAAGACTTAAAAAAAGTATAAAATTGGGAGTTCCCATTATGGCTCAGTGGTAACAAACCTGACTAGTGTCCATGAGGATGCAGGTTCAATTCCTGGCCCCACTTAATGGGTTAAGGATCCCACATTGCCATGAGCTGTGGTGTAGGTCACAGACAAGGCTTGGATCCTGCATTTTTGTGGCTCTAGTGTAGGCCGGCAGCTGCAGTTCCGATTCAACCCCTAGCCTGGGAACTTCCATATGTTGTGGGCGTGGCCCTAAAAAGGCAAAAAAAAAAAAAGTACAAAATTGAAGGAAATGCCATAATTCTTATGAGGAAAAGCAGGGAGGATGGTAGGAATAATGTTAGTGGCCTTAAATATCTTCATAGACAACTTTTAAACATATAAGCAAGTTCTGAAACAAAAGTTTACTTGAAAATAACTCATTAGGAAGTCAGAATATGGTTTTCCAAAGGATTATTGTTGAAGCTGGTTAACATGGACTTCGCTGAGTGCTTCCCAGATAGATGTTTCCATGATGTTTCAGTCAAAAGGGTAAAGCCAGGCGCCGTATCCTTGTTCTAGAAAGGAGGAAACTGAGGTTCAGGACACTGAGAAACTTGTCCAAAATAACATGGTAATAAGTGGTGCAACCAATAATCGGATACAGGTCTGGCTGATTTCACACTCACATTGTGGCACGTTAAGGGAGCAAGAGGGCTGGAAACTGCGTCACATAATTCATCTTTGTAAACTTTTTATTGGAGGACTTCACTTCTTCTTCTTCTTCTTCTTCTTCTTCTTTTTTTTTTTTTTTTTTTTTGTCTTTTTAGGGCCATACCCACAGCATATGGAAGTTCCTAGGCTAGGGGTCAAATTGGAGCTGCAGCTGCCCGCCTACACCACAGCCACAGCAATGCCAGATCCCAGCCATGTCTGCGACACACCACAGTTCACGGCAATACCAGATCCTTAACCCACTGAGCGAGGTCAGGGATGGAACCCATGTCCTCATGGGTACTAGTCGGTGGGTTAACTGCTGAGCCAAGACGGAACTCTCAGTTCTCAAAGTATAGGAATTTCCCTTTTTACAAACAGTAAGTGTGCATAATGGAAGAATCAGTGACCTGTCGATCCACCACATTAACACAATTTGAAGTGCACAATACCACATTATCAATTATAAGTATTATGCTGCACAGCAGATTTCTAGAACTTATTCATCTAGCATAACGGAAACAAAACTCATTGAACAGAAACTCCCCAAATCTCCCACCCCCAGCCCATAGTAATCATTATTGTCTTCTCTCCTCTGTGAGTTTGACTATTTTCGATGCCTCATATAAGAGGAGTAAGCTCTTGAAAATCTTCCAATACATTATTAGAAATAGAACCGCCAAGGGATAAACGCATGGTGAATGAATAAAAAGATGGATGACATAGAATAAAATGAACTAGAACAGGGAAGAACTAGCAGTTGAGATTTTTCATTTACAAATTCAGCAAGTAACTCAGCTAGTAAACACAATTGGTACCATTTTGCATATTTAAATAATTTATAACTGAAATGAATTAGTAACACGACTTTAACTTGATGGTTCTATCAGGAGCTGAAATTTACTGGAATCATTTTAAGAAGAGAAGACACACGGATACCTTCCTAGAAAGGAATTTGAAGCAATAAAGCACCATGGATCTAACCTACATTCCTGAAGACCTATCCAGTTGTCCCAAATTTGGAAATAAATCCTGTCCTCCCACCAACCGCCATTTTCACGTCCGAGTAATAATGTACTCATTTATGACTGGGGCCATGTTTATCACTATCTTTGGAAACTTGGTAATAATAATTTCCATATCCCATTTCAAACAGCTTCATTCTCCCACGAACTTTCTGATCCTCTCCATGGCAACCACAGACTTTCTGCTGGGTTTGGTCATCATGCCATACAGCATGGTACGGTCAGTGGAGAGTTGCTGGTATTTTGGGGATGGCTTTTGTAAATTCCATGCAAGCTTTGACATGATGCTAAGCCTGACCTCCATTTTCCACCTCTGTTCCATTGCTATTGATCGATTTTATGCTGTGTGTTACCCTTTACACTACACAACCACAATGACCACCTCCCTGATCAAGCAGCTGCTGGCATTTTGCTGGTTAGCCCCTGCTCTTTTTTCTTTCAGTTTAGTTCTCTCTGAAGCTAATGTTTCTGGTCTGAGGAGCTATGAGATTCTTGTTGCTTGCTTCAACTTCTGTGCACTGACTTTTAACAAATTTTGGGGGACAATGTTGTTCACGACATGTTTTTTTACTCCTGGCTCCATCATGATTGGTCTTTATGGCAAAATCTTTATTGTTTCCAAACGACATGCTCAAGTTATCAGCAACCTGCCTGCAAACACAAAGGGGGAAGTAAAAAACTTATCTAAGAAAAAGGACCGGAAAGCAGCTAAGACTCTGGGTATAGTAATGGGTGTCTTTCTAGCTTGCTGGTTGCCTTGTTTTCTTGCTGTTTTGATTGACCCATATCTAGACAACTCAACTCCCATAATAGTACTTGATTTTTTAGTGTGGCTTGGGTACTTCAACTCCACTTGTAATCCTCTCATCCATGGCTTCTTTTACCCATGGTTTCAAAAAGCTCTTCAATACATAGTGTCAGGAAAAATCTTTAGCTCCCACTCAGAAAGTGCAAATCTATTTCCTGAAGCACATTGATGTAAAAGAGCCTTTACAAAGGTGAATAGAGTGTTGAAAATGAGACTGATATTATTTTAACCTCAACTATATATCTTACTTCCCCATGTCACTCCCAAGATCATTGTATTAAATTTCAGTCATCCACAGTAATGTTTTGTAACCTGCACAAGAGCTATATTCAACATCTTTGAAGAGTGTCTTTGCTTCTCTGCTTCTATTTCTTGACTCTAAAACTTCATGGTGTGTTTCTGTGTATGTGTGTATATGCTAGAGAAAAAAAAAATTATTCATGACATTTGTTAAAGACTGGAAAGCAGACTTTATTCAAGGGAAGCTACCACAATAGGGTTTTTGCAGTGGGGGAGAGAGACTGCACTCAACTCCAACAAGGTCAAGTAGGGATTTGTACTCAAGGAACTGGGTTGTGGGTAGTGGATGGAAAATTACTAAGAGGAAACATCAGGGTGAAGGAGGATTCTTGCTGGACTGACTCATCAGAATTCTTGCTGAAGGCAAGCCAGAGTGATAAGATATTGAGGCTTGTCTGACACCAATGGTGGGGGATTTGCTAAACTGACTTAGCAGGATTCTTGTTCAATCTATAGTCTACCAGGGTGAAGAGGGAAGCCCAAGTTTGGTCTAGCCAAGAAGAGGAATCATAGGAGCCTGTTGAAAGTTTGGTTGAAGGATAGAGTCTTTGTCTTCTGTATGTGTGTGTGTGTGTGCGTATGCGTGTGTGTGTTTCATAAAAGCAGCATGAGGGGTTTTCAAAGTGGGGAGGGAGTAGTCTAGGGAGGCCCAGCTTTAGTATGCGGGACATTGGCATGTGGTTATTAGATTGGATATAAGTCTATCTAAATATAAATGGGATAATCTATCAGAACAGACTTAGCTGGCTAGCTGCATGAAATATGTGGATATAAGTTTGTAGGAAAACTGTCTCTATTCACTGAGAAGGATATTGAGTACCCAATGAAAGATATAAATATTTATTTGGAATTCATCCTTAACACATGCCCCTCTCCACCCATGTTAGCTAATGTTCTTGCCCCTTGTTTCACAGCTTTCCAGTCTACCCTGCACAGTATCCCAAGCTAACAATTTTCTCTTAAATATCTGACATGGTTCTGTGCTAGATCCTTTCTGCTTCCCCTAGGCTTCTCCATGCCCCTGTGTAGGAAGTATAGATCAGGATTAGGGTTAAGGTGCTCTCTTGCCCTGGGGGGTCTGATGGATTGCATTTCCAAATGGGAAGCACTTGCAGGAGATCCGAGACAGAGGAGGAGAAATCAGGGCACTTAACCCAGGCGACCTCCCTACCAAGTTGCCCTGGGACTGGCTGTGCCCTCCAGGAAAGGCCAGGCAGAGTCCCTCTCCAGACAGCCATCATCTGGAACCCTTGTAACCACTCTACTCCCCTGTCCCTTAGGGCCAGCCAGGGTGGTGCTTCCCTGCTATTGCTGCCCCTGGGTACTTGATTTTTCCCGCTGGTTTCTTTAAAAGCTGCCCACATCTTTGTAAATAGTCCTTTTATTAAACTCTCCTCAGTCACTCAGACTGATCATGCCATCTGTTTCCTGCTGGAAACATGATGAATGTAGCTTTTCATTGCTCTGAGATAAAGTTTCGAAATTCTCCCCAAAGGCATCATGTCTATACCGGTCTGACTTGGCCTTTCTTTTTCTTTTTACCTTTAGTCACCACTTTGGGGTCTATCCTCCTCTGAAGGAAGCATTGGTCCCCCCAGTAAGTCACCTCCACATTTGCCCTACCGGGGGCTACTCAACTTCCCCCTCCACTTAGCAAACTACTTTTCATTTTAAAGGTCAGTCATCAGAGCAAGATTTCTGATTTCCATTTATGCATAAAAGAGATTAAAGAAAAAAAGATTGTTTGAGGAGTTCCCACTGTGGCACAGCAGGTTAAGGACCTGGCATTTTCTCTGCAGAAGCTCGGGTCCCATCTGTGGCTCAGATTCAGTCCCTGGCCTGGGAATTTCCACATGCCACATGTGCAGTGCCCCTTCCACCCCCAAAAAAGATTATTTGAGGTAATTTCAGCTTTTAGAATTGATATTTAATTTGTAAAAAATTTGAAAAACCTAGCTCTTCTTTTAAAAACTTAATATGACTTATTGAACTCATAATTTATAAACTTTATTTAACTTACAAATAGAATGTAAGTTATTCTACATGTAGTGACTTTTAACAACATTGTTCAAAGGACAGTTAGAGCCTAGGTACTTTAATTCACTAATTTTTTATTTGCATTTATCAAATTAAAATGTTCAATTTCTCTTTTTGAGAATTTGTCAGACTAATACATAAAACCTTCCCAAGTGCTTAAATAACTTTTGTAAATTTAATGCCCTCCTTACAAATACGGTAAATCTAAAATTCTTAACAATTGTAATACCATTTTTAAATAGTAAATTTACCTGTTCCTCTCAACTTTAAAAATCAAGGCAATACCAATAAGTTAATAATGTATTTTAAGTGGGAACCACAAGGCTATTGTGGTAAATGCTAAATTCTCTTAACCATTACAAATACGGAAAATGACAGATATACAAAAATTACTTTTAAACTGAATAGAAACTATCAGAATATTGTGGATTTTCTTTGCTTCATCATTTGTGTACCTAATTCAGAACTTTCAAAACATGGAAATAAGAATAGTTTAAATCTTCACTCTATAGCTAAAAGACAGTTTTAATTAAATTAAATGTGAATATATAAAGACAAATAAAAAATAAATAAAAACATTTTAAACTATTTTAAAATTATTTTAGCAAAAAAGGAACACACGTGTATTAAAAATTCAAAAGGAATTAAGCCTTTACATTAAAAAGCAAGTAAGTCTCCCTGTAATCTTTGTCCTTTGGTCTTCCAGACACCTTTCCCAGAGGCAATTGCTTTCTTTCAAAGATACATAGGCATATCCATAAATAATTATACTTGTGTATACTGTTCTCTCACACTTACATAATGGCAAAATAATATACATGCTGTTCTGCAACTTGGCTCTTTCACTTAGAGATTCATTCCATATCAGGAAATATAATTTTTCAAAATTAAGTTTTCAAAAAGTCTTCAGAATAGTCTATTACTTGGAAGTATCATAATTTATTTAAGTATATCGCTACTCCTTTTTTTTTTTTTTTGCTATAACAAATTATGTTGCAAAAAAATTCCAAGTAAGTATGTATTTATTCCTGGGACTCTATCAGTAAACTCCTTTGTTGTTTGATTTTCGAATGAAATTTATCATTCTGCATTTCAATGACTACACCATGCTTCCTACTGTGATTGAATATTGTACATGGTATGGATGCCTTCCCAGAGGGACATAGCACGAAGATAGTGTTAAAGGGGAATTAAACCCTGTTCTCTGGAAAGTTGGATGCTAGTGGAGGAAAATAAAATATATGTGCAGATGAACACATATTTTGCAAGGCTTTTGTTTGTTTGTTTTTGCCATTTCTTGGGCCACTCTCACAGCATATGGAGGTTCCCAGGCTAAGGGTCAAATCGGAGCTGTAGCCACTGGCCTACGCCAGGGCCACAGCAACGATGGATCCGAGCCACGTCCACAACCTACTACCATAGCTCATGGCAATACCAGATCCTTAACCCACTGAGTGAGGCCAGGGATTGAACCCACAACCTCATGGTTCCTAGTCGGATTCGTTAACCACTGAGCCACCACGGGAACTCCGTAAGGCTTTTATTAGTGAAGTATAATATACCCAACCTGAAGCTTTGGAATTTTGTATTTAATTTAGATCTATTTGTATATGAGAAAAGCCTACTAAAAAGATCAAGTGTGGAGTTCCCGTCATCATTCAGGGGTTAATGAACCCCACTAGCATCCATGAGGATGAGGGTTCAATCCCCGGCCTTGCTCAGTGGGTTAACGATCCAGCATTGCCCTGAGCTGTGGTTGGGTTGCAGACACGGCTCGGATCCCGCGTTGCTGTGGCTCTGGTGTAGGATGGTGGCTACAGCTCCGTTTGGACCCCTAGCCTGGGAACTTCCATATGCCGCAGGTGCAGCCCTAAAGAGACAAAAAGACGAAAAGCAAAAAATCAAGTGTTCACGGTATAGCATAGAAAACCCAGAAATAGACCCATGCACCTATGGTCAATTAATCTATGACAAAGGAGGCTAGAATATACAATGAGAAGAAACAGACTCTTCAATAAATTGTGTTGGGAAAACTGGACAGCTGCATGTAAAAGAATGAAATTGGAACACTTTCTAACACCATGCACAAAAATAAACTCAAAATGAATTAAAGACCTAAACATAAGACCTGACTCTTAGAGGAAAACATAGGCAGAACACTCTTTGATATAAATTGCATCAATATCTTTCTTGATCTACTTCTTAGAGTAATGAAAATAAAACAAAAATAAACAAGCGGGACCTAATTAAACTTTAAAGGTTTTGCATGGCAAAGGAAACCATAAACAAAATGAAAAGATAACCCACAGAGTGGGAGAAAATCTTTGCAAATGAAGCAGCTGACAAGGGATTAATCCCCCAAATATACAAACATCTCATACAGCTTTATACCAAAAAAAAAAAACAAAAACAAATGAACACGATTAAAAAATGATTAGAAGATGTAAATAGACATTTCTCCAAAGAAAATAGTCAGATAGCCCAAAAGTACATGAAAAGATGCTGAACAGCACTAATTATTAGAGAAATGCAAATTAAGACTACAATGAGGTATCCCCTACATCTGTCTGAATGGCCATATCAAAAACATCTACAAACAATAAGTGCTGGAGTAGGTGTGGAGAAAAGGGAACCCTCCCACACTGTTGGTGGGAAAGTAACCTGGTGGAATCATCATGGAGAACAGTATGGAGATGCCTTAGAAAAACTAAATATAGAACTACTATATGATTCAGCATTCCCACTCCTGGGACTATATCCAGAGAGAGTCATAATTTGAACAGATACATGCACTATGATGTTCATTGCATCACTATTTACAGTAGCTAAGACATGGAAGCAACATAAATGTCCATTGACAGAGGGTTGGATAAAGAAGATGTGGTACATATATGCAGTGGACTATTATCCAGCCATAAAAAAGAATGAAATAATGCCATTTGGAGCAACATGGATGGACTTGAAATTATCATACTAAGTGAAGTAAGTCAGAGAAAGGCAAATATCATATGAGACCACTAATACATGGAAACCAATTTAAAAAGATACAAAAGAACTTACAAAACAGAAGCAGATGCAACAATCTTGAAGCCAAATGTATGGTTACCAAAGGGGAACATGTTGTGGGAGGGATAAATTAGGGGGTTGGAGTCGACATATAGGCACTTTTATGTATAAAATCGATAGGTAACAAGGACCTACTGTATAGCATATGGTAATCTACTCAATACTGTGTAATAACCCACATGGGAAAAGTATCTGACAAGAAACAGATATATGTATATGTATAACTAACTTACTTTGTTGTACACCTGAAATCAACACAATATTCTAAGTCAACTGTATTGAGACTTCTTAATGTTATCTTAGACTTTGGCAAATTGTACTAAAATTACATAAATCTGAAATATTTAGTGCCGAATGGTCTATTTTGAAAATAATTAAATTTTTTTCTGTCAGATTTATATCTGTGGGATATATCCACTAAAATCTTCAAGGATTAGAGTTCCCATTGTGGCTCAGGGGTTAACAAACCTGACTAGGATCTACAAGGATACAGATTTGATCCCTGGCCTCGATCATTGGGTTAAGAAACTGGTGTTGCCATGAGCAGTAGTGTAGGTCACAGACATGGCTTGGATCCCGCGTTGCTGTGGCTGTGGTATAGGCCAGTAGCTACAGCTCCATTTCGAATCCTAGTCTGGGAACATCCATATTCTATAGGTGTGGCTCTAAAAAAAAAGCAAAGAAAAAAAAAATCTTCAAGGATTACCAAAAATAAAATGTCACGTGTTTGGTTTATAGTACCTGTTTATCTGGTATGTGTTTTCTTTTTCTTTTGCTTTTCTTTGTGTTTCTTTTATGGTCACACCTGGGCATATGGAAGTTCCCAGGCTAGGGGTCAAATTGGAGCTGCAGCTGCAAGTCTACCCCACAGCCACAGCAACTGGATCTGAGCTGCATCTGCAACCTACACCGCAGCTTATCAATTCCTTAAGCCACTGAGCGAGACCAGTGTTCTAACCCGCATCCTTACAGACACTATGTGGGTTCCTTAACCTGCTGACTCACAGCAGGAACTCCCTTCTTTTTCTTTTTTAACTTTATTCAATATTTACTTTATTTTTTTATCTTTATCTTATATTCCCTTATTCTTATTTTTTTTATTTTCTTTTATTCTTATTTACACTTCATCCTGTATTACTTTATTCATCCCGAGGGACAAGCTGCTGAGGATGGTTCATTGGTACATTAATGCCAAGGAAAGAACATATCTTTTGAATGTTGAAAGCATGTGATTGTTTTTCCTTTTGCAAATTAAGTTCCTACTACTAGCAATAATTAAATCCTTGGACTCTGAATGTCATTTTGTCCTCCATGGACCCCTAGAAGAGCTGTGGTGATTGACTGAAGAGCTCAGGATTCAACTGGGGCGACCCAGAGTCTGTGGTTTCACTTTGGCAGATCAGAAGCTCACTGAGGAAGAGTTATCCTCATGCTAAATAATTTTGTTTAGCCAAACACTATGGAAGCATTTGAGCTCTTTCCTGGGCCTGAGCCTGGGCAAACTCCTAAAGCCGTTAATAGATCTTAAGTCCTCCAATATCTCTTCAAACAGTTTCCAAAATTAATTCCTTTCCATCAAAATAATTTTCATTTCTATTTTCCCCACTGAACCCCGACTGTTGCTATCAAAATTTATGAATATATACTTCAAAGTTGTTTGTTCACTGAGAGGAAGTTTGGAAAGAGAAGATTTTTGAACCCAGATGAGTATGCAGAGAAAAAGCATATTTTCCAATCACCCCCATTCACCAAGGCTCTTTTCATTTTATGAAGAAAATCCTCAGAGGCTCTAAAGATAATTTTTGCCGCTTAAAGATGGATAGCTTAATTCTATTTTTATGAATACCCAAGCATTGATCCTTTTCAAGCATTAGGTATTTAAACATCACAATTTTATGGCCTTAATGGATGATAAAATTATTAACATAAATTACTTGAAACTGAGTGTTTGGAACTAGGGGGTACATCCTCCAGGGATCATGAAAATACCCAGGTGGGGATGGATGTTTTCAGTTTTCACTTGGTTCTTTTGAAACATGATTCTTACAGCTTTCTGTTTGGGCGAAGAGAATTATAGACGGAAAGCACCACGATGTGACTGCCCATCACTGACTTGTGCATGGTGGCAACATGAGCAGATACAAATTTTCACAGGAATTAAAGAACTCCCTGTTTGAAAACATCTAGCATTTGGTAATGAGTACAGCGAGCCTTCTTTGGCTTTTAACGACATTCTCCCCTTCCCTCCCACCTTTCCCTTCTCCATGTCATTTTTTTATTCTCTACTTTGCCCCTGTGTGAGGCTAGTTCATGCTGTCCCTATGAAGTCATGGGGACGATGGCACAAAACTGACTGATTCTCTTGGAACTAATTCTCTGGTGACTTGATAGACCCTTTGGGCTGATAGCACATTGAAGTTATTAAAGAACCTGCCCAAAGCAGGACACAGGTAATGCAGCCTCAGGAGGCATATTTTGTGTTTAAATACTGATGAGAACACAGTCTGCTAGGAGCCTAGCCCTAAGAGCTGGAGCCTAAGAGCCTTTTCTGGGGGGACATCAGCAGGGAAGAGAGTGGTGAAGGGTCATCCTCACGCTCGGGGTAAAAAACCTTCGCACAACAGGTAAGTCACTTCTCAATGATTTTAGCTCCAAATCACCAAATTCTGGTAAACCAAAGGAGAATATATTAAGAGGGAAAAGATCAGGTTGATTGAGTGATTGATTTCATATTGAACGGAACCAAACTTAATAGAGTGATCTACAAAAATAAACCTGGATCATTTTTTTAAAATCACTGAAATTCTAAAGAGGCAACTATAGAAAGACCCGCAGCAGATCTTTCTTACATCTAATTCACAAGTCAGTTCTTTTGTGTGTGTGTGAGTGTGCGTGTGTGTGTGCTTTTTAGGAGGTCACACTTGCGGCACATGGAAGTTCCCAGCCTAGGGGTTAAATCCCAGCTGCGGGCACCACAGCACAGCAATGCCAGATCCAAGCCATGTCTGCGACCTACGACCTACACCACAGCTCATGGTAACACCGGATCCCCAACCTACTAAGTGGGGCCGGGGCTCTAACCCACATCCTCATGGATACTAGTCAGGTTCTTTTCTGCTGAGCCACAGCGGGAACTCCCACAAGTAATTTCTTTTATCAGGGAAATTATTGTTTCAGTGAGATGTATCAAAGCAAGATAAAAAACATTGTTTTCAGAGAGACAGTCGCAGCGGTGAAGTGTTTGAGCTTTGTAACCAGTAAGCAGAGAAATATCATGCCCAGAAAAGCAAGTGGAATGAGTTCTCTCCTCATTTTTTCCACTTTGTTTGCAATATATTATTGACCTTATTGGATGTGTTCCTTCTTATTTGAGGAAAATGCATACATATTCATAGAATTTTAGAGATTTAATACTTGAGGAAAAACTATCAAGTAATTTCTTTTCCATTTTTTTCTTGAAATTCTGAGGAACTTTTACATTTTCAAAATCATTATTTCGGAGTCCTTGTGTCTGTTGACCTACTCTGTAATTTTTTTCCCTGAAAGAACTAAACTTGAACTTAAAAATAATGCATTTTTTGCTGCTCTCTAGAACTGCTAGCAAATGTTACTTTTTACCTCCCGGCAAAATTTACAATTTTTCTATGCTTTCATTAGATCATTGTTTGCAGTGTTGTCATTAATTTGGTCCTTTGTTGAAATGTTATTGCTAAAAAGAAAAAAGGCATAACCAGAACGTCCCATGAGAAAAGTGAGATTTCACAGAGGTTTTAAGTTTATTTTATTAAAAAATTACTGTATCTTTTTGGGAGATGAATCTTCAAAGGAAAGGAATCTACTCTATTAAGTTTTTAAAGTTAAACAAACAAAATTCCAAGTGCATTTAATTTCATCACAATCTCCTCTTTTAACAAAGCAGTAAACCTTTAGTCACGTTTGCATTTGCCTACTTGTTTTTATAACTTTTGGCCAAGAGTTTAAGATAAAGGCATTAAAGTACCATTATTCTTAACATTCCCTTAACAAATCACCCATTAATAACTTTTAAAATAAATGTGTGTCTTACTCTATCCTTTTGTTTTAATCTAACACCTAAACATTATTCTCTAACATATATAACCATTCATCATAAACATACAATAATATTATTAATCTCTAGCAGCCATTTCATATCTTGTCTTCCAAAAAAATAAAATAAAAATAAATAAATCTCACTTTACAAACCTAGGAGATTAAATTATAATCAATACTTTCAGGGATAAAATTTTCAAAAATGAAACTTAAAACTCCAAAAATTATACCAAGAAATATTGAAGACGATACTATTTTGTATTAGGAATGTTTCATCTTCAGATAGACAGTGAGAAATGCTTAAGCTATTTTGTGGTAATTAGCTATCTTTCAAGATAATTTTTAAAATAGTGAATGAGGGAGTTCCCATTGTGGCTCAGCAGTAACAAACCCAACTAGTAACCATGAGGATGTGAGTTTGATCCCTGGCCTCTCTCAGTGGATTAAAGACCCGGCATTGCTGTGGCTGTGGCGTAGGCCAGTGGCTACAGCTCCAATTTGACACCTAGCCAGGGAACCACCTTATGCCACAGGTGTGGCCCTAAAAATAAATAAATAAATAAATAAAATGAAAGAAAAATGTAACTAAAAAAGTAAAAGAAGTTAAAAAGCAGAATAAAGTTAATTTATTAAAGAAGGTAAAGTGTTTAAGATTTCATTCTATTCAGCATGTTAGAGCCTAGGAACCAAAGTGAAAAGTAATGAAATAATTCGTGCTATGTTTTCCAAAAAAGATAGTCTACAATGTATAAAGCAGTTGAAGAAGTCGTTGTCCCTTTTACATTTTGCTCTCTGTTGTAGTTTCTCAAGTTCAAGTCAATTGTATAATACTTGATTGGTATAGTTAAAATATATCTTAAGAACAATGCTACACTGTGGCATATGGAATGATTGGCCAACAGGGACCTGCTGTACAGCACAGGGAACTCTACCCAATATTCTGTGATAATCTATATGGGAAAAGAATCTGAAAAAGAATGGATATGTGTATATTTATAACTGTATCACTTTATTGTACAGCATAAATTATCACAACATTATAAATCAACTATATTTCAATAACATTTTTAAAAATGGGAAAAAACTATGCTGATATGAGAACTTAAATCACTATACCCAGAGCAAATAAAATGTGACATAACATTAAGATTTCAAATTATACTCATCGGGAAAAATTGCTGAGCTCTAGTAGCAAATACCGTTAAGTATTATTTTTAAGGTACGTGTACTCTCATTAATATCTTTCCCAAGTAAATCTGGCGAGGACATGCTTGTGGGAGCATTTTCTCAATAGACCAGTGAGATTTAATCTATTCTCAGGCCAAAGTCCACTCTCCAAAATGGCCTTAGATCTCATTAATGCTTGCCATTGGTCATCAGATTGTTTTTCCAGTCCTGGCCCTGGAAAAACAAATCACACCCATGTCATACTCTGGGTGAGTCAGTCCCATTATTTTCACATTTTAAGGACAACAGCATAAGTTATATAAAGTGATAGCCTAAACAATGAGCACTCCATATGTCAAGTTTGTTACCAGTGTGAGATTGGGAACCTGTGGACAAGATGTCTTCACCCTGAATTTGGGTTCATAAATAAATGCAGCTGCCAAATGAAAGGGGATAATCCAGGAGAATTATCCAAGCTATCATTTGAGATATTTCTCCCCCTTTTTTGAGATAATTCCTGTATAATGGTGTAGGCTTTATCATATTTTTAGTTTATGTATATTGCTCTAAATCCTAAAATCTCTATTGTTCACAATGAGAGAAAACTATTTCCCTAAAGAGTATGTATTAAGTGGCAGGACCCAAAACATTTTAAAATAGCCACAAGTGCAATTAAAAAAAAAGAAGCACAATCTTTAGATACTAATTATCAGGTAAGCTGAACATTGCATAACCGTTCCCCAGGTCCTGATAATTTTTGAGGGGCTTTCATCCAGCAAATTCATTAATACAGGTGGGACAGGGGAAAATCATGATCTGACTAGGGTTTCAGTATCCTGAGTCAGGACTACACATTAGTACAATCAGAACATGCGCTTACCTGGATTACTCGGGCGGTTTTAACTGGGTTACTTAGATGTTGGGTGATAGTATTTGTTCATTTGTCTTTAGTCTCTTCTTAGTCAAGGGTGGTCCTTAGACTAACATCATTGGTATCTTCCAAAAGCTGGTGAGAAATGCAAACTCTCAGTTCCCACCCCAGAAATGGAATGTATGTTTTGAAAAGACCTCTAGGTGATTGATGTATACATAAAAGTTGGGAAGCAGTGCTGGCAGTCAGTAAGAGAGTTCAACCTGGAATTGAAAATGTAGCTAGCAGGGCCTCTATGAAAAGTTGCACAGCCCCTGATTTTTATTGTTTTTCCTCTTTCTTTCACAGAAAAGAGAGGAACACAGTACTTTTGCCAAAGATTCATAGTACCCAGGAGACACATCGGATGAATTCACCGGATCTTTGGAACGCCCCAGAAATACAGCTTTGCTTTGCTCTGGCCAACAATTCGTGTGCTAGAAATGTGAGGTCTGGACTGAGTGTCGGTGCCATGTACGTTGTCATGATTGGTGCCATAGTGATGACCATGCTGGGCAACCTGGCTGTGATTCTTTCCATCGCCTACTTCAAGCAGCTTCACTCCCCCACCAACTTCCTGATCCTCTCCATGGCCGTCACTGACTTCTTGCTGAGCTGTGTGGTCATGCCCTTTAGCATGATCAGGTCCATTGAGTCCTGCTGGTACTTTGGCGATCTCTTTTGCAAAGTCCACAGCTGCTGTGACATCATGCTCTGTACCACCTCCATTTTTCACCTCTGCTTCATCTCGGTGGACCGCTACTATGCTGTTTGTGACCCTTTATGTTATGTCACCAAAATTACCATCCCTGTCATAGGGGTCTTTCTACTCATCAGTTGGTCTGTTCCCATCCTCTTTGCCTTTGGCCTGATATTCTCAGAATTAAACATAATTGGTGCAGAAGACTTTGTTGCAGCCACTGACTGCACAGGCTTGTGTGTGTTGATATTTAATAAGCTCTGGGGGGTGCTGGCCTCCTTTATAGCCTTCTTTCTCCCTGGGACAGTAATGGTGGGGATTTACGCACACATTTTCACTATAGCCAGGAAGCATGCTAAACAAATTGGCACAGGTTCTATGATGAACCAGATTGTGTCAACAAGCAAAAGGAAGGCATCAACCATAAAAGGAAGCAAGGCCACCAAGACTTTAAGCATAGTCATGGGGGTATTTGTGTTGTGCTGGCTCCCCTTTTTTATCTTGACGGTCATAGACCCTTTTATCAGTTTTACAACTCCCGAAGATTTGTACAATGTCTTCCTCTGGTTAGGTTATTTCAATTCCACTTTCAACCCCATTATATATGGCATGTTTTATCCTTGGTTTCGCAAGGCATTAAGAATGATTGTCTCAGGCATGATCTTCTGCCCTGACTCTTCCACCCTAAGCCTATTTCCTGTGCATACTTAGGCAAAGATCTTCATTCTCTAAAATTCTTTCTTGCTAGGGAATCTTGGATGTTCTTTCCCCTTAGAGATGGGAGCATGGATTGACTAGATAAGGATATTCTTCCAGTTGGTGTAATAGATATCTAAGAAGAATCAATAGACATGGCCTGGATAAACGAGAGTTACCCAAGTGGTCAATTTCTGGGGTTCTGGGGAAGGGGCCTCCAATTAAAAGAAACTCTCTCCCAAAACTGGCTGATAGCTGTATTTCTAAAATTAGAGGTTTAGAATTTCACTTGTCAGCATAACTCAGATAGGGATCTCCTTTTTTTTCTTCTAAACATCAGAAAAAGAGACACACTTGATCATCACATTCATGATAGCCATGTAGAGTTTCTCTAAATCTTTCCTGAGATTGTTGTTACGTTTTAGCAGAGTTGGGAGAGCTTGAGAACACTGGGAGGCTGAGGTAGGGAGGACATGAGTGACATGGAAAGGGAGAAGGAAGTTGTAGTTACTTCCAATTTTATTGATTCTAACTTAAATCTCTTTTCCAAAAGAATTGGAGTTCCCATTGTGGCGTAGCAGAAACAAATCCGACTAGGAACCACAAGGTTGCAGGTTCAATCCCTGGCCTCGATCAATGGGTTAAGGATCTGGTGTTAGCATGGGCTGTGATGTAGTTCGAAGACTCAGCTCAGATCTGATGTTGCTGTGGCTGTGGTATGGGTCAGCAGTCATAGCTCCGCCTGGACCCCTGGACTGAGAACCTCCATACACCATGGGTGTGGCTCTAAAGCAAAAAAAAAAAAGAATTGATGTGAAGTTTGAATAGTTTGATAAAATTGGACTGTCTTATTAAATGAGAAGGGTAAAGGAAGATTTTAGGAATGTATTCGTTCGTTCTTCTATATATATTCTCGATCTATGTATCCATGTGGCTTGCATGTATACATATGGGTGCCATGTCCATCTCTTTTGTTGTGTGTGTGCCCATACTAATTATTCACCAAGTTTAACTTCAGGCACAAACTGAAGTTCTTTCCCTCCTGCAGCATTTTGGATAATATTCATTGCCTTGATTAGTGTCTCTTCTCTGTGTCTTTTTTTCCCCCTTTCTCTTCCTTCTCCTAGCCCACGAACTTTTGCCCTCAAATTTTGTCCTTTACAGTCTTCATCCTTTACACCACTGCTCTGTCTCTCAAAGCCAGTGGTCCTCAAGTGGGACAGTTTTGCCCTTGAATGCACTTGGCAATGTCTGGAAACTTTTTTGGTTCTTAACCAAGAGGGAGTTCTACTGACACTTAAACAGTAGAGGCCAAGGATGCTGCTAAACATCCTACAGTGCACAGAATGATCCCCACAAAAAAAGTATTATCTGGCCCCAAACTTCAATAGTGCCATGAATGGGAAGCCCTGCTCTAATTTTATCTAACTTCACAGCTTCAATTACTATCTCTAGGTAGATTTCCCTCAAATATATTTATTCTTGGCCCTATCATTTCTCCCAAATTTGAGTCCCTCATTTCTTACTACCAATGGAGTATCTTTTTGGATGCTCTAACAAGATCTCAAACTCAGCTTATCCAGCATCTTCCTTCTGTGCCCACTCCACCGCCCCAAACCTGTCTCCGCTGCCTACTGCTTTGTACTGGGGTTGGGTGTGCACAGAAACATTGGTTTCCCCTCTAGACTAAAAGGTTCTTGTGTGCAAGATTATGTCTTTTTTTTTTTGTCTTTTTAGGGCCACACCCGAGGCATAGGAGGTTCCCAGAGCAAGGGTCTAATCAGAGTTGAAGCCGCCAGCCTACACCAAGCCACAGCAATACTGGATCCAAGCTGCATCTGTGACCTACACCACAGCTCACAGCAATGCCAGATCCTTAACCCACTGAGCAAGGCCAGGGGTTGAACCCACGTCCTCATGGATGCTAGTCGGGTTCTTTAACTGCTGAACCACGACGGGAACTCCTATGTCTTTATATCATTCCTCTCTGTATCCCACAGTGTTTGGAATGCTTCCTTTCCCATAAAGATCTCTGGACACATTCCCTGGATAACTAAACCATGGAAACTTTGAGGAAAATGGGAGTTACTTAAACTCACATAATAATGAAACAAAGGCTGTTGGACAGTGAGGGCTCCTACTCTTGGGAGGGAAGATGCCTATTTGTGAAGAAGAATTTAACTGAATTTAATTCCCATTCTAATGGGCTTTAGTTGTATGTGCACAAGGTTGTGTTGGGAAACTTGGGGACAAAACCAACAGAGGCATATGGGGGAAAATGACTCACCAACTTTTCCATCAGTAAAATACACAACCACTTTGAGGAAAGTCATGGAAATGGAGCATCAGTGACTTCTGAGTTAAGGAGGAAAACTTAAAAGATCCAAAATCCAATTACTGGGAGTTCCTGTTGT
This sequence comes from Phacochoerus africanus, assembly GCF_016906955.1. Lineage (NCBI taxonomy): Eukaryota > Metazoa > Chordata > Mammalia > Artiodactyla > Suidae > Phacochoerus > Phacochoerus africanus. The sequence continues at coordinate 31,019,346 of NC_062545.1, forward strand.
GGCTCAGTGGTTAACGAATCCGACTAGGAACCATGAGGCTTCAGGCTCAATCCCTGGCCTTGCTCAGAGAGTTAAGGATCCAGTGTTGCCATGAGCTGTGGTGTAGGTCTCAGACGTGGCTCAGATCCCGTGTTGCTGTGGCTGTGGTGTAGGCCTGCAGCTTACAGCTCTGATTAGACCTTTAGCCTGGGAACCTCCATGTGCTGCAGGTGCGGCCCTAGAAAAGACCAAAAAAATAAATAAAAAATAAAAATAAAAATAATCCAATTACTGTTGCTCCTGAGTGTTACATAACTGGAATGTATGCTTGAAAGCTGATGGAAGAGAGGCTAAGAGCCCTTATTCAGGAAGGTTAACAGAGGGTCTGGACCAGCCATCCCTTCACACTCTGGTCAGCTTACAGCTTATGATGTGCTAGGAACTGCTCTTAGCACCTTATGAATTTTGCTTACTAAACGTAACAACAAAATCATGATGTAGGTATTGTACTATATTCAATTAATAGATGAGAAAATTGGGCAGAACGGCTAGATAAACTCCAACATAGGAATTACAGAACTAGAAACAGTCATTTAAAAATTCTCCATCTCCACATATATTTAGACTGCATATTGCTTTTCAGTTTTGATGTTACATACTCCAGAACCAAGAAGCTTTTGGGGAGTTTTCTTCTCCAGGCCTTATTTTAGTTGTAAGACATTTGTCCTTATTTTTCACAGATTCTTGGTCCAATTAGACTAAAAGCCATAGGATGCCTCAGCTGAGTACGTTCGGATTATGATGTGTAAGCCAAAGGATATTGTGGTACATATTAGGTGCCTTCCTTGCCTGATTAAATTCTGGAGTCAGAGATCTAAATCCACACACATGGACTTGATTCAAGGCTAGTTTCCAGGGGTCACCACTGAGCTTAGCCCTGGTTTTGCAGCAAAGGGGGAGGGACATGCCAACTTCCTTCGTTCTGTTTGACCTGCCCACCTTCTCCAGCAGGCCCCCCTGGCAGATGTAATCTATTGTTTCCTTTAGAATTCTGTCATTTTTGCAACATCAGTTTGACTTACATGGTGGAATGATTTTTCTAAGACCGTAAAGAGAAGTTCCGTCCTCTGGAGGTTTGATACCAAGGAACAGAACAGAATATGATTGAACATAGTATTTTTCCTTAATGTTATCCCTGTGCGGCACACATATGTGAGTCTGATTGCAGGTATTCTTACCAGTGGGGGAACAGAGGGAGGAAGACGGTAAGTGGTGACATAAGAAGTGGCAGAAAAAGAATCTAACTTTTCTGTGTTCAGGTGAATTGTTTCATCTACTGTGATGTCTTTAGCTAGCATAACATGGAGAGCTTAAAAAAATCATGATGAACTCAGGGCCTGGGCTGAGGATCAGTTATTCTCAATTACTTCTCATGCAGAGAGAAATATACAAAAATAATCCTAAAGTAGAAAGGACATGTGGAACTCACTAAAAATAAAATTAAACAAAAAAATTGGTAAATCCAGTGTCTTTAAATTTCATCTCCAATTAATCTGCCAAATAAATGATGCTGTATTGAGAAGGAGCCTTAAACTATTGAGACTTGTAAATAGTGCAAACTAGGTCCCTCGGTACTCCTTCAGTGCTAATTTGTTTTACATGCCACATGGGGGAGTAGTTTCTCCTTGGAGCATAAAATCATTAACTGCTTGTGCATTTGTCATCTTTGCTGATGGAAGAGGAGTCTACAATACCTTATGTCCACTTACTACAAGAAGGACTCCTTTCCAGGAAGTGATTCCTTTTTTTTTTTTGTCTTTTTACCATTTCTAGAGCCGCTCCCGCGGCATATGGAGGTTCCCAGGCTAGGGGTCGAATCAGAGCTGTAGCCACCAGCCTACACCAGAGCCACAGCAACGTGGGATCCGAGCCACATCTGCAACCTACACCACAGCTCACGGCAATGCCAGATCGTTAACCCACTGAGCAAGGCCAGGGATTGAACCCGCAACCTCATGGTTCCTAGTCAGATTCGTTAAGCACTGAGCAACGACGGGAACTCCTCCAAGAAGTGATTCTGATTCTTCTGTAAGTAGCTTAAAAATGCTGGATTCAATTTGTTAGACTTTCTGTTTCAAATTTCGCAGACTAGTGACTGGACGAGATAGATAAAATACTTTTTCGTAGCTGATAGTTCTTCCAGGATATGCACACGCTGCCTGTCCTCTTTAGAAATTGTGCAGCATGCAAAATGGCAATAGGGCCATTCTCTTCATTTAGGTTTTGCATCCTGAATTCTCTTCTTGGGAAGAGTCGACATGTAATTAAAACACTTAATCTGTGGTTTTTATTGTCAATGTATTTAATTCTTAAAGGGAGGGGCCAGAAGTTATTTCTTCCCCAAGTAATGATCTGTCAACCAGAATTAATTCTTCCCTGGTTCAGATTCAAAACACAATTTTACTTTTTTCTTCCAGTTTTATTGAGATGTAATTGACCTACAGCACTGTATGTTAAGCTGCTTAGCATAATGATTTGACTTAATAGATCATGATTTGATGACCTCAAAAGTTTGGTAAATATGCATTAACTCACATAAATACAGAATGAAAGAAATTAAAAAATTTTTTCCTTTTGATAAGAATTCTTAGGATTTACTCTCTTAAAAACCTCCGCATGTAACATACAGCAATGTTAAGTATATTTATCGTGTTGTACAGTACTTTCTTAGTACTTATTTATCTTATAACTAGAAGTTTGTGCTTTTTGACTACTTGTATCCAATTCCCCATCATAACTTTACATATGACAACAGGTACTTTATCAAAATGCAAGAGACACCTGTCAATAATGTTATACTGCCTACTGTGACACAGCTGGTTTCTTTCTTTGAGGGAACTTTTACTTAAACATCCTTCTTCTCTTTCCTTAAGGATATTGTCTCCACCAGTTTCCAAAGGGCTTAGTCAGACACACCAGGGCAAACAGAGGTAACTGTTATGGAAAACTGAGTCCCATGCTTTCTTTGATTTTCAGGACACACTTGATTCAAATTACCTTTTATTTCTTCCTCTAGGTCTCACCTCTCAATAATATGTATATATATTATTGTTGTTGTTGTTGCTGGGGATAAGTGAGCAGTTCCCAGAAGGAGAGGAGGAAGAGAAACCATAAATGAGCCTGGTCCTCAACCAAGATGCTGAGAAGCATCCCACGATGTTCTGCTACCAGGTGAATGGGTCTTGTCCCAGGACAGTCCATCCCCTGGGCATCCAGCTGGCCATCTACCTGGCCTGTGCGGCAGGTGTGCTGATCACGGTCCTAGGAAATTTATTTGTGGTGTTCGCTGTGTCCTACTTCAAAGCGCTTCACACCCCCACCAACTTCTTGCTGCTTTCCCTGGCTGTGGCTGACATGTTTCTGGGTCTGCTGGTGCTGCCCCTCAGCACCATTCGCTCAGTGGAGAGCTGCTGGTTCTTCGGAGACTTCCTCTGCCGCCTGCATACCTACCTGGACACCCTCTTCTGCCTCACCTCCATCTTCCACCTCTGTTTCATTTCCATTGACCGCTACTGTGCCATCTGTGAGCCCCTGCTCTATCCGTCCAAGTTCACGGTCAGGGTGGCCCTTGGGTACATCCTGGCAGGATGGGGGGTGCCAGCAGCTTACACTGCCTTCTTACTCTACACAAACGTGGTGGAGAGCGGGCTCCGCCAATGGCTGGAAGAAATGCCTTGTGTGGGCCGTTGCCAGCTGCTGTTCAACAAGTTTTGGGGCTGGTTAAACTTCCCTGTGTTCTTTTTCCCCTGCCTCATCATGATCAGCTTGTATGTGAAAATCTTCGTGGTTGCTACCAAGCAGGCTCAGCAGATCCATAACTTAAGCAAGAGCCTGGCTGGGGCTGCCAAGCGTGAAAGAAAAGCTGCCAAGACCCTGGGCATAGCAATGGGTGTGTACCTCTTGTGCTGGCTCCCCTTCACCATGGACACAATGGCTGACAGCCTCCTTAACTTCATCACGCCACCTCTGCTCTTTGACATCTTTATCTGGCTTGCTTACTTCAACTCAGCCTGCAACCCCATCATCTATGTCTTTTCCTACCGGTGGTTCAGGAAGGCACTGAAACTCATCCTGAGCAGGGGCATCTTCTCACTGCGGACGCCCACGACTGATTTGTACCAAGAATGACTGAACGAATGAAGCCAAGGGGTAGAGTTTTGCAGGAAGAATTCGTGGAGCTATGACAGCGGGTTGTGGTGTCAGAAGTTTGTGGACAGGCTTCCAGGGCAACATGGTTTAAGAGGAGGGGCAAAAAAATGCTTCTTTAAAAAAATTTTTTTTATTAAAGTGGAGTTGGTACTTTACAATGTTTCTTCAATTTCTGTTGTACTGCAAAGGGACCCAATCACACAGCTCCCTGTGCTGTACCGTAGGACCCCATGGCCCATCTATTCCACATTTGACAGTTTGCTTCTTAAGGTGGAAAGAGATACAGCGCTCCTCTCCTTCAGTGTTTCTATAAAATGTAGGAAAAGGAGAGCAGGAAGTCACTTAAATATTTATTGGATAAGTCAAAACTCTTTGCAAATATTAGGCTCCCCATTTATTACTTCGCCCAGACAATTAAGATGCAGAGGTGGAGGGAAAAGGGCTCTGGGATCAGATTTCTGAGTTCTTGTCCTGGTCCTGCCACCTGGCAGCACAGGGTCAGGCTACTTCAACAGTCTTTGACTCCTTGCCCCATCACAGTTTCCTCATCAAAACAAATTAAATGTTTGTACTGTTTGCTCTCTCAGATGTCCTTAAGCTCAAATATGATATAGTTGAACTTTCAGAAACATTGTTTGAATCCTAATTTCATATCACTTTTCATGATCACGGTTAAGTGTCTGGACTGTCTATTTTTCAAAACATTCCTTTTAAAAACCCTGCCTAGTTGGAAGCCAACTGCTAAACAGTTTGGTAAATCAGGTTTATCTGTTTCAGTGCTCACTGAGTAACTATATTAAATTCTTTTTTTTTTTCCATCTTTTTTAGGGCTGCACCCGTGGGATATGGAAGTTCCCAGGCTAGGGGTCGAATCAGAGCTACAGCTGCCAGCCTACACCACAGCCACAGCAACGCCAGATCCTTAATTGACTGAGCAAGGCCAGGGATCCAACCTGCATCTTTCTGGCAACTAGTCAGGGTTCACTTCCACTGAATCGCAATGGGAACGTCCCACATTCTTAACGAATTTACAAAGCAAATCCCTTGGGAGGATTTGTCAATAAGTTTTATTTCAACTGATTCTATTTTCTATATTATTTCATGTGGCAGAAATGCTTTATTTCTCACCTGATAACTATTTTTTCCCTTCCTTCATAGTATCAAATTTTCCTTCCCTCCAAGGAGCTGAAGTTGTTGAATAAGTCTTAAAGGAAATGCTCTTTTACTGGTTCTTCCTTCTCTCTGTTCCAGGAACTTGTGTGATTTGGCTGGAACTCCAGCAGCCATTTGGGAACCATTAAAGCAGTATCAGGAAAATCACAGCACATTTGACTCTGTCATATCTGAGTCGAGACGCCAAAGCCAGCAACTGCCCCCCTTTAGATTTTGTATTACTTAAGCAAAATAAATCCTAGTGGCTAAACATCCTTACTACCAAATTCAAACCCTGAGAGATGTACCTTAACACACAGGCTGACATTTCATTCACAACAGCTTTGTGCGGCAGAAGCAACAGTGTGCCAGGAACATTCAAAATATTCTGCTTGCTCCCCTAAATTTCCCAGCCATTAGGTGGGGCTGTCTGCTTGGTTCTGGCTAATAGGCTGTCAGATCCTTTCAGGCTAAAGAATAGAAGTCTCTTGAAAAAAATGGAGCCGTGAAATCAAAGCAGCCTGCATCACACAGTCACTGTGCTGAGAATAGCTGCCCTGGATAGCCCCCCAGATCCACACTGAACTTGGTTGCAGCAGAAAATAAACTTTTGTCATGGCAAGCAACAGAGGTAGTTGAGATTACTTTCATAGAAGCAAAGTCTAGTCTATACTGACAGATACAGTACATGCATGAGCTATAGTTGGCCTCAAAACTTTGGGAATAGCCAGAATAGTGTGTTAACAATTACGTATATTTGATTATGTGAACTTTTTTCCTAGGGTGAAGGAAGGTAGATTTCAGCATATTTTCAATGTAACTGTGATCTAAAAATCATTGAGCCATCAATTTACAGGATAAATTGTAAATGCTAAATATTTTTTATGGGTAGTATTTATTTAGTTAAACTCCTTTGTGACATTCCTTCTTGTTTGTCCTAAACTCTCATTTCCTTGTAGAGGAATAAATTTGAGCTTAAAATCCAGATGCTTTCGATTCAAAGTGTGGCAAAGAGTTTTGTTTTTTGTTTTTTTAATAGCTGTATAATTTCATGCAAGTTATTTTACTTTTCTGAGATCCCGTTTTGTTACATGTAAAATGGACAGATTATAGGATTAATATGAGTTCTCTACATGTGTTTTTACAAATAAGTTGCTAAATAAATATTATTTAACATTTTTCATAACATTACTTAATGTTTATATATCACCTACCTATTTTGATTTTAACCCCGGAGGGCTAGAATTGAGTCTTATGTTTCCTTTATATTTTCTATAGAGCAGTTTTGCCCATAGCAATGTAATTTTTTTTCAGTCTTTTTTTTTTTTTTAGGGCAGCACTCGCGGTATATGGAGGTCCCCAGGCTAGGGGTCGAATCAGAGCTGTAGCCACTGGCCTACACCACATCCACAGCAATCATTGCCAGATCCGAGCTGCATCTGCGATCTACACCACAGCTCATGGCAACACCAGATCCTTAACCCACTGATCAAGGCCAGGGATCAAACCTGTGTCCTCATGGATACTAATCAGATTAGTTTCTGCTGAGCCACAACAGTAACTCCGTCCACAGCAATGTAATTTGAACTGTACATAAAATTCAAAAGTTTCTAGCAGCCAAAGTGAAAAAGAAAAGAGAAATTAATTTATTAATATATTTTATTTATCCTGATATATCCAAAAATTGATCATTTCAATATGCAGTCAATTGGTTTTCATTAATAATTTTACCTGAATTTTTAAAACTCATTTCACTTGGAAATTGTAAAGCTGTCTTCAACTTCCTCAATCCAATGGCTTACATTTGTTCAGAGAATAAATTCATGCTTGCAGAACCATTCTTGAAAACTCAACCACTCACAATAACCTTTATGGCTTTCCTAAACCATGGGTAAAATAAAGCATAAATCAAGGGGTTCATGGTTGTTGTAATAAGCACACCAAACACACCAAACAGCAAATCTCATAAATATAGACAGGGGTTAGAAAGCCCATAAAGTTATCAATTAATGAGTCAATTCTATAGGATATCCATGGAATCATAAATGCTATGGCTGTGATACCCAGGGGTTTAGCTGTTTTTCTCTTTGACTTGGCCATTCTGGATTTATAACTATCTGAGTATGATTCTATTTTTCTACCAGTATTTTTTATCTTTTTAGCCTGTTTTTTGACCACAAGAAAAATATCATTGTGGGGAATTATCATAGGGAGTAGTTATAAAGAATCATAGAAAACATATCAACACCCAGTTTTGATTTCCAACTGTCTGACAACCTCCTAGTCAGTTATGGGCAGTAAATAATTCCCCCAGCTATTCATCACAGGCACCTGTGTAGAACACAGCACCGCTATACACAAGGGGCAGGATCCAGTAGATGCTGAGGCATATCCCTGACACAGACACCTTGAACTTGGTAGGATGGACCAGAGAGTCAGTGACAGCAATGAACCTGTCGATGGAGATGAAGCACAGGTGGATGAGAGCATAACAAAAGGCGACAACACAGCATGTGTGGAAAGAATAGAAGCAATGTGGAGAATTCACAAAAAAAGTAAAAAGAAAATGCACAAGTTCCTGATATGAATATGAAAAGATGTTCATTCTCTTTGTGTTCCTATGAATATAATTTAAACATGCTATTTTTTTCTATAGAATTGGCAAGTGATGGAAAATACTAATATGCTGTGTTAGCTAAACTAAAAGGAACGAGCATGTTCATATGTGTTGATGAAAGAAAAATTGTTTTATATTTTCTAGTATACATTTAAAATGCATACGCTTTACTCAAGAAAGATCTAGCCAGCTGATCTGACATTTTCAAATCTCCTTTTCCTCCACTACCTGGAAATGAAAAACATTCACTATTTCATCTATACTTGCAGCCAAAGATCATAATGTGATAGAATCCTATCTAACTAAATCTTAGTAGAAGTCTGTGGCAAGATTATGAAATAGTATTAGCTCTTTCACCTCCCCTGCCTGTCCCATTCTTCCTAAACATTGCCTTCTCCAAAGGGTTATGGGGCAGCCAAGAGAATCCCAAAGATGCTGTTTCACCAATACCAACAATCACTTACTCTGTATTTTACAGTATCTAAGAAAAATAATTCCTCAATTGTTTAAGCCATTCTTGGTCAGGCATCTATCGTATAGCAGAATGAGTTGTCAAAAGACACATCTAGCAATTCTAACACAATCTAAGGAAATAAGCTGCAAATAATCTTAATGGTGGAGCGTAGAATAATTTATAGTAAATATTATTAACCAATTTATTGTCTAACCATACTGTTAGTTATAGAGAACAAAGCACTTGCCAGATCAATAGCTACATATCACATACCAGGAAAGGTGTGAATTTGCTCAAGCAACAAAACTACATCTGGAATAGCAGCTTGCAGTTGGTGTTACCACCTGATTAAGTTTGTGATATTCCACTGTAATGCTCTAATCGAATCACCTAGTTGAATGTGAACGTGGTAAAAATCAGCTCCTATGAATTTCTTCAGTCTTGAAGGTGACACTAATTGATAAAATTCCTCCAGAAATGTAATACAGATTTTGGTTTACTATTTTGATAGTAGAGGCAGTTTTAGTGGCTTCTACTTGACCCTTTCTATCATAGTAGCTCTCACCCCACTGGTCAGGGAACCACTGTGGCCATCTGTCAGCTTCTGAGTATGTTTATTTCAAACATGCACTCCAGAACTGAAGGGAAAACAAGGAGCAGTTTAGGACACACAGTAGGTCCACAGTGAAAAAGATCTAAGACATAACTCCATCGATCTCCTGACCTCCATAATCTACCCTAATTGATGGACCACATGACCAGTGCATCATAGTGACATTTGGAGTATATCTGAACTAATGCCAGTTTAGAGCATGTGTCCATTAATCCCCTAAACCAAAATATTTCTCTTACCTCAGTGCATAGTTCTTGTGGTAGGAAACTGCATGCCATTTTGGGAAGGATTAGAAAGAAGAGTAACAATATCAATTCTTGGCTCTGTAACAGGGTCCTTCCTCAAGGGGACTCAGTCTCCTATTACTCAAGGTGCTCTAAATCTGGGAACTGGCTTAATCTGGAAATTGAGCAGCAAAGACACTGTGTTGGCAGTTCATCAGTCTTCTGTTCATGAGAACTAGAGATTTTCTGCCTTTAGGCACTGAATAACACCCTTATTGGCTCCCAATCGATTTCACTTCTAGGGTGACCATGATCAACTAGTCAACAGGTTACTGCAAGTCGTGTATTCTCACTACTGCTTTGACTCTGCCATCTGTTTCGATAACTATATCCACCTGGTTTTTGGAGATAAAAGAACATGTGCAGTTGACTCTTAAACAATGCAGATTTGGACTTCATGGGTCCACTTATGGGTGAAGATTTGTCAGTAGTAAATACTGCAATACTACACGGTCCTTGGTTGGTCTAATTCATAAATGCTGAGGAACCAGGGATGCTGTGGACCAACTATAAATTAAACCTGGATTAACTCCCATGATGTTCAAGGGTACACTGTGCTACGATGTTGTCTCTGCCATCTTGACATCCCACTCTCCTCATTGCCTTTAGGGATCCCAGTGGTATGCTGTATGTTGTACCATAATTTCTAACCTAAATATAGTGGCTACACAGACATCTTCACAGATGCTGGGATCCCTTCATGAATTTATTTCTTGCCACTACGGTGAAGGGCATGCCCTCTGAATCCTCCTAGTTTGTATAAACAAATCTTATAAGTCCACTCAAGCATTCTCCCTAAGTTTTTGCACCTGTTTCCTCACAGGAGACCTGTTTCTTCACAGTTCCGCCATGACGGGAACTCCTAGTTATATTATCTCGATATTTATTTTTTGTTTGTTACCTTTCAATTTTATTTCTCTACTGTTGCGTTACTTCCTAATTTTTGGCTCATTGAACACTTCCATTTTCCATCTTTGTTCTATACTATAGAAAAGTGGATGCAGCATGTTTATGGCTTAGTAGACACAACACTTTTAAGATATCCAGTCCTGGAATTCCCGTCGTGGCGCAGTGGTTAACGAATCCGACTAGGAACCATGAGGTTGCGGGTTCGGTCCCTGCCCTTGCTCAGTGGGTTAACGATCCGGCGTTGCCGTGAACTGTGGTGTAGGTTGCAGACGCGGCTCGGATCCCGCGTTGCTGTGGCTCTGGCGTAGGCCGGTGGCTACAGCTCCGATTCCACCCCTAGCCTGGGAACCTCCATATGCCGCGGGAGCGGCCCAAGAAATAGCAACAACAACAACAACAAAAGACAAAAAAAAAAAAAAAAGATATTCAGTCCTTCAATGTTACTAGGAAGATATAGCAATACTAAATATGTATACAGCAAAATGCAGAACAACAAAATTCATATACTATAATAAAAAAAAGAGGAGTTCCCATCGTGGCGCAGTGGTTAACGAATCCGACTAGGAACCATGAGGTTGCCGATTCAGTCCCTGCCCTTGCTCAGTGGGTTAACGATCCGGCGTTGCCGTGAGCTGTGGTGTAGGTTGCAGACGCAGCTCGGATCCCGCGTTGCTGTGGCTCTGGAGTAGGCTGGTGGCTACAGCTCTGATTCGACCCCTAGCCTGGGAACCTCCATATGCCGCGGGAGCCGCCCACGAAATAGCAAATAGACAAAAAAAAAAAAAAGTGGACAAACTTGTTGTCCTTTTACATATTTCAGTACCTCGCTCTCCAGAACTGATTTATAGATTCAATTGTATGCCAATGATAATTCCACAGTTTTTTTATTCCTTTTTTGCAGATATGTCATATTCTAAAACTTCTAATAAAAATCAAAAGATATAGACTGACCAAGGTAAGTTTGGAAAGAACAGCAAAGCAGAAGGCTTACACAACATAGCTTTAAGATTTACTATAAAATTTCAGACAAGACAGTATTTTGGGGGGCTTAAATATATATTATCATACCCAAAGACCAGTATTTATTTATTTATTTATTTATTTAATTTTATTTTTTTTTGCCATTTCTAGGGCCGCTCCCTCAGCATATGGAGGATCCCAGGCTAGGGGTTAAATCAGAGCTGTAGCCACCGGCCTGAACCACAGCCACTGCAACTCGGGATTTGAGCCGCGTCTGTGACCCACACCACAGCTCAAGGCAACACCAGATCCTTAGCCCACTGAGCAAGGCCAGGGATCAAACCCAAAACCGCATGGTTCCTAGTCAGATTCGTTAACCATTGCACCACAATGGGAACTCCAAAGACCAGTATTTATTAAAAAAAATTACTAGACATTTGAGGAGACAAGATAACATGACTGAATGATTATTTTTCCCTTGTAATTGGGAAGAATTATCCAAGGTAATCCAGATACTAGAACTGATAGATAAAGATTTTTAAATATTTCTAATATTTTAAACAAACTCTAGTTTTATGGCCCTCTAACAAATCAAAACCTAACCCCAAATCTTTTCTTCCCAAATGTACTCATTCTCCTATATAATGTATCTTTTTTGTGACAAGCTAAAAACCTGGGAACTATCCTTGATTCTTGCCTCCATCATGCAGACCTAAATCTCTACCACTTTTTCAGTCTTTAAATTGTGTCTCATATATTCAGAAAATAGGAAGGCAAGGCAAATGCAAAATAGGGGAGAGAAATTAAATTAGAGAAGATCAAATAGCATTACCAAAAAGAATTTGGCAGATGATCCACTAAATAATTATTTTCATGTCACAATTTTACTATTTGTTCTACTTTACCACAATAGAGTTTCACAATGTATTTTCAATGTCTAATATTTCGGTATTCCAAATGGCAGATCACATTTTTATTTTTATGTCCTGAATATATTTTTGTGGAAGAAAAACATCTTCATCAGTTCCTACACTATATGGTTCAGGGGATAGAAGGGAGCTATTTCCCTCAGGCCTGAAATCCTTTTTATGGAGCTTTCAGTGTGTAATCTGCCTCTCTAATTCTCTGAATTTCTGTTACTATTGCAAGGGCAAAACTGTGCATCAGGAAAGGCTGGTACTGTCGGAATGGCTGGCCCTCAGCTCCCACACTCACCCATCAGGCAGTGTTACAGTTGCCTCCACTTGAGTTTCTTTGCTTCATCATTTTCTTGCTGTTGCAAAGAGATAATCCAATCTCTAAAGTGAACTAGTCAGAGGCTTCCATGGGCTTGGGACTAGTCCAAAGGAACAGAATCCTGCTATTGGGCCTTGATGCCTGTAGTTGTAGTGGTGGAATTCTAATTTCACCTTTGAATTTGTGTTTTATATGTGAATTGAAAAGGGGCAATGGAGCATGCACATGGGCCTTAGAACCTGGAATCACATGACCTGGGACTGTCTTACATGACTCCACCTTCTCCCTGTGATGGGGTCTCAGCTGGCCTGCCCCCCACCCATTGGCACTTTGGGTTCAGTCCAGCATCCCCTTCCTCACCCTGACCTGCTACACTGCCATCCTTCCCCACTCTGTCCAAGCACTGGATGTGAGTCAGGGAGGGTTGAAGTCAGGTGCACACTCAGCAGTCTTGGCGCAAGCCTGGCAGCCATCATCCCATAGCTGTAGGGCTACAGCATAAGCCATGGACTCAGCAGGTCCAAGCCTCTCACTCACCTCCAGTTCAGGTCTGAGTGGGTCCCAGTGTGGAGGCTGTGATCCCAGGGGATTGCCTATCTGCCTTTGCGTGAGGGGGAGGCCGAGGAGATGGGCAGAGCCTGGCTTAGCTTCCTCAGCCCCATCTCAACATGGAATATTCTTTCGGCGATTGGAGGGAGGGGGAGCCTGGCAGTGGGTGGGCCACTGAGTCACAGGGCAGGGTCTCCAGTGACCTGTGGGGGTCTGCACTTGCCCTGCTAATATATCCTGTAATATCTCCATGCCCAAGGGAGTGAGGCATCCCATAGCAAACTCAAACACCATGGCGGGTGGAGAAAGACTACAGAGAAAGGACAAAGCTTGATACTCAAGGGCCATTTTTTCCATTTTTGAACCAAGATCTCCACAACTTTATTTTTCTCTGGACCCTGAAAATTATGCAGCCAGTCTTGCAAGTGGGGAAGAGGTAATACTACCGTGAAATACTGAATGAGACTAGTTCAGGACAGTGGAACTTAAGCAATCTCTTGGTTGTGAAAATTCTGGGTGTTTCTACAAAGTAACAGAGCTCAGAGAAATATATTTTGTACAAGAACTTCTGAATTATCATTATCAGAAGTAAGTCCCTTTCAGGAGTCACACCTTACACTATAGGGAATGCTTGTGAGGAATTTATAATGGGCACCGTTTATTGGCTGGCTTCCTAAAGCATCTAGGTGTTCGCTTCTGAGATAAAGTGAAGGTAGAAGTCTTTGAAGAAGTGCCCTCTCAAGTGTGTAATTGTGATTTGTGATTATCCTTTGGAAAGAGGAAATCCAGAGGTGTAAGGGGCCAGGTATTTAAATTAAATTTCTTGAATTATTCAGATAAGGTGATTTCTGGGCTGATGAAAAGTCATAGCAGATTTGCCTAGAGTTAACTATCTATCAAATTCAGTCATGGCTATGGAAATAATTGTATAAACCCAGAGAGAATACATTTCTGAGTTTTAAAACTCTTTTCATCTCTCCTCATGATAAAATGGGAAATGGATGTACTGGGAGGCAGTTTTTAAAAGTAGGACTCAAGTATGCCATTTTGCTTGACTTTTTGAAGTTTCAGAATGGACACCCATTTTTCTGAAGGGCAGCAACACAGCAAGCATCAAAGTGCAGCACCATGACCAGCAGCAATCTTTCCCAAGCCGACGCTGTGCAGCTTTGCTTCGAGAATGTGACTAGATCTTGTCTTAAAACTCCCTACTCATCTGGATCGCGGGTGATCCTGTACCTAGTGCTTGGCTTTGGGTCTTTATTGGCCGTATTTGGAAACGTCTTGGTCATGACTTCAGTCCTTCACTTCAAGCAGCTGCATTCTCCAGCCAACTTCCTCATCGCCTCTCTGGCCTGCGCTGACTTTCTGGTGGGAGTGACCGTGATGCCCTTCAGCATGGTCAGGTCCGTGGAGAGCTGCTGGTACTTTGGAGCCACTTTTTGTGCCCTTCACAGCTGCTGTGATGCAGCCTTTTGCTACTCTTCCCTCTTCCACCTGTGCTTCATCTCCATCGACAGGTACGTGGCTGTCACCGACCCTCTGGTCTATCCCACCAAGTTCACGGCGTCTGTGTCAGGGCTGTGCATCAGCATCTCCTGGGTCCTGCCCCTTGTCTACAGCGGTGCTGTGTTCTACACAGGAGTCAGTGACGATGGGATGGAGGGATTCGTCAGTGCTCTCAACTGTGTAGGTGGTTGTCAGATTGTTGTAAATCAAGACTGGGTTTTGATAGATTTTCTGTTATTCTTCATACCTACCCTCGTCATGATAACTCTTTACAGTAAGATCTTTCTTGTAGCTAAACAACAAGCCGTAAAAATTGAACATCCTGGCCGCAGAGCAGAATCTGAGAGTTACAAAGCCAGAGTGGCCAAGCGAGAGAGAAAAGCAGCCAAAACCCTGGGTATTACAGTCATGGCGTTTATGATTTCATGGTTGCCATATACAATTGATACATTAATTGATGCTTACATGGGCTTCATAACGCCTGCCTATATTTATGAGATTTGCTGTTGGTGTGCTTATTATAACTCAGCCGTAAACCCCTTGATCTATGCTTCATTTTACCCATGGTTTAGGAAAGCCATAAAAGTTATTTTAAGTGGGGGTCTTTTTCAGAATAGTTCATCAACCATGAGTTTATTTTCAGAATAAATATGAGCACTAAGTTGAGAGATTCGAGGATATGTTCAACATTATAAATTGATAATGAAATGAGTTATAAGAAATGAATAAAGCCTTTCAAATTGGGGGAATACATTATTTTTTCAAATTATCCAGGAACAATGTCACATAAAAGTCCTTTCATCATAAGATAGTGGAAAGACATATACATTGTAAAGACATTTACTGCACTAAATAACAAATAATAAAGTGGTCTACCTTTATCACCTGTCTCAATGCTCTGTACACATCCTGACCACATGCCCTTGTTTCCTCCAGTTTCACTGAATTCCGAATCTTGCTTTTGGCTGTGAAATCTGTAATCATTTTCTTATTTACACTCGACTCTCATTTGTCTTTGAATGGCTGTTCTTTCTCAGCCTTTTGTGACCTTACAGAATTTCACCAGGACTGTCATAACAAAGTGTCACAGAGTGGGTGGCTTAATCAACAGAAATTATTTTCTCCTAATTTTAGAGGTTAGAATTGCAAGGTGAAGGCATCAGCAGGGTTGGTTTCTTCTGAGGACCTTTCTCCTTGGATTCCAGATGGCTGTCTCCTCTCTGTGTCACTACATGGTCTTTGCTATATGGGAATCTATGTCCTAATCGTCTCTTCTAGGAAGAGCAGTCATATTGCATCAGGGCTCACCCTTCAAAGTTCACTTTAACTTAGGTAGCTTTTTTTTTTTTTTTTTAAGATCTTATGTCCAAATACAGCTGTACTACCAACTGCTAGGAGATAGAATTTTAAAATATGAATTTTTTTTGGGGGGGGCATGATTCAGTCCCTAACAGACAGTCCAGGCTTGATGACATTACCTAAAAGTCTGTTTATTTGCTGTTCTCCTGGGACTATATCTCCCTGTACCTTCCTGGAGCTTTTGGATTAGCAGGTAAGCCTCTCCTGCTTAGTGGCTGGGTAGGATCTTTAAATGTTACAGGTAATATTGTGGGGCCAGTAAGTGTGCCTTGGGATCAAGAATTAGCCACAGACATCACACAGAAGTAGAAAATTGTGGAGAAATTTTACCATAAAAAGACTGGCATAATGACCGTTAGCTGGCAGGAAACCTGCATAGGAAAGAATGATCAGTTATCACTAGCAGTGGTCATTTCTGCACCAGTTTTGCTCACTTGAAAATAATGTGTAACTCACATCCCCATTTTTTCTCAGAAGTTTTCTGACTTAAATAAACCCAACTGTAGTGTGTGTTTACTTCCCCAGCATGTTTTACGGTCAAAAATGCGATGCTTTTACTGCAAAAATCCTCGTATTAAAAAGTGTGCATTGGAGTTCCCGTTGTGGCTCATCAGGCTACGTACCTGACTAGTACCCATGAGGATGTGGGTGTGGTCCCTGGCCTCACTCAGTGGGTTAGGGATCCAGCATTGCCATGAGCTGTGGTGTAGGTCACAGACATGGCTTGGATCTGGTGTTGCTGAGACTGTGATGTAGGCCAGCAGCTATAGCTCCGGTTAGAACCCAAGCCTGGGAACTTCCACATGCTGCAGATCAGGCCCTAAAAAAGGACGTTCTAGATCCCCAAAATACTGGTCTCTAGTTCCCAAGTCACAAGGAATCCAGACCTTGGCTAAATGGGAGTCTACTGAGCTACACAAAAATAGGACCTATGGGCTGGCTGCCCTTGGCTACTGTCTCCCCAGGTCAAAATCCAAGCCACAGAATGTCTACTCCTAAAACCCTCAAATTATCTTCATTTGTCCACTTCAGTAGGCTTTGAGAGAGTGAGTTCCCACCTTGAGTTTGGAAATGATGAGAGATGCTAGAGGTGCTCGGCATCGACCTCAGACCGTAGAACCCCAGGGCACTAAGGCATCTGGTGGCCTTAGTGGTGGCTTAGGCAGAATAAGTGGTCAAGGGTGAGGCCGAATCTGAGGCTGCACACAATATGCCTCAACACAACATCCCATGGACTAGAAAGGAATTAAAATGAAAAACAGAGAATATTATGAACTAAATAATGACAAAACATGACAAAACAATACAATTAAAACAAATTTTAAAATATTGTGAGAGGCAAGGGGGACGTCTTTGGATGTTGACCGTGATGAAACAGCTTACATCAAACCATTTCTCCCAACCAGAACAATTACAAGACCTCAGAGGAACACGTAGAACAACTGCAGCACTGGAGAGCAGGCAAGACACTTTGGAATGGCTAGAACGAGGTTACAGAGAGAAGGGAAAGACATTGAGGTGAGATGGGTCCTTTCCAGAGATTTTTGTATTTGCAACATCGGTTCCTGCTGTGACACATAGAAGCTAGCAGAAAGTGGTGGCCTAAAGGCACCAATAGCCTCAGGTTGATGTTGGGGAAAAACTGCAATTTAGGGACCAAGGAAGCCAGTGTGTGAGGAGTCAAGAGCCAGAAGAAATGAGACTAGCGGGAAAGTGGGCCCAGCACACCGTGTTGTGTTTGCACTTGAGATTTTTTTCTGAGTTCTAGACTGCTCTGTGGCTAGAGTGTGAGAAGCAAAGAAGAAAGTAATGGCTAGGAAACTAACCAGAGCTTTGACAGTCTGGCAGACCTGGCAAGGCAAATATTAGAGGTCATGGTTTTCCAAGGAGGAAAGATTGAGATATACAGCTCAGGATTACGGTTGAAACCCCATAGAGGAAGGAAAATCAGAAATGGGACCAGGCTTCCCAAGACTGAAATCTGAACTGGACTATCACATTCCCTGATCTGCTTTTACTCTGCTTGGCAGAAGAAAACTAAATCCTGTTTGGAAGAAAACATCATCTACAATTGTATGTTCTATGACATAGAACTGAGTACTAACATCCAATAAAACATAAAACTTACCAGGATTTCATGCCATAGAAGCAAAATAACTCAATAAAAATTTCCCCAAATAATGCACAGGTAATATAGATACTGGAAATACTGCACTGTGGATTTTTTAAAAAAAATTTATTTCTACTATTTTCAACAAAATAAAAGATAAAGTTAAAAATCTCAGTGGAAACTGAAATTACTTAAATAAAATGAAAATTCTGGGATTGAAATATATAATATTAAAATAATCAAGCTCTTAATTACAGTCTAACAGCATATTAACAGTTGCTAAAGGCTGCAAAAGAAAGGATTCTTGAAAAAAGCAGGTAAGTAAAAAGTAGGTAAGTAGAACATACACAGAGTAAAGATCTAAGAATACATAGTTTGGAAAATACATAAAGAGCATGAGTCATATGGGATGCAAAGATCTAAAATTAGTACAATGTAAATTCCAAAAATATAGGGTAGAGTGAATTAAACCAGAAACAATATTTAAAGATATTTTGGCTGACAATTTTCCAAAATTTATTTAAGATATCAAGTCGGTTTTAAGGAATTCCACCAAAAAAAGGGAACGAGTTCCTTTCAAGTGCACAAAGAAACACACGCTCAGTGTACATGCTGAAAACAAAAGACAAATAAAACATTTAAAAGCAGTCATAGAAAGAAAACACATGACCTTCAAAGGAGCAAAAATAAGATGCTGATCTGAATTTTCAACAGAAATGAGGGGAGCTTAAATACATTGGAAGAATACCACTAATGTGTTCATATAAAATAACTGACAACCTTCTGGAGTCAGCAAATATACCACTCAAGATTAAAGGCAAAATAAACTAAAAATATTTTTGAGAGTCCTCACTGCCAGCACATGAGCATACAAAGGAAGGAAAGCGAGTACTCTGTGGAGAAGCAAACCACTTCCAGACTGAACACTGTAACGTAGGAGGTAAGGAAGGATATCACAATGTATAAATAAGAGAAAAAATAAATGAATGCCAAAATAAAAATAAATGTCTTTTGAAGCTTATAAATGCAAGATTTGAAAAAATGACAAGAGTATCAAAAGAGAGATGATGGAATTTAAACATTTAATTGTGACCCCTAGCAATTTTTTGCATTGCATAGAATTGGTAAAATCATTAATTTATTGAAGAATTTAATTAATCAGGGATACAAAGTAAAATTCTAGGGGACCTGCCAACAGAATACTAAAGGTGATCAATTTGTAATTGTACAGAAGGGAATAATTGAATCATTTTAAAAATCTGATTACAATCAGTCAAGAAGGCTAAAACGAACAAAGAAAAAACATGATAAATAGAAAAAACAGTAATGCGGTCAATTTAAACCTAAATAGATCAACAATCATATTAAATATAAACACACTAATTATTCAAATTGACAACAAACTTGTCGGACTGGGCTTAAAAAGTCAGCTCTAAATTCTCTGTTTTAGTTTACCCTTGGTTAGGAGAGAATTATAACTTCATATAACTGGCCAAGAATTAAAGGACAGTTTATCAACAGAAATTTGTTTTCAGGACAAGACCTAAATTTAAATGAAGAAATTGTGCTGTGTGGGGCAGTTTCTGTTTCTTACGGCGTGGAATACAGCATGGAGTATGATTTCAAATTTGGAGACAGGTGTTCCCCAGATTCAATAGTACAAACATTGTTTACAGTGAGCTTTCTCAAGCATCGGCTGCAAACATGTTTACAAAAGCAGTGACACAAGGTTCTATGTCCTTACTGTTAGGATTTTTCAGTTTTCTATTTCCCAGTCTTCTGTGGGAAATTTTTTTTTTTTTTTTTGGTATTTTCACTGTTCACACTCACCTCCCTGTTAATTTCGATGCACATTTTCTTCTTCCCACTTTCTGTTAATGTCATGTGCTTTGGGTCGTTCCCTAGATGCTTGTTTTCTCAACTTCCATTTCCATGTCTTTGGCTGGGGCTCTGTTTTCTTAAATCTCCTCAGCTTCCACTGCTTCTATTCCATGGCAAGGAGTTTAGTCCTTCTTTTTCACCAATAGTCCTTCAACAATAAGGAACCAGGCATTATTTTCAGATCTTGCATAAGCTGAAAATTGGCATTTAGGGGACATTCTCCTGGGGTAGTAACGACCATGACAAAATAGTATATCAACCACAATAATTTTCTTTCCAGCATGATTACTTCCATGGGGCATGTCACTTCACCACTTAAACACACAATGGGGAAATAATTACTTGACTGTCATGATATGTCGCAGACACTGCTGATCATAATGCAACTTATGATGTCACGAGCTTATAGCAGAAGATAATATATTCAAGAAATTGTGTTTGGACATTTAGCTGTCTATTTGGAAAAAGAAATTGTTAGATTCCTGCTCCCTCCTCTTTCTCTACACACACACACACACACACACACACACACACACACACACACACACACACACTGCTTCAGGGTAGATTGTAAAATACAAAACCATAACAATTTAGAAGAAAATACTGGAGACTGTTTTCATAGATTCTCATGGAAAGATCGACAGATTAACTACAAATCTAAAATTTCTACGTAACAAAAATGAAGTTGCAGATACGATGAACTTGAAAAAACACTTTAGAACATCTATTCTAATTACTTAAGTTGAAATGAGGAAGAATTAGGATTATTTTTCTAATGCTTGAGACTCAAAAGGCCAGGCCTTGTTGGGACAGGAAGAGCTGATATTCAATAGCTTTGGGGAAGTTCTGGGCAATAGGAAAACTTCCCTGCATCCCAGCGTAAGAGTAGGACAAATAACTGGAGAATAAAAATAAGTGAGAAAATAGCGAAGGTCTCTAGGAAAGCGTATGCCATCTCTCCCTGCATATGGTATGGGTTGGACAGAGGTTCTCTAAAGAGATCTACATCCTAAACCCTAGAACCTATAAATGCTAATCTTAGTTGAGAAAAGAAAATATTGGCGGATGTGATTAAGAATCTTAAAATGAAGAAACTATTCTGGATTATCCAGGTGGGTACTAAATGCCAGCACTGTGCATGTTCTTACAAGAAAGAGGCACAAGGCAACTACACAGAGAGAAAAAAGGCAATGTGGCCCCAGAAGCAGAGATTGGAGTGATGCGACCACAAGCCAAAGAACACCGACAGCCAGGAGAAGATGAAAGAGGCTGGAGTTCCCCTTAGACCCTCCAAAGGGAGTAGGGCCCTAGTAAGACTTTGATTTTGGATTCCATACTTTGGCCTCCGGAACTATGAGGGAATACCCTTCTATTGCTTCAAGCCACCAAGTTCATGGCCATTTGTGGTAGCAGTGACAAAATGAATTTAGTCAAGTATGTTTGAAGGGAGAAAGCCCAGGTGTAGAGGGAAGTCATTCTCCCTTTCCTGGGCAGAACGCACTGAATATGAAGGCCACAGTGCAGAAATGGACACATAGGCTGTCTCAGCATGTAGCCTGGGACAGCCTCACAGCGCATCTCACAGCTCTGCCACGGTGCAGGGGCAGGAAAAGATTCCTGAGGCTTTGAGGGCAGCATTGGGTCATGATAGGTCCTAGAAATCCCCACCCAACCTTCCATGGTCCTGTGTGGCACCAGCACAGCTGAAGGATCCCTTGCTCTGAGAAGCAGTGTTCCCAACACCACTTATTGCAGAGACTGTTTTCCCCACATTTGTATCATAGATTGCTGCTTTTGTCACAGATGGATTGACCATAAGTGTGGGGGTCTATTTCTGGGCTCTCTGTTTTTGGGTCATACTGTACTGTTTTGGTCACTATAGCTTTGTAGTATGGTTTAAAGCCAGGGAGCATAATTTTTCTTTGTTCTTATTACTTTACACTTTTCATGTGTGTTAATTTTAGCTTGAAGCCCATTGTTGCTATTGCTGTCTTATGTCTGTCTCTCATATAACATGAAGACCCCCTTAGGGGCAGGCAATGTTTCTTGTTTACCCGTGTCTTAAAGACCCTGACAGGAATAGATGCTTAATGAATAAGCGAATATCAGTATTGTACACATGATTGACTGGTATACAGCTGAATTTATGGATGTCTTAAGATGACTTACACCCATAAATCTTCTAATGATTTGAAGCATCTCTGCCTTTTTCCTCGTCTTAAGGAGAATTCTCTCCACTTTCCCTGTTGAGGATATCACATGAGGTAGGCCCTTTCTGTAGAGACCTTTACAGGTAGAAACAATCACTTACCTTTTTAGTTAGTTAAGAGCTTTTGCTTTCAGTAATGATTCAAATTTGAAACTTGTCAAATACATTTTGGCATTTCATCAGATGGTCATAGAAGTTTAATCGGTTAAAATGGTGCGTTATACTAATACACTCTCTCTGGTTAAAGAAAATGTCCGTTCTTGGCACGGACTCTAATCAAAATGTATGTTTTTGTATATGCTGTGGGGGTTCGTTTGCAAAAGTTGACTGTTTTTGCGTCTTTGTTTATGAGGGAGAGTGTTCTTTCATTTTCCTTGCGTTCCATGCTATTCTCCCTCAAAGAAGAACTTTTAACTAGAGATTGTCTTCTCCCTGTTCACACCCTGTCCTATAGGGACTCCGCTGTAGATGATTTTGGACATGGGATTTGGCTGTGCCTCCTGGGGATGGTTGTATCATGAACTTTTCAGACAGTCTTGTGGGGTGGGGAGTATGCGAGGGTGGGTAGCAAAGGTAACCAATGGATAGCAAATAACACACGTCTCACTAACTTTGACAAAGAGGACTCTCCCCCATACCCATATATAAGCCAAGAAACAACAGAGTATGGATAAATTGTAAGGCAAGACATATTTTGTGGCTAAAGCAAATGTGCAAGCGATTTATTTGAAGTGAAGTTCTTAGTTGATTTCAAAAACCATGCGCAATTATATTCCAAAGTATAAGAAAAATAACAGTAATCATAGCTAAGATCTCCTGGGTATTTAAACTGAAGCGATTGTTATTTCACACGTTCAGAAATTAAAACTAATATGGTTTGTAACAGGTCATGGAGTTAATATTATTATTATTATTATTATTTTGCCTTTTGTCTTGTTTAGGAACACACCCGTGGCATATGGAGGTTCCCAGGCTAGGGGTCTAATCGGAACTGTAGCCACTGGCCTATGCCACAGCCACAGCCATGCCAGATCCGAGCCACATCTGCAACCTACACCACAGCTCAGGGAAATGCTGGATCCTTAACCCACTGGAGCGAGGCCAGGGATCGAACCCCCAACCTCATGGTTCCTAGTCGGATACATTTCCGCTGTGCTACAACGGGAACTCCAAAATTAATATGGTTTGTAACAGGTCATGGAGTTAGTATTTGAGAACTCTGACAAAGGTAATGAGTTCAAAGAAATCTTTTCTCTCCCTTCAGGCAATAGCAATCTTCTGCTCTATCTGGTGTGATTGACAAAGGGGCAGGTCTTCTCCACGGGTTTACACGCTCTTTACAGCAGCAGCATGAACAGCCTCTCACCTTCTGCAGCTGTGCAGCTCTGCTACGAGAACGTGAACGGATCCTGCGTGAAAGCCCCCTACTCGCCTGGGTCCCGGCTGGTTCTGTACACAGTGTTTGGCTGTGGGGCTCTGCTGGCCATGCTGGGCAACCTCCTGGTGATGATTGCCATCCTTCACTTCAAGCAGCTGCACTCGCCCACCAACTTCCTCATCGCCTCTCTGGCCTGCGCTGACTTTCTGGTGGGAGTGACTGTGATGCCCTTCAGCATGGTCAGGTCCGTGGAGAGCTGCTGGTACTTTGGGCGAAGCTTCTGTACTTTCCACACGTGCTGTGATGTGGCCTTTTGTTACTCGTCTCTCTTCCACCTGTGCTTCATCTCCATCGACAGGTACATTGCTGTCACCGACCCTCTGGTCTATCCCACCAAGTTCACGGTGTCTGTGTCAGGGCTATGCATCAGCATCTCCTGGGTCCTGCCCCTTGTCTACAGCGGTGCTGTGTTCTTCACAGGTGTTCATGAAGATGGGATGGAGGAATTAGTAAGTGCCCTTAGCTGCATAGGTGGTTGTCAGCCTGTTGTAAATCAATTTTGGATTTTGACTGACTTTCTATTGTTTTTCATACCTACCTTTGTTATGATATTCCTGTACAGTAATATTTTTCTTGTGGCTAGAAAACAGGCTAAAAAGATTGAACACCTTAGTAGCAAAGCCAAAGGATTTTCAAGGTTAAACAAAACCAGAGTGGCCAAACGAGAGAGAAAAGCAGCTAGAACCTTGGGTGTCACAGTGGTAGCATTTTTGATTTCATGGTTACCATACATGATTGATTCATTCTTTCATTCTTTTGGGAGATTCATAACACCTTCATATGTTTATGAGATATTTTGCTGGTTTGGTTATTATAACTCTGCTCTAAATCCTTTGATTTATGCTTTATTTTACCATTGGTTTAGGAGAGCAATAAAAGTTATTATAACTGGCCAAGTATTAAAAGATAGTCCATCAACTATAAATTTATTTTCTAAAGAGACCTAATTTTCAAATTCAGGATTTTATTGACTTATTTGGAATTTCTCAATAACTATGACATGCAATGCATTTCATAAAATTGATGCATTCCAACTGGGAAGGAAAAATGATACCTCAATTTAGTAATACAACCTTTAAGCTTGTACTCTCTTGATGAGTGAACATCTTTAAGCATTTCACAGAAGTATATCTTCTAAAAATGCTTGACACAAAGTTGCTGTTTTCTACTTCCTCGAATCTGCACACTTCCTTGCTTTGTCAGTTGTTAATTATTTTCTTTTCCCAGGTTTTGCTTTCAGGCTGAACTTTTCTGTCATTTCAACTGTTTCCTGGTTCCAAGTTCCCTGTGAGAGTCTTGTTTCCCCCCCCCCCTTTTTTTTTAAACTCATTTAACTTTGCCTCCATTTTCAGACAGTTGTTTCTCAGGTGACAGTCTTCCAGGAGCATCTGAGGTCACCGAGTCATATACATTGGCAGTTTCAGACTCAGGAATGGACTCATAGTTCATAATTTGTGGGGATTTTTTTGAAGGTAGGAGTTACCATAGACAGATGGTAAATTTCTAAAGTGATTATCTTTTTATGATTATTTTTCTCATCCCATGAGGTATATTACTTTACCTTCCAGTCCTGATGGAGGGCAGTTTTTGTTATTTTTTTCTGTAAACACTGTCCGAAGTTTATTCATTGTTGATGACAAGAATAACAACGTATTATGAGTTATAGGGAAAGGATGGATTGTTCAGAAATTGGTGAAATGGCATACAGCTTTTTGGAAAAATACATCCAGCATCTTTTGCATTGTACCGTTCACACAAGCAAAACATTTTTTCAGATGTTAAAAATTTTATAAGTTTTCACTGGAGGACTCATGACTAAAGATCCATATAGATGTACACACTCAATTTAAATGTGTGATTAGTTATACAGACTTGAAAATAATTTTACTTAACATTTTTGGTAAGATTATTTTACATTTGGGGCTGATTACTGCTTGTTTTCACCTGAGCAAAATTATATACTATTTGGTTGTCACATTTTTTGGTGATTTCAAGATTGCTTAGTACATTCAATGGTTACTAGATCATGTTAGAGAATTGTTGTTAATATTGCTCAGTGTGGTAGTAGTATTTTCTTAAAGCTATTTATGAGTGACTTAATATAATGTCTAGCACTTGCTTCGTAATATTTGCAGAGGGAAAAAGTGTGCTTAAGACACAAAAGACAGGCAAAATGCTGATAATTAATGAAGCTGGGTAATGGGCATATTGAGACTCACTGTATTATTTTGTTTTTCTTGTATGAATCTGAAAATATGTATAATAAAAAGTTTTAAAATTGAAAATAAAATAAAATTTTAAAATGCAACAGAAAAAAAAGCCTGGTTAAGGAGTCAAACTTGGAAAACTTTGGCAGCATATCAGATCAAGAGAGGGTGAATAGACTAAAAAATATAAAAACCTTTTAGAAAATAGTTAAGACAGAGACAAACACCCCACTAGACAAATGAGTAGGCAATTTCACAGAGAAAGAATACAATTGGGTAATAAATACATTAAATGAAAAGAAATCAGAATGCTAATAAAAGTAAGCAAATTTTCATATATCATGTTGGCAAGCATTAGGAGGATCAATAATATTTGACGTTTAGTGGGAGCTTGGGAATTTGAGCACTCTCATGAGAGTAATACATGCTCACACATACCTCCAGAAAATAAAATTTAATTTCTCCTTTCTGAGGGAATTTAAACATTTTTATGAAAATTCTAAACATACATGTCAGTTGACTCTGTCATTCCATTTTTAGTAAGTAATCCTAAGAAAAGATGCAGGCAAATAAGAAACATGACAAGGACTGCCAGTGTATAACAATCATTAACTGGAAAAAAAAAACACTAGATGATTTGGGTTAAGTTAAATAAATTGTGCTGTACCACATAATGGAATGTTACAAAGCAGCTAAAAAGCACTAAGAGCTATATAAACTGACATAGATAGATTACCACAATGTAATTTTTGACCTGAAACAACAAAACCAAAAAATTCTAATCTAAATTATAAAATGGTATATGTAATTTGGCTCCTTATATGTATATACTTCTATATGCTTTTACGAAGTCTAACTTTATGTATAAGAACAGTGTGTGTGTGTGTGTGTGTGTGTGTGTGTGTGTGTAGGAATTTTACTTTGTAAATTATCTCTATTATTTGAACGTTTATGATGAAATTAACATACCAAAATGGACATTTACATTTCATATATCTGTCTTCTACTTGACTAATGAATTTAGACTTGTCACTGTGTTTGCTTGTTTTACTATAATGAGAATATTTTTCATGTGCATATCCCTAGTATATATTTTTCCTACCTATTGAAAATAAATTGTAGCAGCATTGGTACATTTTGAGGACAACATCATAAAAAGATTAAAGGATCTTAATGTTATTAAAATAATTTAATATTGTTTTGAAGCATGTCTTTAAGAGCCTTCAGTTCTCCCTTTCCTAAGGATTCATTATGTGCTATTTTGTGGGCTCTTATCAATACATCAAGCCTGATCCCACCTTCCACCCCTTCCACAGTGATATCATGCCATTGTGATCCATTCTCACATGTATTCCTTGGGCTTCTGTCAATATAGATTGGCAAAATCATGTACTCTTTTGTTCTGAGTTGTATGTTCTCACGGGTCACGCTTTGTACTTTATTCTTTGGGCTCTGCTGGCTCTGATTCTGCTTGTAAGTTTAGAGATAAGGAATTCTGGGAGTTCCTGAGGAAAGTCAGTGGTGCATCATAAGGCAACCACCTCAGGGGGAGACCTTATAGCTTCTTCAGTCAAGGGGAGACTGAGCTCCTCAGGTAATGATTGGAGGGCTGCAGGGATTGGAGGTAACCAGTTTCTTCAGATTCTGCCTATATGTTACCATCCTAATTTTGAAAATCCTTTCCCTTCCTAATCAATGCCAGAATTTTAGTGAAAGATGCTCTGGGAGTTTGAGAATTCTGTCTGCTTTGTAATTTGGCCTCCTAAGAATTAGGCTGGGAGTTTGGTTTCAGAAATTCAGTTTGTAGTTACTGCTACAGTTAAATATATATATTTCCCATATGGTCCAGCAATTCTACACCTAGGTATTGACCAAAAAGAAACAAAATGATTATACTTGAATGTTCATAGCAACACTTAATAACAGCCCCAATGTGAACACAAGTCCAAATGAATATTGACCAGTATGTGAGTCAAATAATTGTGGTATATGCACAAAATAGATTGCTATTTAGCAAATAACAAGGAAAAAACTCTTAATATACCCCATAAATGGATGAATCTCACAGACATTGAGCTGAGGTATTGGAAAGCATGCCTATCCTGTACCTTGACTGAAGTGGTGGTTACACGGGGTGGATACATTTATCATAATTCATCAACCTGTATACTTTAAAACTGTGAATTTTTAAAGTATAAATTATACCTCAAAGGCAGAAAGCTTGTTTTGTAAAATGGCCAGAAGTCATTCATCAGAGATATCTTTTTCAAAGTCTAAGCTGAGTATCAGTTCCAGAGCCCTAAGAGGAAATGAAAAATCTAATATATGGCACCAATGAACCTTTCCACAGAAAAGAAAATCATGGACATGGAAAAGAGACTTATGGTTGCCAAGGGTGAGGTGAAGGGAATGGGATGGATTGGGAATTTGGGGTTAATAGATGCAAACTATTGCCTTTGGAATGGATAAGCAATGAGATCCTGCTGTATAGTACTGGGAACTATACCTAGTCACTTATGATGGAGCATGATAATGTGAGAAAAAGGAATGTATACATGTATGTGTGACTGGGTCACCTTGCTGTACAATAGAAAATTGAAAAAAAAAACAGTAAAAAAAAAAAGAAAAATCATCAACAGTATATTCCAGAGTTAATATAGGGATATTCATGTTCCAAAGATGCTTTATTCACGGTATTTCTCTAATATCTCTTCAACAGTTCCCATATGGAAAGAACAACACACCCTCTAAAATGAAAATCTTAGCAGGAACTGCCTTTTGGGTACACTTCCTTCATGTATTTGGACTCTACACCTTACTTTGCCAAATCAGAGTTGTTAAAATTAAACTTGAAACGTTATAAATTTTAATATATAATTTAGTACTTAATCTCTTTACACAAACCAGTATTGGAAGGGATTAAGAATTTCTTTGAAAGAGTTTTAGTGACAAACAGGAATCATCAATCAGTGATTCTTACAAAAATAAAAATGGAATCTCCTATAGTTATTAGGAATAAGAAATATATCTTTCAAATTCTGGACCAAAGTTTTTAAGAACAGATGCTATTTCCATTTCTATTTCATGAAACGTTCAAATGTCATCAGGAAATTAGTAGGGCCTAAACTTACTTTTAGGATAAACATAATCACTATTTAAAATGTTCTTTTTTTCCACACCTTCCACCATGGGGATTCAGTCTTAAGGGCTTGGTGTATTAGAATCATTTAGCTACTTTCCTGAGAGGAGAGTGTGTTTTGGGTGTTATCTTCACTCTGATAAATTAGGAAAAGAATGCTAATAAAATGTGGCATTTGAACAAGCATCACATAAGAGCTTCTTGAAGATTAGTGCTTCTCAGATATGAAATACTAGGTAATGCAAATGAAGACATTTAAATAAACAGCATTTTATGTAATGAAAATTAACGGCTTAGTCATTTGGAATTGGCTTATTTTACAAGGTGAGACTATGAATCACTTTACAAACATGAAAATAAGGCTTTGCACTTAAAAAAGAGCTAGAGACAGCATGTACCGTCAAGTACTAACGTAGTTATCTTTTTTTTTTTTTTTTTTTAAAGTACTTTGAAACATGAAATGACATCCTGGGCCATGGATGGTGGCAGTTTCTCCAGGTATCAAAACAGAATCATGAGCAGTGATTCGCCCCCTCCCCAGGCAGTGCAGCTCTGCTATGAGAACCTGAATGGATCTTGTGTCAAAAGTCCCTATTCACCAGGCCCCCGCCTGATCCTGTACACAGTGTTCGGCTTTGGAGTGGTGTTGACTGTATGCGGAAACCTCTTGGTGATGATTGCAATTCTCCACTTCAAGCAGCTGCATTCTCCAGCCAATTTTCTGACCGCGTCCCTGGCCAGTGCGGACTTCTTGGTTGGCGTGACGGTGATGCCCTTCAGCACAGTGAGGACTGTGGAGAGCTGCTGGTACTTTGGGCAGAGGTACTGCCAGCTTCACTCTTGTTTTGATGCGTCATTCTGTTACGCTTCCATCTACCACTTGTGTTTTATCTCTCTGGACAGGTATGCTGCAGTCACTGACCCCCTGATCTATCCAACCAGATTCACCTCATCTGTTTCTGGCATGTGTATTGCCTTCTCCTGGCTTTTTTCGATGATTTATAGTTTTGCCCTTTTTGGCACAGGTACAAATGCAGCTGGGCTAGAGGATCTCGTAAGTGCTCTGTCCTGTGTGGGAGGCTGTCAATTTACAGTGAATCAAAGCTGGGTATTGGTCAATTTTCTATTATTTTTCATCCCCACCCTTGTGATGATAACTCTTTACTCTAAGATTTTCCTTATCGCTAAACATCAGGCTAGAAAAATCGAAAGTATGAGCAAGGAGACTGGGACATCCTCAGACAGCTACAGAGACAGGGTGGCCAAGAGGGAGAGAAAAGCCGCAAAAACTCTGGGCATTGCAGTGGTAGCATTTCTGATTTCCTGGTTGCCATACTTCGTGGATTCAATAATTGATGCCTATCTAGGTTTCATCACTCCCACATATATTTATGAAATATTGGTTTGGATTGCTTATTATAACTCAGCTATGAATCCTTTGATTTATGCTTTCTTTTATCCTTGGTTTAGAAAAGCCATTAAACTAATTGTCACTGGCAAAGTCTTGAGAGAGGATTCCTCAACAATAAATTTATTTTCTGAGTAGGTTCTGGTTTTATTTTGGGAAACTGTAAATAGACTCATGCTGGACAGATAATGAGGAGGAAACAATTGATCATAAAAGTACAAAACTTTTTAATGTAAAATAACCAAATTATGGCTCAACCTTGATCTAAATGTTAAATTCAAGTTCATAGTTCTTTGGCAACTATAACATTAAAACCCATTTGTAATGGGAACAGGATGGCCTTGTAGCCAGAAATGCCTGGATCACAGTACCAACTCTGCCTTTTAACACTGTGATCTTGAGCAAATTAGTTTTCTCTGAACTTCACTGTATCTCTCTGGCTAATAACCTGCCCCTGTTGGGATTTGTGAGAAAATTAAGGAAATACATGTAAAGGACCTAGGATATATTTGTTATTCTAAACCCTCCCTTTAATTGCTTTATCTTAGTTCAATCCTCACCTCTATCTTCTCTTCCTTCCTGTAAAATGTGAATACAACCCTGAGATATTTAGTGGGGCGGTAGCTCCTTGCTCAGCAAGGGCAAAGGAAGTGTCTGTATTGTAAAGTGTTTAAATTTGCAAGTGTAAAAATGTGATTTCAGAGTCAGGTAAAAATCAATTAAGAGAGAGTTTTATTTACTATGAGATAAATTCAATTATTTACCACAGGAAAGATAACTAGAAACATAAATAACATTCATTTATTCAGGGAGCTTCTTTCTGATGAGTAAGTCTGCTCATAAAATTATATTCAGAAATTTTACCCATTACCAAACGTTTAAGGCAAGGAATTTAAGATTGTTATTTATTATGTACTTTATTTTAAAATTAATTTATTTCGTATTCATTTATTGTACATTGTTCTACAAATAATTTACAGAGGCTTTTAAGAATATACATGAAATCATAACTTAAAAATGTATTCAAAAGAGGAAAGAAAATTGAAAGGAAGGACGTAATGTGAAGTCAAGGCAGACTACAAAATGCGTTTTGCCATGAACCACAAACTTGGTTCCAAGGCAATAAAGAGAAATGAATTGGTCACACAATTCACAGTGGGTAAACCAAGCCAATTATTTCAGAGAATTTTTCTTGGTACTAAGTGGGTGCTGTTATGTCCATGAACAATGTAAATTAATTAATTTTTTTTTTTTTGGTCTTTTGTCCTTTTAGGGCTGCACCAGCAGCATATGGAGGTTCATGGGCTAGGGGTCTAATTAGAGCTGTAGCTGCCGGCCTACACCCGATCCAAGCCGCGTCTGTGACCTACAGCACGGCTCACAGCAATGCCAGATCGGATCCTTAACCCACTGATCGAGGCCAGGGATCCAACCCGCAACATCATGGTTTCCAGTCAGATTTGTTTCCATTGCGCCATGTGTGGAACTCCGTAAATAAATGTCTTATATCTTATTCTAGCTTTAATCTCGTTTCAATTAGACATCAAGATTTTAAAATCTTATTATATCTTTATTATGTCTTTGGGGCAGGAGTGAATATATATCTAACCATTCTTGCTATATTTTAAAAATGTCTAGCTTGATGTAAATCAGCGTTATCTATTAGGACATCATTCCTGATTGTCACACAAATACTTTGAATTGGTAAACCTTTCTGGAAATAGTGTATTGTTTCTGATTACACTGTTCTTGTGAGAAGCTGTCTTATCTTTATCTGATTTTACAGATGATTAAAAGCACCCTAGCCTGTATAATATCAGTTTATCTACAATTCTTCAGTATACTAAGTACAATAAATTTATTTCGACTCCTATGGTTTCGGTACAGTAACTTCTTCTTATCCTGTTTTGCAAGCTATTATTGGAATAAAATTAATCTTTTGAGGTCAGGCAAGAAAATTTAAGCATAGCATATTCCCTGCCCATATTGGGCTAATCTTAAGGTGCAATGTGTATCTACTTTATAGTTAACCAGACCTCTTCAAGGTAGGAATGCCTGATTGAATGTAAAGTTGTTTGTTTTTTTTTCCTTTTTCTGATGCCAACAATGTAACTCTTTAGAAGGTAATCTTTTCCTAACTGTGTAAGGGGTCATGGTGACCTGTGGCTCATTTAGTATGTGCTTATCCAGACTATGTATCTTTGGTGAACTTTATATAACATGTCAGTGTATCATTTTGATGTATGTTCCTTTGTTTCAAAAATGTATATGACTGCGCTTTCTGAAAGATGCTTCCCGAACTATAATCCTCATGTTGGTGCCAATGAAATCCTCTATTTCTTCCGTAGATTGACTATTAATTATTTTTTTCATGGACATAGCAGAATAAAAATATTTCCTCTCCTTTAAAAGACAAAAAGGAAAAAAAATCAGTGTTTAAGAAATCTGCTGAATATCATAAAACTTCTGGATTCCAATAAGCTCTTCTTAGGTGTTCCTGTTGTGGCTCAGTGGGTTACAAACTTCACTGGAATCCATGTGGATGTGGGTTCAATCCCCAGCCTCGCTCAGTGGCTTAAGGATCTGGCATTGCTGTGGGCGCAGGTGCGGCCCTGAAAAAAAAAGCACTTCTCACATTTATTTCAATATACTTCTCTTTTTTTAGTAGCCTTTTTTTTCTTTCTTTTTTTTTTTTTTTTTCTTTTTTAGGGCCACACCCAGGGCACATGGAGGTTCCCAGGCTAGGGGTCTAATTGGAGCAACAGCTGCCAGCCTATGCCACAGCCACAGCAACGTGGGATCTGAGCCGTGACTGTGACCTACACCACAGCTCAAGGCAACGCTGGACCCTTAACCCACTGAGTGAGGCCAGGGATCGAACCCGCAACCTCATGGTTCCTAGTCGGATTCGTTTCCGCTGCACCATGGCGGGAACTCCAGTAGCCTTTCTAATATATTAGACAAATCATCAAATTTTACCATTTTACTGTCCTTTTGTAGGTGCAGACCACAGCTTAAATATTCCGAGCAAGGTCAGATAGCCAGTCTCATGAATTCATGTGGGGAGTGGTCACAAGCTCCAAGTCCATTTCAAGGAGATTAAACCCAAAATCTCTGGCCATGTCTCATTGTAATGCTCCTTCCCCCATCTTGACCAGCTTGGGCTGCTCACTCCCAGCTAGAGAGGGAATGTCACCCACTCCTCACCTGCCATTCTATAACCTGTTCTCCATGCAAATAAGGGATCCTTGCCCAGAACCAATCAGAGGATCAAAAGGTGCCCCCCATACAGAGATCAAAACAACACTCAGCCCTTACTCACGTGCACGGCACAGGGGGGTTGGGACAGTAAATTAGCAGTCCTGGGGACAAGAGAATGGGGGTCCTCAAACATGTCTGCAATGTAGAGATATAAGGAAGGACCCAGTTGCAGCCAGCACCAGTCACTACCCCAGAGCAGCTTGCTCTCTCTGAGGGTGTAAATAAAACTTGTTGTACACTGCTACCTGACTCTTGATTGTCTCTTTAGATCTGCTTATTCAGTTGTGTTGCTGATCTGCCCTGTGCTCATGTTGAGCAGAGGAAAGTAAACTGGAGAGAGATGGATGGGAGGAGAAAAGAACCAGCAGGGAGACATGCCCATACTGTCACTGATTAAGGTGTCAGCGATGCATGGGTTTCCTGAGGACTGGAGGCCATGTGAGAGCCCGTCAGATTTGGCCCTTCCACAGGTGTCCCATTTCCCTGTGGATCAAGCATCTGACACACACCCCACAGGACTTGAGGAGGAGGTTGGAAAAGGTCAAAGGAGCACTGACCACAGGCATGAGGGACCTGGAGAAGAAAATGCCTCCTGCAGGGATGCTTGAGGACCCCAGATAGGCACTGCATGAGAGAGGGACAGTGTTAGAAGGCTCACCACACAGAGGTCAGGACCACCAGCAAAGTTAAAGCAGACCAAACTTGGCACAAAACAACTGTTCTCTTTTCCTTCTACTCTCTCTTTCACCTCTCTCTATGGAAGAGGGCAGCAAAGGAGCATGGAAAAATAAAAGATCAGAAATGCTCCTTGCCTAAAAATCATACCTTTCGAGTGTCAGCCTGGTCATCAATGGACCTGAGAAGGAGAGGGATCCTCGATTAGACATAGATCATGGCAGTAAACCAGAATAGATCAAAATGGAAATTTGTAACACTCAGAGTGACTGGACAGCTCTGGGGTCTGCCTGAAATCTAATGACAGGATGAAGAGGCGAAGATAGGCTAGAGCCCACTGGGGTTGTGATGGGAAGAAATATAGTTTTGTATGGTTTCTCACCCGAAAGTATTCCATAAGCAGTTACACATTTCTAAGAAATACTTGTGAAATGCAAATGAATTGTATGATGAATCAAGATAAGAATTGATTCTGTTACGCAATAACTTGAAGAATGGCTTAGACTGTTAATTAGATATATCAATTGCATGTAACGAAGCCAAGTGCTGTTCATCAACTGCGTAACACTTTGATCCTGTTTTGTGTTTGGTTACCTCTAGCCTCTAATCCAAAGAGACAAGAATACAAAACATTTCTGTCCCCTTCTTCTCATTAACAAGCTTTCAAGTGTG
The DNA here is from genome assembly GCF_016906955.1 of Phacochoerus africanus. Classification (NCBI taxonomy): domain Eukaryota; kingdom Metazoa; phylum Chordata; class Mammalia; order Artiodactyla; family Suidae; genus Phacochoerus; species Phacochoerus africanus. Next base: position 31,054,179 of record NC_062545.1, read on the forward strand.
GGCACTTGAAAGACCACAGGGCATCATTAACGAATTTTCTCCCACTTTCATCATAATAAGGAATGCCTCACACTCTTTCTCATTTGGGGAATTGATTCATTTCACAGACTTTAATGTTAAGAATGCCTTAGAGAAGTTAAAAGCTTGAAAACTAAAGGTCCAGTGTAGATCTGGGACTGAAAACTTGAGATGATGCAAGGCAACCAAAGTTTGACTCCATATTCTGCCCTAGGTGTTAGTATTATAACCCCGAGAGAAATGTGATTGCTGCCTAATTTTGATCTTTACCTGATGCAAATATGTTTACTCAAGATGGTCTCATGAGTAAGATAGGAAGAATCACATATTTACAAACATTTTAGAGGCCTTGGGAAGGGTCTCCAATTTACCTTTCATCTTAACATGAGACTAGTTCCTATTTAGAGACTAACCCCAAACATGGACACAGTATAAAATACCTAGCTTCCTCCTCTAATACACTTCAGAAGTGTAGTCCCCCCAAAAAAATAAAATAAAATAAAAAGGTGGGAAAATGCAGGACAATTCTTCTCTTGTGATAGGAGACATTCCATGTTGCTTTTTCTATGTGGTTGATTTCTTTTTTTTTCTTTCTTTTTTTTTTTTTTTTGGCGTTTGTTGTTGTTGTTGTTGCTATTTCTTGGGCCGCTTCTGCGGCATATGGAGGTTCCCAGGCTAGGGGTCCAATCGGAGCTGTAGCCACCGGCCTACACCAGAGCCACAGCAACGCGGGATCTGAGCCACGTCTGCAACCTACACCACAGCTCACAGCAACGCCGGATCGTTAACCCACTGAGCAAGGGCAGGGACCGAACCCGCAACCTCATGGTTCCTAGTCGGATTCGTTAACCACTGCGCCACGACGGGAACTCCTCTTTTTTTTTTTTTTAAGCTTTTTATTGATTTATTTTTTTTCCCACTGTACAGCAAGGGGATCAAGTTATCCTTACATGTATACATTTTCTTTTCCCCCACCCTTTGTTCTGTTGCAATATGAGTATCTAGACATAGTTCTCAATGCTATTCAGCAGGATCTCCTTGTAAATCTATTCTAAGTTGTGTCTGATAAGCCCAAGCTCCCGATCCCTCCCACTCCCTCCCCCTCCCATCAGGCAGCCACAAGTCTCTTCTCCAAGTCCATGATTTTCTTTTCTGAGGAGATGTTCATTTGTGCTGGATATTAGATTCCAGTTATAAGTGATATCATATGGTATTTGTCTTTGTCTTTCTGACTCATTTCACTCAGTATGAGATTCTCTAGTTCCATCCATGTTGCTGCAAATGTCATTTTTTATGGCTGAGTAGTATTCCTTGTGTATATGCACCACATCTTCCTAATCCAATCATCTGTTGATGGACATTTGGGTTGTTTCCATGTCCTGGCTATTGGGAATAGTGCTGCAATGAACATACGGGTGCATGTGTCTCTTTTAAGTAGAGTTTTGTCCGGATAGATGCCCAAGAGTGGGATTGCGGGGTCATATGGAAGTTCTATGTATAGATTTCTAAGGTATCTCCAAACTGTTCTCCATAGTGGCTGTACCAGTTTACATTCTATGTGGTTGATTTCTTGATCTTCTCTTTCCATTGTGCATGTCAATTTTATTATCACTCATTATTATTTCAACTGTTCTAAGGTTTGGAGTTGAACGGTGTTGCCCTGGATTATCTGGGGGACATTATGGAAACCTTATCTGCTGAAAATACCAGGTTTCCTATTTAAAATATTAATTGCTCAGGAAAGTGGTTCCTAGAAATTTGGGTTTCAGAAATTTAAAAATGGATGAAATTTTGAGAACCAACAGATAACAATTGCCAAATTTTAACTTGCCAACGAAGGACATGCTAAACAGCACCAATAAGAGCAGCAAAAATTTCCATGTACCTTGTCATAATTTTATAAAATAAAAGTGTTTTAATGACAAAATCAGGAAAAACACAGTCTAAGAAAAAAGAAATCTTATAAATTAAACTTTCCAATATGTGCCCTGGATTGAACTTTAAGGCCAACTGGCTCAGGAGTCTGTGTTTTGACCATGGGCTAAGTTGCCTTTCAGTTCCTAGAAATCCTCTCTTTCAAGAATACCTCAGCGGTAACTTAGGACTTGTCATTTTCAGGTTATAGTCTTGTATCTGAAACCGTTGGGACTTCTAGAAATCAGATTTTATAGAACTCCTTAATGCTTTTCATTGACTTCATAGCATTCTATTGCATGGGCGGACCATGTTTATTTAATTTGTCCCACATTGAGCAAAGTTTTTTCCAGTTAGTAGTTAAGAGATATACAAAGAATGCCTTTGTTATATTTGCTCCCTTACCTGGCTCTTTCCTTAAGAATATTTGCCAGAAATAGAATTACAAGAGTCAAATGACATGCATCATTTAAAACTTTACATAAATTTAACTCTCCTCAAAAAGAAGATACTAATTGCTATTTTTCCTAGGGGTATATGAGCATATTCTAGTCTCACAAGAGCACTCAATTTCCCACATGCTAATTAATACCAACTATTATCGATCCTCTTAAAATTTTCCAATTTGAGATATGAAACACTGTTATATTTTTATTAACGCTTTTGATTATTTGTGCATTTGACATTTTAATGAATTTATTAGCCATATCTCTGTAAAATTGCCTATTTATTCGTTAGTGGGATATTTGTCTCCATTTCAGCTTTGTAAAATGCTTTTACATTTTTAAATCTACTAGCCCTTTCTTCTCCATGTATGCTGCCAATAATTTCCAAGTGTGCCTTTTGTTCCTTAACATGGCTTTGTTTTCCCTTGAAGTGTAAAAATCTAAATTTAGTGCAAGAATCTCTTCCAATTCTACCAATAAAAACTATAAAAGCTATGTTAACTTCTAGTTGTTTATATCTGGAAGAAATCAGATTTGATATTGTGAAATACACGAAACAAGATGCTAAAGAATTTTTCAAAAAGTTATATACCATCTCAACATTTCTAAATTATCCACTTTTTTTCTAATAACTTAAATAATGGTATCATTTTATCCTGGACAATGCATAATTTCAAAATAGTGTTTATGGGAGAAAATAACAAAAAAATGGCCTTTATCTAGACTGGGAGGTAAAGCAAAAAACCTCGTGGACTGAGAAACTATAACTACTATTGCAGAAATTGTACCATTTGCTCATGGTTATTCCCACATTTAAAAAATATCCCTCAAAATGTAAAATATGAGTCTCATCTTGAGTTTCAAATGGCTGATGTGTATGGTTAGAGACCTTTAGGAGCGCCAGAAATGCCAGAACCCAGAAACAATCTGCTCAAAATGAAAGTATACTGAGTCCAAAGAAAAACTTTTTTTTTTTTTTTTGTCTTTTCTAGGGCCGCACCTGCGGCGTATGGAGGTTCCCAGGCTAGGGGTCTAACGGAGCTGCAGCTGCCAGCCTACACCAGAGCCACAGCAACGCAGGATCCGAGCTGAGTCTGCAAACTACAGCAGAGCTCACGCAATGCCGGATCCTTAACCCACTGAGCAAGGGCAGGGATCGAAACCCGCAACCTCATGGTTCTTAGTTGGATTCGTTAACCACTGAGCCACGACGGGAACTCCCCAAGAAAGACTTTAACACACATTAACACATTAATATACATTAGCAGGCAACGTGATGCAAAGAAACATTTGAAAGTGGAGTTCCCATCGTGTCAGCAGAAACGAACCCCACTAGGAACCATGAGGTTGCGGGTTCCTTCCCTGGCCTCGTGGGTTAAGGATCCGGCATTGCCATGAGTTGTGGTGTAGACTGCAGATTCAGCTCGGATCCCGCGTTGCTTAGCTGTGGCATAGGCCGGTGCTACAGCTCCGGTTCAACCCCTAGCCTGGGAACTTCCATAAGCTGTGGGTGCAGACCTAAAAACAAATCCCCCAAAACCTCCCCAAAAACAAAAAACCCTTTGAAAGTGAAAAAAGCATTAAGTTTGGTAGGAAAGCTGAGACAGGTATGGTATGAGAGGTCTGACAGAAATAATCAATTGACAGAGCAGGAAAGTGCAGATTTGAGGAAACTAGAAAATAGGACCATTTTCTCAACTGTTAGTAAATAAGTTTCTATCAAATGCTCAAGGATGTTCACCTCACCAAAAAAGGTAAGAATAGAAAGGTGAGATTGAGGTACCATTTCTCCTCCCCAGTTTTATGGATCATCTTCAAGTGCTATATTTCATGTCATAATTACTGGAAAATTCCCAATATATCACCATGCCAATGTCAAAATTTTTAAATCATCAATGTGAAATTTAGGCTTATTTATAAACTGATTTTATGGCTGATGAACCCTTATTCACTATTGACCAGTTTGGTAAGTTTTATTGAAAAAAAAAAAAAAGCAATAGCCTGGTGAAAGCCAATCATAGAGAAACTTGGATAAATTGAGAGTAAGGAGGACAATTTGTAAGGAAAAGAGGAAAGGAAATCCAGACAGCAAAGATATTTTCAGGTTACAAATGGAAGAGACCACGGGATTAAAAGAGGAAAGAGAAGGAGGATGGTGTCAGCAGGGAGTGAGGAATGACGATGACACCTGCAGCAGTTAACAAACAGGCATCTAACAGTTATTAGTCAAATATTTCTGGAGATATAACAGGGACATGCATATCCTAACAAGACGGACAAACATTGATTTATTCTAGAAATCAAATTTGAAAAGTGATTTTTTTTCTATTTGTTAGTCATTTTACTTGATTTTTAAAAATTTGTTTCATTTGAAATTGTAAAGCTATCTTCACCTTAATCCAATGGCTTACATTTGTCCAGAGAACAAATTCATGCTTGCAGAATCATTCTTAAAAACTTGACCACTCACAACAATTTTTATGGCTTTCCTAAACCATGGGTAAAATAAAGCATAAATCAAGGGATTTATGGCTGAGTTATAATAAGCACACCAACAGCAAATCTCATAAATATAGGCAGGGGTTATGAAGCCCATAAAGGCATCGATTAATGAGTCAATACTATAGGGTATCCATGAAATCATAAATGTTATGACTGTGATACTCAGGGTTTTAGCTGCTTTTCTCTCTCGCTTGGCCACTCTGGATTTGTAACTGTCTGAAGATGATTCTGTTTTGCCACCAGTATTTTCAATTTTTTTAGCCTGTTGTCTAGCCACAAGAAAAATATTACTATAGAGAATGATCATAACAAGAGTAGGTATAAAGAAGGATAGAAAATCTATCAACACCCAGTTTTGATTTACAACTGTCTGACAACCTCCTAGACAGTTAACAGCGCTAGATAATTCTTCCAGCCCATCATCATAGGCACCTGTGTAGAACACAGCACCGCTGTAGACAAGGGGCAGGACCCAGGAGATGCTGATGCATAGCCCTGACACAGACACCGTGAACTTGGTGGGATAGACCAGAGGGTCGGTGACAGCAATGTACCTGTCGATGGAGATGAAGCACAGGTGGAAGAGAGACGAGTAACAAAAGGCCACATCACAGCACGTGTGGAAAGTACAGAAGCTTCGCCCAAAGTACCAGCAGCTCTCCACGGACCTGACCATGCTGAAGGGCATCACAGTCACTCCCACCAGAAAGTCAGCGCAGGCCAGAGAGGCGATGAGGAAGTTGGTGGGCGAGTGCAGCTGCTTGAAGTGAAGGATGGCAATCATCACCAGGAGGTTGCCCAGCATGGCCAGCAGAGCCCCACAGCCAAACACTGTGTACAGAACCAGCCGGGACCCAGGCGAGTAGGGGGCTTTCACGCAGGATCCGTTCACGTTCTCGTAGCAGAGCTGCACAGCTGCAGAAGGTGAGAGGCTGTTCATGCTGCTGCTGTAAAGAGCGTGTAAACCCGTGGAGAAGACCTGCCCCTTTGTCAATCACACCAGATAGAGCAGTTTGCTATTGCCTGAAGGGAGAGAAAAGATTTCTTTGAACTCATTACTTATGTCAGAGTTCCCAAATATTATCTCCATGACCTGTTACAAACCATATTAGTTTTAATTTCTGAAAGTGTGAAATAACAATCGCTTCAGTTTAAATACCCAGGAGATCTTAGCTATGATTACTGTTATTTTTCTTATACTTTGGAATATAATTGCGCATGGTTTTTGAAATCAACTAAGAACTTCACTTCAAATAAATCGCTTGCACATTTGCTTTAGCCACAAAATATGTCTTGCCTTACAATTTATCCATACTCTGTTGTTTCTTGGCTTATATATGGGTATGGGGGAGAGTCCTCTTTGTCAAAGTTAGTGAGACGTGTGTTATTTGCTATTCATTGGTTACCTTTGCTACCCACCCTCGCATACTCCCCACCCCACAAGACTGTCTGAAAAGTTCATGATACAACCATCCCCAGGAGGCACGGCCAAATCCCATGTCCAAAATCATCTACAGCGGAGTCCCTATAGGACAGGGTGTGAACAGGGAGAAGACAATCTCTAGTTAAAAGTTCTTCTTTGAGGGAGAATAGCATGGAACGCAAGGAAAATGAAAGAACACTCTCCCTCATAAACAAAGACGCAAAAACAGTCAACTTTTGCAAACGAACCCCCACAGCATATACAAAAACATACATTTTGATTAGAGTCCGTGCCAAGAACGGACATTTTCTTTAACCAGAGAGAGTGTATTAGTATAACGCACCATTTTAACCGATTAAACTTCTATGACCGTCTGAGGAAATGCCAAAATGTATTTGACAAATTTCAAATTTGAATCATTACTGAAAGCAAAAGCTCTTAACTAACTAAAAAGGTAAGTGATTGTTTCTACCTGTAAAGGTCTCTACAGAAAGGGCCTACCTCATGTGATATCCTCAACAGGGAAAGTGGAGAGAATTCTCCTTAAGACGAGGAAAAAGGCAGAGATGCTTCAAATCATTAGAAGATTTATGGGTGTAAGTCATCTTAAGACATCCATAAATTCAGCTGTATACCAGTCAATCATGTGTACAATACTGATATTCGCTTATTCATTAAGCATCTATTCCTGTCAGGGTCTTTAAGACACGGGTAAACAAGAAACACTGCCTGCCCCTAAGGGGGTCTTCATGTTATATGAGAGACAGACATAAGACAGCAATAGCAACAATGGGCTTCAAGCTAAAATTAACACACATGAAAAGTGTAAAGTAATAAGAATAAAGAAAAATTATGCTCCCTGGCTTTAAACCATACTACAAAGCTATAGTGACCAAAACAGTACAGTATGACCCAAAAACAGAGAGCCCAGAAATAGACCCCCACGCTTATGGTCAATCCATCTGTGACAAAAGCAGCAATCTATGATACAAATGTGGGGAAAACAGTCTCTGCAATAAGTGGTGTTGGGAACACTGCTTCTCAGAGCAAGGGATCCTTCAGCTGTGCTGGTGCCACACAGGACCATGGAAGGTTGGGTGGGGATTTCTAGGACCTATCATGACCCAATGCTGCCCTCAAAGCCTCAGGAATCTTTTCCTGCCCCTGCACCGTGGCAGAGCTGTGAGATGCGCTGTGAGGCTGTCCCAGGCTACATGCTGAGACAGCCTATGTGTCCATTTCTGCACTGTGGCCTTCATATTCAGTGCGTTCTGCCCAGGAAAGGGAGAATGACTTCCCTCTACACCTGGGCTTTCTCCCTTCAAACATACTTGACTAAATTCATTTTGTCACTGCTACCACAAATGGCCATGAACTTGGTGGCTTGAAGCAATAGAAGGGTATTCCCTCATAGTTCCGGAGGCCAAAGTATGGAATCCAAATCAAAGTCTTACTAGGGCCCTACTCCCTTTGGAGGGTCTAAGGGGAACTCCAGCCTCTTTCATCTTCTCCTGGCTGTCGGTGTTCTTTGGCTTGTGGTCGCATCACTCCAACCTCTGCTTCTGGGGCCACATTGCCTTTTTTCTCTCTGTGTAGTTGCCTTGTGCCTCTTTCTTGTAAGAACATGCACAGTGCTGGCATTTAGTACCCACCTGGATAATCCAGAATAGTTTCTTCATTTTAAGATTCTTAATCACATCCGCCAATATTTTCTTTTCTCAACTAAGATTAGCATTTATAGGTTCTAGGGTTTAGGATGTAGATCTCTTTAGAGAACCTCTGTCCAACCCATACCATATGCAGGGAGAGATGGCATACGCTTTCCTAGAGACCTTCGCTATTTTCTCACTTATTTTTATTCTCCAGTTATTTGTCCTACTCTTACTCTGGGATGCAGGGAAGTTTTCCTATTGCCCAGAACTTCCCCAAAGCTATTGAATATCAGCTCTTCCTGTCCCAACAAGGCCTGGCCTTTTGAGTCTCAAGCATTAGAAAAATAATCCTAATTCTTCCTCATTTCAACTTAAGTAATTAGAATAGATGTTCTAAGTGTTTTTTTCAAGTTCATCGTATCTGCAACTTCATTTTTGTTACGTAGAAATTTTAGATTTGTAGTTAATCTGTCGATCTTTCCATGAGAATCTATGAAAACAGTCTCCAGTATTTTCTTCTAAATTGTTATGGTTTTGTATTTTACAATCTATCCTGAAGCAATGTGTGTGTGTCTGTGTGTGTGTGTGTGTGTGTGTGTGTGTGTGTGTAGAGAAAGAGGAGGGAGCAGGAATCTAACAATTTCTTTTTCCAAATAGACAGCTAAATGTCCAAACACAATTTCTTGAATATATTATCTTCTGCTATAAGCGCGTGACATCATAAGTTGCATTATGATCAGCAGTGTCTGCGACATATCATGACGGTCAAGTAATTATTTCCCCATTGTGTGTTTAAGTGGTGAAGTGACATGCCCCATGGAAGTAATCATGCTGGAAAGAAAATTATTGTGGTTGATATACTATTTTGTCATGGTCGTTACTACCCCAGGAGAATGTCCCCTAAATGCCAATTTTCGGCTTTTGCAAGATCTGAAAATAATGCCTGGTTCCTTATTGTTGAAAGACTATTGGTGAAAAAGAAGGACTAAACTCCTTGCCATGGAATAGAAGCAGTGGAAGCTGAGGAGATTTAAGAAAACAGAGCCCCAGCCAAAGACACGGAAATGAAAGTTGAGAAAACAAGCGTCTAGGGAACGACCCAAAGCACATGACATTAACAGAAAGTGGGAAGAAGAAAATGTGCATCGAAAATAACAGGGAGGTGAGTGTGAACAGTGAAAATACCAAAAAAAAAAAAAAAAAAATTCCCACAGAAGACTGGGAAATAGAAAACTGAAAAATCCTAACAGTAAGGACATAGAACCTTGTTTCACCGCTTTTGTAAACATGTTTGCAGCCGATGCTTGAGAAAGCTCACTGTAAACAATGTTTGTACTATTGAATCTGGGGAACACCTGTCTCCAAATTTGAAATCATACTCCATGCTGTATTCCACGCCGTAAGAAACAGAAACTGCCCCACACAGCACAATTTCTTCATTTAAATTTAGGTCTTGTCCTGAAAACAAATTTCTGTTGATAAACTGTCCTTTAATTCTTGGCCAGTTATATGAAGTTATAATTCTCTCCTAACCAAGGGTAAACTAAAACAGAGAATTTAGAGCTGACTTTTTAAGCCCAGTCCAACAAGTTTGTTGTCAATTTGAATAACTAGTGTGTTTATATTTAATATGATTGTTGATCTATTTAGGTTTAAATTGACCGCATTACTGTTTTTTCTATTTATCATGTTTTTTCTTTGTTCGTTTTAGCCTTCTTGACTGATTGTAATCAGATTTTTTAAATGATTCAATTATTCCCTTCTGTACAATTACAAATTGATCACCTTTAGTATTCTGTTGGCAGGTCCCCTAGAATTTTACTTTGTATCCCTGATTAATTAAATTCTTCAATAAATTAATGATTTTACCAATTCTATGCAATGCAAAAAATTGCTAGGGGTCACAATTAAATGTTTAAATTCCATCATCTCTCTTTTGATACTCTTGTCATTTTTTCAAATCTTGCATTTATAAGCTTCAAAAGACATTTATTTTTATTTTGGCATTCGTTTATTTTTTTCTCGTATTTATACTTTGTGATATCCTTCCTTACCTCCTACGTTACAGTGTTCAGTCTGGAAGTGGTTTGCTTCTCCACAGAGTACTCGCTTTCCTTCCTTTGTATGCTCATGTGCTGGCAGTGAGGACTCTCAAAAATATTTATTAAAATAGTTTATTTTGCCTTTAATCTTGAGTGGTATATTTGCTGACTCCAGAAGGTTGTCAGTTATTTTATATGAACACATTAGTGGTATTCTTCCAATGTATTTAAGCTCCCCTCATTTCTGTTGAAAATTCAGGTCAGCATCTTATTTTTGCTCCTTTGAAGGTCATGTGTTTTCTTTCTATGACTGCTTTTAAATGTTTTATTTGTCTTTTGTTTTCAGCATGTACACTGAGCGTGTGTTTCTTTGTGCACTTGAAAGGAACTCGTTCCCTTTTTTTGGTGGAATTCCTTAAAACCGACTTGATATCTTAAATAAATTTTGGAAAATTGTCAGCCAAAATATCTTTAAATATTGTTTCTGGTTTAATTCACTCTACCCTATATTTTTGGAATTTACATTGTACTAATTTTAGATCTTTGCATCCCATATGACTCATGCTCTTTATGTATTTTCCAAACTATGTATTCTTAGATCTTTACTCTGTGTATGTTCTACTTACCTACTTTTTACTTACCTGCTTTTTTCAAGAATCCTTTCTTTTGCAGCCTTTAGCAACTGTTAATATGCTGTTAGACTGTAATTAAGAGCTTGATTATTTTAATATTATATATTTCAATCCCAGAATTTTCATTTTATTTAAGTAATTTCAGTTTCCACTGAGATTTTTAACTTTATCTTTTATTTTGTTGAAAATAGTAGAAATAAATTTTTTTTAAAAAATCCACAGTGCAGTATTTCCAGTATCTATATTACCTGTGCATTATTTGGGGAAATTTTTATTGAGTTATTTTGCTTCTATGGCATGAAATCCTGGTAAGTTTTATGTTTTATTGGATGTTAGTACTCAGTTCTATGTCATAGAACATACAATTGTAGATGATGTTTTCTTCCAAACAGGATTTAGTTTTTCTTCTGCCAAGCAGAGTAAAAGCAGATCAGGGAATGTGATAGTCCAGTTCAGATTTCAGTCTTGGGAAGCCTGGTCCCATTTCTGATTTTCCTTCCTCTATGGGGTTTCAACCGTAATCCTGAGCTGTATATCTCAATCTTTCCTCCTTGGAAAACCATGACCTCTAATATTTGCCTTGCCAGGTCTGCCAGACTGTCAAAGCTCTGGTTAGTTTCCTAGCCATTACTTTCTTCTTTGCTTCTCACACTCTAGCCACAGAGCAGTCTAGAACTCAGAAAAAAATCTCAAGTGCAAACACAACACGGTGTGCTGGGCCCACTTTCCCGCTAGTCTCATTTCTTCTGGCTCTTGACTCCTCACACACTGGCTTCCTTGGTCCCTAAATTGCAGTTTTTCCCCAACATCAACCTGAGGCTATTGGTGCCTTTAGGCCACCACTTTCTGCTAGCTTCTATGTGTCACAGCAGGAACCGATGTTGCAAATACAAAAATCTCTGGAAAGGACCCATCTCACCTCAATGTCTTTCCCTTCTCTCTGTAACCTCGTTCTAGCCATTCCAAAGTGTCTTGCCTGCTCTCCAGTGCTGCAGTTGTTCTACGTGTTCCTCTGAGGTCTTGTAATTGTTCTGGTTGGGAGAAATGGTTTGATGTAAGCTGTTTCATCACGGTCAACATCCAAAGACGTCCCCCTTGCCTCTCACAATATTTTAAAATTTGTTTTAATTGTATTGTTTTGTCATGTTTTGTCATTATTTAGTTCATAATATTCTCTGTTTTTCATTTTAATTCCTTTCTAGTCCATGGGATGTTGTGTTGAGGCATATTGTGTGCAGCCTCAGATTCGGCCTCACCCTTGACCACTTATTCTGCCTAAGCCACCACTAAGGCCACCAGATGCCTTAGTGCCCTGGGGTTCTACGGTCTGAGGTCGATGCCGAGCACCTCTAGCATTCTCATCATTTCCAAACTCAAGGTGGGAACTCACTCTCTCAAAGCCTACTGAAGTGGACAAATGAAGATAATTTGAGGGTTTTAGGAGTAGACATTCTGTGGCTTGGATTTTGACCTGGGGAGACAGTAGCCAAGGGCAGCCAGCCCATAGGTCCTATTTTTGTGTAGCTCAGTAGACTCCCATTTAGCCAAGGTCTGGATTCCTTGTGACTTGGGAACCAGAGACCAGTATTTTGGGGATCTAGAACGTCCTTTTTTAGGGCCTGATCTGCAGCATGTGGAAGTTCCCAGGCTTGGGGTCTAATCGGAGCTATAGCTGCTGGCCTATATCACAGCCTCAGCAACACCAGATCCAAGCCATGTCTGTGACCTACACCACAGCTCATGGCAATGCTGGATCCCTAACCCACTGAGTGAGGCCAGGGACCAGACCCACATCCTCATGGGTACTAGTCAGGTACGTAGCCTGATGAGCCACAACGGGAACTCCAATGCACACTTTTTAATACGAGGATTTTTGCAGTAAAAGCATCGCATTTTTGACCGTAAAACATGCTGGGGAAGTAAACACACACTACAGTTGGGTTTATTTAAGTCAGAAAACTTCTGAGAAAAAATGGGGATGTGAGTTACACATTATTTTCAAGTGAGCAAAACTGGCTCAGAAATGACCACTGCTAGTGATAACTGATCATTCTTTCCTATGCAGGTTTCCTGCCAGCTAACGGTCATTATGCCAGACTTTTTATGGTAAAATTTCTCCACAATTTTCTACTTCTGTGTGATGTCTGTGGCTAATTCTTGATCCCAAGGCACACTTACTGGTCCCACAATATTACCTGTAACATTTAAAGATCCTACCCAGCCACTAAGCAGGAGAGGCTTACCTGCTAATCCAAAAGCTCCAGGAAGGTACAGGGAGATATAGTCCCAGGAGAACAGCAAATAAACAGACTTTTAGGTATGTCATCAAGCCTGGACTGTCTGTTAGGGACTGAATCATGCCCCCCCCAAAAAAAATTCATATTTTAAAATTCTATCTCCTAGCAGTTGGTAGTACAGCTGTATTTGGACATAAGATCTTAAAAAAAAAAAAAAAAGCTACCTAAGTTAAAGTGAACTTTGAAGGGTGAGCCCTAATGCAATATGACTGCTCTTCCTAGAAGAGATGATTAGGACATAGATTCCCATATAGCAAAGACCATGTAGTGACACAGAGAGGAGACAGCCATCTGGAATCCAAGGAGAAAGGTCCTCAGAAGAAACCAACCCTGCTGATGCCTTGACCTTGCAATTCTAACCTCTAAAATTAGGAGAAAATAATTTCTGTTGATTAAGCCACCCACTCTGTGACACTTTGTTATGACAGTCCTAGTGAAATACTGTAAGGTCACAAAAGGCTGAGAAAGAACAGCCATTCAAAGACAAATGAGAGTCGAGTGTAAATAAGAAAATGATTACAGATTTCACAGCCAAAAGCAAGATTCGGAATTCAGTGAAACTGGAGGAAACAAGGGCATGTGGTCAGGATGTGTACAGAGCATTGAGACAGGTGATAAAGGTAGACCACTTTATTAGTTGTTATTTAGTGCAGTAAATGTCTTTACAATGTATATGTCTTTCCACTATCTTATGATGAAAGGACTTTTATGTGACATTGTTCATGGATAATTTGAAAAAATAATGTATTCCCCCAATTTGAAAGGCTTTATTCATTTCTTATAACTCATTTCATTATCAATTTATAATGTTGAACATATCCTCGAATCTCTCAACTTAGTGCTCATATTTATTCTGAAAATAAACTCATGGTTGATGAACTATTCTGAAAAAGACCCCCACTTAAAATAACTTTTATGGCTTTCCTAAACCATGGGTAAAATGAAGCATAGATCAAGGGGTTTATGGCTGAGTTATAATAAGCACACCAACAGCAAATCTCATAAATATAGGCAGGCGTTATGAAGCCCATGTAAGCATCAATTAATGTATCAATTGTATATGGCAACCATGAAATCATAAACGCCATGACTGTAATACCCAGGGTTTTGGCTGCTTTTCTCTCTCGCTTGGCCACTCTGGCTTTGTAACTCTCAGATTCTGCTCTGCGGCCAGGATGTTCAATTTTTACGGCTTGTTGTTTAGCTACAAGAAAGATCTTACTGTAAAGAGTTATCATGATGAGGGTAGGTATGAAGAATAACAGAAAATCTATCAAAACCCAGTCTTGATTTACAACAATCTGACAACCACCTACACAGTTGAGAGCACTGACGAATCCCTCCATCCCATCGTCACTGACTCCTGTGTAGAACACAGCACCGCTGTAGACAAGGGGCAGGACCCAGGAGATGCTGATGCATAGCCCTGACACAGACGCCGTGAACTTGGTGGGATAGACCAGAGGGTCGGTGACAGCCACGTACCTGTCGATGGAGATGAAGCACAGGTGGAAGAGGGAAGAGTAGCAAAACGCTGCATCACAGCAGCTGTGAAGGGCACAAAAAGTGGCTCCAAAGTACCAGCAGCTCTCCACGGACCTGACCATGCTGAAGGGCATCACGGTCACTCCCACCAGAAAGTCAGCGCAGGCCAGAGAGGCGATGAGGAAGTTGGCTGGAGAATGCAGCTGCTTGAAGTGAAGGACTGAAGTCATGACCAAGACGTTTCCAAATACGGCCAATAAAGACCCAAAGCCAAGCACTAGGTACAGGATCACCCGCGATCCAGATGAGTAGGGAGTTTTAAGACAAGATCTAGTCACATTCTCGAAGCACAGCTGCACAACGTCGGCTTGGGAAAGATTGCTGCTGGTCATGGTGCTGCACTTTGATGCTTGCTGTGTTGCTGCCCTTCAGAAAAATGGGTGTCCATGCTGAAACTTCAAAAAGTCAAGCAAAATGGCATACTTGAGTCCTACTTTTAAAAACTGCCTCCCAGTACATCCATTTCCCATTTTATCATGAGGAGAGATGAAAAGAGTTTTTAAAACTCAGAAATGTATTCTCTCTGGGTTTATACAATTATTTCCATAGCCATGACTGAATTTGATAAGTAGTTAACTCTAGGCAAATCTGCTATGACTCTTCATCAGCCCAGAAATCACCTTATCTGAATAATTCAAGAAATTTAATTTAAATACCTGGCCCCTTACACCTCTGGATTTCCTCTTTCCAAAGGATAATCACAAATCACAATTACACACTTGAGAGGGCACTTCTTCAAAGACTTCTACCTTCACTTTATCTCAGAAGCGAACACCTAGATGCTTTAGGAAGCCAGCCAATAAACGGTGCCCATTATAAATTCCTCACAAGCATTCCCTATAGTGTAAGGTGTGACTCCTGAAAGGGACTTACTTCTGATAATGATAATTCAGAAGTTCTTGTACAAAATATATTTCTCTGAGCTCTGTTACTTTGTAGAAACACTTAGAATTTTCACAACCAAGAGATTGCTTAAGTTCCACTGTCCTGAACTAGTCTCATTCAGTATTTCACGGTAGTATTACCTCTTCCCCACTTGCAAGACTGGCTGCATAATTTTCAGGGTCCAGGGAAAAATAAAGTTGTGGAGATCTTGGTTCAAAAATGGAAAAAATGGCCCTTGAGTATCAAGCTTTGTCCTTTCTCTGTAGTCTTTCTCCACCCGCCATGGTGTTTGAGTTTGCTATGGGATGCCTCACTCCCTTGGGCATGGAGATATTACAGGATATATTAGCAGGGCAAGTGCAGACCCTCACAGGTCACTGGAGACCTTGCCCTGTGACTCAGTGGCCCACCCACTGCCAGCCTCTCCCTCCCTCCAATTGCTGAAACAATATTCCATGTTGAGATGGGGCTGAGGAAGCTAAGCCAGGCCCTGCCCATCTCCTCGGCCTCCTCCTCACGCAAAGGCAGATAGGCAATCCCCTGGGATCACAGCCTCCACACTGGGACCCACTCAGACCTGAACTGGAGGTGAGTGAGAGGCTTGGACCTGCTGAGTCCATGGCTTATGCTGTAGCCCTACAGCTATGGGATGATGGCTGCCAGGCTTGTGCCAAGACTGCTGAGTGTGCACCTGACTTCAACCCTCCCTGACTCACATCCAGTGCTTGGACAGAGTGGGGAAGGATGGCAGTGTAGCAGGTCAGGGTGAGGAAGGGGATGCTGGACTGAACCCAACGTGCCAATGGGTGGGGGGCAGGCCAGCTGAGACCCCATCACAGGGAGAAGGTGGAGTCATGTAAGACAGTCCCAGGTCATGTGATTCCAGGTTCTAAGGCCCATGTGCATGCTCCATTGTCCCTTTTTAATTCACATATAAAACACAAATTCAAAGGTGAAATTAGAATTCCACCACTACAACTATAGGCATCAAGGCCCAATAGCAGGATTCTGTGCCTCTGGACTAGCCCAAGCCCATGGAAGCCTCTGCCTAGTTCACTTTAGAGATTGGATTATCTCTTCGCAACAGCAAGAAAATGATGAAGCAAAGAAACTCAAGTGGAGGCAACTGTAACACTGCCTGATGGGTGAGTGTGGGAGCTGAGGGCCAGCCATTCCGACAGTACCAGCCTTTCCTGATGCACAGTTTTGCCCTTGCAATAGTAACAGAAATTCAGAGAATTAGAGAGGCAGATTAAACACTAAAAGCCCCATTAAAGCATTTCAGGTCTGAGGAAAATAGCCACCTTTGATGCTTTAAAGCAAATAGGAAGTGATCCTACAAACTAAATAAGAAGTGATAAAAAATACAATGTATTCAGCATTTGAAAATAGAAGTATAACCTGCCATTTAAGATAAAGATATTGAATATACCCTGAAATAAAAGTAGAACGGATATTAAAGATGTGCTCTGAAGACAATTATTCAGTTAACCAGCTACCAAATTCATGACAGTGCTGTCATTTCCTCTCTTTCCTTTCTCAAACCTAACTTGATTTCATCCCACTCTGTATTCAGTAACCTTGCCTCACTTTTTTCTGAAAATATGACATTCACAATTTAAAGACTGAAAGGATGTAGAAGTTTAGGGTTGCATAACAGAAAAAAAGTCAAAGATGATTCCCAGGTTTCTAGCTTGCCAACGAGAAAGATACAGCTTTTAAAGAAAGAGAGTACACTGGGGGTGGTGGGAGGGAAGACGATGAGTTAAGATTGGTTGGAAAGACATAAAACTGTAGTTCTTCAATGAGTAGTTAAGCCGATACTTTTTTTTTTTTTTTGTCTTTGCCATTTTTTGGGCTGCTCCCACAGCATATGGAGGTTCCCAGGCTAGAGGTCAAATCAGAGCTGTAGCCACCGGCCTACATCAGAGCCACAGCAACGTGGGATCCGAGCCGTGTCTGCAACCTACACCACAGCTCAAGGCAATGCCGGATCCTTAACCCACTGAGCAAGGCCAGGGATCAAACCCGAAACCTCATGGTTCCTAGTCGGATTTGTTAACCATTGAGCCACGACAGGAACTCCAAGCCGATACATTTTTAATTCAGGAAAGAAATTGTGCCAGATATAATCATTTGGGATTCCTTAGTCTACTGACATTTTTGAGGCTGTAGGAGTAAATGTGATTGACAGGTACACACGTGCCATAATGCCTAGGATATATCAGACACTCAATAAGTATTTGTTGACTGGTTTAGAAGGTATACAGTGAAAATAGAAGGAACTGGAGATGCACCAACTCCAAAGTTGTACCTGCAAGGAAATAGTAGACAGAAATATAGATGGAAACAGGAAAAAGTGGTCCCACAGTCCCCCAAGGAATGAAAGAGGTTTACGAATGAAGGTGTACCAATAGTGTCATAGGTTGATGATGGGTGAAGTTAAATAAAAACTGAGAACCCTTTTTCAGCATTAACAACCAGATCGCCGAAGAGCATGATTCCATCTCTTCTGTTGGAGATAGAATCCAGATCGCAGTGGATTGAGAATGAATGGGAATGTGTAGGAAAGCCAAGGAAACCATGAGCAATGACTGCTTTTTTTTTTTTTTTTTTCTTTTTCTTTTAAGGGCCACACCAGAACCGCATCTGCAACCAACACTACAGCTCTCAGCAATACCGGATCCTTAACCCACTGGGCCAGGCCAGGGATCAAACCTATATCCTCGTGGATACTACTCAGGTTCGTTACCACTGAGCCACAACGACAGGAACTCCCATGATTGGTATTTTAATGTTAACTGTAAAGAGGAAAAGAGACATCTATTGGCTTTCAAGAGACACATTCAAAAATGCTGCTACTTATTTTTATCTTGATGTGGTTTATTTGTTTTTTTATTTGGGGATGCTAAAGAAAAGCTAATGAAGAATATGAGACCACAGAATGAGGTCTGATTGGAAAAGCTTTACTGAGAAGCAGGGAAGCAAAAAAAACCAGAAATCTAGGCTCTGGGAGATTAGGGTCAAGGGAGTAAACATAGGTGAGTTTTCTTAAAGCCAAAGGGCTATGAACTGCCCTATACTAGGAAAGCAAATTCTCTGAGTGCTACTAATTGGGTAATGGTGTCTGGGTTTGCTTTGGGATCTAGTCCATAACTCTATTTCCTGCTACAAATTATGACAAAAAATAAGTCAGTACATAAGCAAAGAAGTTCGTTCTCATGAAAATTTCAGTGAGAAAACAGGCTTGTTGATTGTGGAAGTACAGAGAAACTACCTGTAACCTCCTGATATGATGAAGAGGGGAAACCTTTAAATAATGATGGAATGTGTAGACACCTCCATAACTAGAACCTGTTGTTTCCTTCTGGGAAATAATTTCTTAGCACCTTGATTTGAGTCTCTGCTCCTCAATACTTTTCACTTCATTATACATGGTAACATAGTGCTATAAACTGAAGGTTTGCGTCCCCTTGAAATTCATATGTAGAAACCTCATCTCCAATGTGATGGTATTTGGAGGTAGGGCCTCTAGGAGGTCATGAGGATGAAGCCCACATGGATGAGATTGGTGCTCTTATGAAAGAAGCCTCAGAAAGAACCAATTCATGAATCAGGAAGTAAGTCCTCATCAGACCTAAATCTGCCAGCATCTTGATCTTGGACTTCCCAGCCTCCAGAATTGTGGGAAATAAATTTCTGTGGTTTATAAGCCAACAAATCAATGGAAGGTTTTTTTTTTTTTTAATAGCAGCCTGAGCTAAGACACCTGTGTACTTCACAATAGAGTAGACTAGAGGTGATTTGGGATGTCAACACAGAGGCTCAATGAAAATGATATCTTTGCTTTATATTAATAATTATTACAATAGATCAAGATGGCCTTAGTGGTCTCCTTAGCTTGACTAAATTTTAAGTAGTCTTCTTCCTGACTCTAGGTCCCCAATCTCCCTTTTCTTAGATCATTTACCTCAGAAAGCTTATAAGTTCTTTCTCTGTTCCTTTGAGATATGAATCTTTTTTTTTTTTTTTTTTTTTGGCTGAATTCACAACATATGGAAGTTCCTGGGCCAGGGATTGAATTCAAGCTGCAGCTGTGACCTATGCCACAACTTCCAGAACACCAGATCCTAGATTTTTTTTTTTTTTCTTTTTAGGGCCGAACCCATGTGGAGGTTCCCAGGCTAGGGATCAAATCAGAGTTGTAGCTGCTAGCCACAGCCATAGCCACAACAGCTCAGGATCCAAGCCGCATCTGTGAACTATACCATATCTCACCGCAATGCCAGATCCTTAACCTACTAAGTGAGGCGAGGGATCGAACTCGCATCCTCATGGATTCTAGTCAGATTCATTAACTGCTGAGCCATGAAGGGAACTCCAACATCAGATCCTTTTAACTCACTGCACCAGGCTGGGGATCCAACCATCACCTTAGCAGCAACCCCAGCAGCAGAGAAAAATGCAGGATCCTCAACCTGCTGTGCCACAGCAGGAGCTTCCGCTAATATAGATCTTTTACATATAAATCTCTTAAAAAGCCTCTTGCCAGTTTTACATCCCAGGACTGTCTTTCTCAAGTACCTGAGAGCCATCCCTTTGAAATGTAATCATCATGGAAGACAGCATCCCATCTCCCATTTAATACTTAGGGAAGTAGGTAACCAATATTTATCCAGCAGACTCAGGCCAGTATATGGTGCAAACAAAAAATGGATAGGCGTTTCACTACAGACTTGCTCAGCATTGACCTTGGATGAGAATGGAGCAGAACTCTTCTCCATAAGAGGTTCTTGAATTTCAACTGATTGATACTAATTGAGGGACACCAGTAAGTCATCCCAACTGAATAATCTTCTCTTCTTGAAACTTCGTTATTGGCATTTTATCATTTTTATGAAGTACTTCTCTCTGAATGCTCCCTAAAATTTCTCTCGTGCCTTCATCCATACCAACTCAACAGGGAAAACCCTCTGAGAATGGGATGTTTTATTGTTAATGCTTCCGTTCATCCAATAGTTATTGTTTAGCTACTCATATAAAGGAGATGGAGTTCCTAGCAGATGGTAGGGAGTAAAGACAGGGCAGGTGAGAGACTCTAAAGAGGATTTTGCCTACCTCATAAATTTAACAAAGATGAGTCATAACAGAAACCTTATATGTTATCTTTAGAATGGTCTATACTGCTTAGCTTTGTATCGTCCTTAGAAACAGATGAAATATTGCCCTTTGACATTAGACACAATTGAGTACTTATCTTTATAACTGGTGTGTGTGTGTGTGTGTGTGTGTGTGTGTGTGTGTGTTTGAACAGAATAAAATATAAATGTCAGCTGCTATGTAATACCTGGGAGTGCAGTCTCTGCCTTTTCATTTCTGAGAAATGCTGTTGGTTTTTCTGAACTAATTATAAAATAATCTGGTTTTTTTCCAACACTGTGTACAATAGCCAAGTGCCCTTTTGCTTAAAAGGCTTAATTGTATGACTTCAGAGAATCAATCTTATAAAGGCATATTCTGAAACTGTCTCAAATAAAACAGCCTAGTAATAAAATTCTTTCTACTGAGATCATTTATAAAATAAGAAACACAAAATACTGATGTGATAGGGGTGTGTTTATTAGCTATTTGATATCCAAAATCTACAGATTTATTTTAAATCATGGTAATTTTACACAAGACCTCAGGGAGACTGATCTATTATCATTTCATTTTATAGGTAAGCAACAAAGATACACAATGGGTAAGTGACTTAACCAAGACTAAAACTAGGAAATGGGATTCAAATCCAGGCAGCCTGGCTTTAGTCCCTCTGGACCCTGCTATTATATGTAGGTTTTACAGATGAAAGAAAGTGCACGTTTCCAAAAACAACTAGACATTTGCAATTCTCACAGTAAACCTCGGAGAGGTCACCTTATATATTCCCAACTGCAAGTAAGGAGATTCGGTATCATCAAAGTTTATGTGTATTAGCACTTTTTCTCACTAAATATAATTTTTTTAAATGACTGGGTTGTACAAACCCTATCAATAGCCTAAAGCTGGATTTTTCCTAATCATTGATAACTAAAAGCTTTCTACTTTGGGAAACCAAATTTTAAAGGAGGAGGTAGATTTTTAATGTAAAAGAATATTTAATAGACAATTATTTGATGGTTGAAAATAAAGAGTTAATCATTTGCTTAAAAATATTTTGGGGGCGCTTCACTGTCATAGGTATTACAATAATGTGGAAAAATAGTCACCAGCCAATAAAAAGTACATAACAATTCAGTGTCATTAGTAAACATCAAATTACTTGATATGTAATAAGTATAAGAATACATCCATCCAAAGGCTGAAAATATCTACACATTATAGCTAATACACTGTAATAAGCTTACTTTTAAAATATAGTAATCAATAAATCTCATGTGTGTCAAAGGACAATTGCCCTTTAAGGCCCACTTTCAATTAATTTGATTTTTAAGGTAATATTACAAGTGTATTTCTGTTTTTAGCAAATGCAGGGAGTTCCTGTCATGGTGCATGGGAAATGAATCCAACTAGTATTCATGAGGACTTGGGTTCAATCCCTGGCCTCGCTCAGTGGGTCAGGGATCTGGCATTGCCGTGAGCTGTGGTGTAGGTCATAATCGAGGTTTGGATCTGGCATTGCTGTGGCTGTGGTGTAGGCCAGCAGCTGTAGCTCTGATTCAAACCCTAGCCTGGGAACTTCCATATACCAAAGGTGTGGGCCTAAAAAGCAAAACAAACGAACAAACCAAAAACCCCAAAGAAGCAAAAAACACAAATTCAAATGTAATACTAGCGATAACAAACCCAACTAGTATCCATGAGGACTCAGGTTCGATATCTGGCCTTGCTCAGTGGGTTAAGGATCCAGTGTTGCTGTGAGCTGTGGTGTAGGTCACAGATGCAGCTTGGATCCTGAATCGCTGGGGCTGTGGTGTGGGCTGGCAGGTGTAGCTCCGATTTGACCCCTAGCCTGAGAATATCCATGTGACATGGGTGCAGCCCTAAAAAGACAAAAAAAGAAAAAATTCATTATTTAAGACTGATGTTTAAGTAGAGAGTAATATGCCAAAAATGAAGAGTGAAAATATGTCAAGAGCATTATAGCTGAAGAAAAATAAATGTAGCATCTTAAAGTTTGTAAACATATGGGGAATATGTGAAATTCAGTAAGCATCAATTATGACATCAGTAATAAATGAAGAAACGCTGTTACAGCAATGTCCAGTGATATTGGTAGCTCTCCAGGAGGACCTGGGTATTAACAATGGCCTAATTCTGTCTTCATAATTTGTCAGTGATGTATTATTCACAGCAATGCCACTAAATGATAAATTTGCTCTAATCCTAACCAAAACTGGCAAATGACAGCAATTGCTTTTTACCTTTCTATATCTGAACATTTCTTTTCCATACTTTTAAAAAATATGCAACATATTTTTTAAAGTAGTAGTTGTACTTTCAGTATCAACTGATGAAAAAAATACATGTTGGAGTTCCCTGGTGGTTCAGCAGTTAAGGATCTGGCCTGACTGCTGCTGTGGTTCAGGTCACTGCTGTGACATGGGTTCCATCCCTGTTCTGGGAACTTCTGCATGTCCAGAGCATGGCCAAAAAAAAAAAAAGAAAAAATACATGTTGGACAAGAGCAATTATGAACTCAGTAATGCTTTTAATTAAACGTTTCATTAATAAAAATAAATAAAAATTAATAAAAAGAAAAAGGGAAAAGACAAATGCCACTTGATATCACTTATATCTGTAATCTAATATATGGCACCAATGAACCTTTCCATAGGAAAGAAAATCATGGACTTGGAGAACAGACTTGTGGTTGCCAAGGGGGAAGGGGAATGGATTGGGAATTTGGGATTAATAGATGCAAACTATTGCCTTCGGAATGGATAAGCAATGAGATCCCGCTGTATAGCACTGAGCGCTATATCTAGTCACTTATGATGGAGCATGACAATGTGAGAAAAAAAGAATGTATACATGTATGTGTGACTGGGTCACGTTGCTGTCTGGTAGAAAATTGACAGAACACTGTAAACCAGCTATAATGGAAAAAATTAAAATCATTATAAAATTTAAAAATAAAATAAATAAATAAATAAGTATTTCTAATAATAGTACATATATGTAAGAGACAGTATTCATAAAGTCTACAACCCAGGGCATGAATGGATTAATTACATCTTTGCATTAGTGGCCTACTTCCATCTTCAGTGTGTCTTGTTCCAAATATACCCATGGCTCAGCAGCAATTTAGTGTGCATCTAGCTAAGGAGTTGACTGATCCTTTTCTAAATAAGTGAGACTTAAAAGGAAAGAGTGGTGCTGTAACCATCACTTAGACAATTTGCGGGGAATAGCCAAGTGTTATGCTTTTTTTAATCAAAAGCCTTCTTTTATGAAGAACTTCTAGGAAAGTAGAAAAATAAACAGGAAAGTTCATTCAAAGTGTATTCTCCACTTGTGGATGTGAATAAGAGCTGAAAAACACCACTGGACAGTATTTATTTCCACAATCAGTTCGTCTAAAGAGTACTCACTACACAGTGGAGGTGAACAGAAATAGGACATATATAAAGTCTCCCCGATGGTTTTCCTTATTATTTATGAGTGTCAGTGTCAGTTTACACTTGCAATTAGGGAAGGAACACACATTTCTTTGAAGACAACATTACTGACTCACCATCAAAGGGACACATGTTTTTTGCTCTTCTTAGGGAGTGACCTTAACTCCAGTAGAAAGGTGGCCAGGAGACCCGTTCCGTGACATTTTGGTCTGAACCCCACAGGTATTCTGCTGCGAAGACTTCCATGTGCCTTTCATCCTCTTTTATCTTTACATTTTTTCCTCCTAAATATTGTCAGCTCCATTTGAAAAGTATTAATGCGAAATGGCTTAATCTTGGGTGAAATATTTCCAAACTGGTTCATTTATAAAACATATAACACATAATGTTTATGGAACTCTATTTACTTACTTTTTTTCATTTCATAAAACAAGTTTATTATAGAATAGTCTGTGAAAACCAGCAACCTAAACAAAGATTTAAGACTGTGATTCAAAGACTTAAAAGGCCAATCACCCTATTATTAGTTTTTTTCAAATTTTTACTCTATCTTAAACACTCAAGATATATTTTCAATTAAAATGAATTAAAATTCATGTGATTAAGAAATGTTATCAGATGAGAAAACAAGCTCTTCCTAGAGTATATACCAGTTTGGGTACTTGCTATTTTGAAAAATAATCCTTGGTTATATTAGGGTCATTCAGCCTTCTATTTCCAACGCCAAATACAGTGCCTGATACATAAAATGAACGCAAAAGTGAAAAAAAGTTAATGTGAAATAGCTTTTTAGTAAAATTCTTATTTTACTTTAAATTGCTAAAAGCAAAAAGCAGTCAGAAACCATCTTCTTGTCCACATGCTTATTTGACGGTAATAAGTTTTGTTTTCCAAAAGAAAAATGCAGTGAAATCATAGAATCTCTGTATACATTCTGTGTGAACACAGTGTCCATAAAATGGAGAGGAAGCATTGTCAGGTTTGGAAAACACAAGAGCTTTAGTGTTTTTAATCTTTAATTCACTGGGAGGTTTCACATTGCAGCTTTTACTAAAGTCCTTTTAGATTAACTAAAGTTTCAAGAATTTATGATCTTAAATTAACCTCTCAAACAAAATATATTTTAAGGAAGATTTTTGTCCCCAAAGAATTTAACTGCAAGATAGGCAGAAGATCCCCCCCCCATATATTTTAGACAACTGAACACTGATACTACACAAAAGAATCTACAAAACCCAAATTATTTGAAGAAACAATGAGAAGTTTCGGAGACAAAGGTGGAGAATCATAAAAGCATAAAAGAATATTAAATGAGGAGTAATCAGTAAATCTTACTCATCTCTTGGTAAATTATTTTAAAAAAAGCCAAAATACATGAAAATAACAAATGCTTTAGAACTACTATTGAACATAATATTCCTCCTAGATGGCAAATGATTACACTTGCCTCTCTAGATTCAAGCGTTTAATTTTGCACTTGACCTTAATTCCATGTAAAAGTCCCTGCAGTAATCTCGTCAATCTACGTCTGCTTCCTCAGAAAATAAATTAATTGTTGATGAATTACTTTTTAAGACTTTGCCGCTCACAATAAGTTTTATTGCTTTCCGAAACCAAGGATAAAAGAAAGCATATATCAAGGGGTTCATCGCTGAATTATAATAAACACACCACACTAAAATCTCATAAACATAAGAAGGAGTTATAAAATTCATATAAGCGTCAATCACAGCATCAATGATGTATGGGAGCCAAGAGACCAGAAAAGCTGCCACGGCAATACCCAGTGTTTTAGCAGCTTTTCTCTCTCTCTTCGCCACTCTTTCCTTGTAACTTTCGGAGGAGGTCTGAGCTTGGCTGGCTGTACTTTCTATCTTCCTGGCCTGATATTTAGCCACCAAAAATATCTTACCGTATAGAAACACCATGGCAACCGTGGGTATAAAGAACAGAAGAAAACAAAGGAGAACCCAATTTTGATTCAATGGTGCCTGACAGCCTCCTACACACGTGAGAGCGACGACCAACTCCTCAATCCCTTCCTCGTTGGCTCCCGTGTAAAAGATAGAAAAACTGTAAGTGACAGAGAAGAACCAGGAGAGAACAATGCATATTCCTGAAACCGAGATAGTAAATTTAGTTGGGTAGGTCAGAGGATCAGTAACAGCAACATACCTATCAATAGAGATGCAGCATAAATGAAATAAAGAAGCAAAACAGAAGGAAGTATCGAAACATGTATGAAATTTACAGTAACGCTCCCCAAAGTACCAGCAGCTCTCCACAGACCTCACTGTGCTGAAGGGCATCACCGTCACTCCAACCAAGAAGTCCGCACAGGCCAGGGATGCGATCAGGAAGTTCGTAGGTGTGTGCAGCTGTTTGAAGTGAAGAATAGAGATAAGGACCAGTAAGTTTCCGAACACCGCCAGCACGGCGCCCAGACCGAGGACTGTGTACAGAATTGCCCGGGGACCCGGTGAGTAAGGGGTTTTAATGCAGGAGCCATTCACATTCTCGTAGCAGAACTCCACAGCTTCAGCTTGGGAGAAATTATCCACCATTTTTTTTTCTGAATTACTTTAAAAGTTCTCAAATTCCCTCTTTCAGCAATTTAAAGCAATGAGGAGCTGGCAATTTCAAAAGCTTCTGGAAGAGAAACAAAATCTTTAGTTAAAATAAAAGATAGTAACTCTTCTCCCATTGGGGTGGGGGGTGGAGGGGGGCTATTTACTATAAGCTCTTGGTCTTTCCAAAAAGTATTTTTAACATAGAGTGGGAACTTGTGGCAGAAAGTCATTGAAATTATAGTCAAGTTTAGTATAAATAAAGGGCAGGCAATATACTTAGTCCAATGATATATTTTATAGAATGTAATTAGCCGATCGCTAGAAAACCCTTTTTGTGATACTTTACCTTTTGAAATCTCACCTGTAACCACCTCTGTTAAGAAATAATTAGGCTATCAAAGGCTGAGTTTTATTTACTAAGTTATCTCCCCTGAGTAGTCACTTCAGTGGTAATGACAAATGGTACTTCATTTTTTTTCAAGACGGAAGAAATAAATTACATCTCCTTCAAATTATAGCCTCGAAAGTCCCTATAGTATAGACTCTTAAGACTGAGGAAACATTTACTCTCAGTATCTTGCTAAACCTATTTGGGGAATATATATCTTCTATTGCTTGTATTTTCAGAGTTTGTGGGGTTTTTGTTTGTTTGTTTGTTTTTTGTATTCCTTCGTGGTTTGGATAGCTTGAGATGATTTGGAGAACTATTGTCACCAAATTGACGCTAATATATAATCAGTGTGTAAGTATTTTCCTGGTGAGTAGCCAGTTTTAGATGTCTGAAATCAGCAAGATTTACTAAAATAAGCAATAGCTCATCTGCATCTCTCTTTCCTATCCTTAAAAAACAGTATACACACTACTATACATAAACTAGTAACAAGAACCTACTGTTTAGCACAGGGAAATTTATTCAATAGCGTGTAATAATCTATACACAGAATCTGAAAAGGAATGGATATATGTATACGAATATGATTTACTTTGCTCTACATGTGAAATTAACACAGATTTGTGGGTCAACTATATTCCAACATAATTTTTTTTAGGTAAATGTATATAGTTTTGGAGTTTCCTGGTGGCCTACCAGTTAAGGATTTGGTGTGATCACTGCTGTGGCTCAAGTTGCATCCCTGGCTCAGGAGCTACTAGGAGCTGTGAGCGTGGCCAAAAAAAAATGGGACTTTGAACTGTTACATTTGTAACAGAACAATTATCTACAGATAGGAATCATTAATTAGGAAAAGCACAGACACAGTAATACTACCAAGTCCCCCTTGACAAGGTGTGATAAAAAGCTCCTTTAAACTCTTTCTGACTTTCCAGGATGCTGGAAATTTTCAGCAAAGCTCTCTGGAAAGTGTCTTTTAACTGTGAGGAGCAATGTAGTAGAATATTTTTCACATTTAGTATCACATTTCCTCCATAGACAATCCATTCTTGACTAGCATAGGGACTGCGTGAGAAATCGGACACGTTCATTGCACAACAGAAAGTCCAGGAAAGCCAGATGTTTGTTGAGTAGCCCTGAAACATACAGCAGTTAGAGGCCAGCACACAAACACTGTGTGTCCCTAAGAGGAGGGATGCCATATTGCTCAGGTCCATATTGTTACACTACTTTTAAAAATTTGCTTAAAAATCTTAATGATTCCCTAAAATATTCTTGGACAATTTTTGAAGCTTTAGATCAAAGGAGACAAGATTCTGTGCCCTTCTTGATTCAATGGTCTTGAAGAAGACATGGTTTAGTTGAATCACAAATAGTCTAGTAGGAGTTCCCGTCGTGGCGCAGTGGTTAACGAATCCGACTACGAACCATGAGGTAGCCGGTTCGATCCCTGGCCTTGCTCAGTGGGTTAAGGATCCGGCGTTGCCTTGAGATGTGGTGTAGGTCGCAGATGCAGCCGGGATCCCACCTTGCTGTGGCAGTGGCATAGGCCGGTGGCTACAGCTCCGATTCGACCCCTAGCCTGGGAACCTCCATATGCCGCGGGTGCAGCCCTAGAAAAGGCAAAAAAAAAAAAAAAAAGTCTAGTAGAGAGCTAGCTATCCAATAAAACTTCCTGTGATGAAAGAAACATTTTCTAATCTGCACTACCCAATTTGATAGCAACTAGCTACATGGAGTCATTGAACATTTGAAATGTGATCAGTTAGTGATTGAGAAACTGAGTTTTAAAGTTAATTTTAATAAATTTAGGTTAAACTCTTCATGCATGGCCAGTTGCAAATATATTCCACAAATTAGGTCAACAATTAAAGGACAAAAAAAAAAAAAAAAGATCTATTTTAGCTCTTTGGTTTGATTTAAACAGATCGGTTTCATCATATGATCTGTATTTAGGTGAATTTTTCTAGCAAAACTGAATTTCTTGCCCTGAAAACCACGTTGGTTATTTTGTTCTGCTTTTCAGAGTTTACTTTATTTGTTAATTTAATAACCACCTACTATTAAGGCAGACTAATGGGGTAATTAAGAACACAGACCCGGGGGCGGGAGGCGGGTGCAGAATACAGACCTCGAGTTTAGGAAAACTCAAATAGTAGCACTTAAGTATTCAGAATCTCAGTTTTTAGAAACTTAGCTATCCTAAATTGGCATGGGGAGAAATAGTTGGCCATTATTTTTTCACATATTTGTTTCTTCTCTGTAATCTTATTCCTTCCTTTCTGGGGCTGCAGTTACACTACATTAAGCCATTAGAGATTATATAACCATTCTCTGAGGCCACATTCTTTTTTCCAATATGTTTTCCCTCTCTGTTCTTAATAATGAATAATTTTTTCATGAACTGTCTTCAACTTCACTGCAGTTTTCTCTGTAACTTCCCTTTGGTTAAGTCCATCTAGTAATCTCTTATTTCAAATATTATATTTTTGCCAGTTCTAGAATTGTCATTTAGTGTTTTACTGTTTTCAATTCTCTGTTAAGAGTTCCCATGTTTCACTCATGGGTAACATATTTTATTCTACTTCATGGAGGGTAGTTAAAACAACTGCCTTACAATCCTTATCTCCCAGTTTATGTTTGTTGTCTCAGGATTGGTTTCAGTTGGTTTTCTTTTTATTATTATTATTATTATTATTATTATTATTATTATTATTATTATTACACAATGAATTTTATTACATTTATAGTTGTACAACAATCACACGGTTGGTTTTCTTTGTTCTTGAAAACAGGTCTCATGTTTCTGGCTTTTTGTATGTTGGATAATTTTGGATTGTATTCTAGACATTATGAATATTAAGTTCTGGAGACCCTCGTCACAACTTTAGAAATAGCAGAAGTCAAACCATCAACAAATCACCAAAGCAGTGGTTAGTAAGAATTTATTGTGGCCATACCCAAGAACAGTTGATGAGCCAGGAACTCAAACCACAACTTGGCATAAGGCTCAGGAATATATTGTTATGAAGCAGCTTTTGGAGAAGGCAGTGACTTTATTCTTCAGAGTGATTGGTTTTGATAGTAGAATTTTCTGAAACAACAGGGAAGTGGTTAGCGGTTACCACATTATCAACTTTGGAACCAGTTCAAGTTTGCTTGCTTATGATTTTCCAGAGGCATAAGGAAGAAAAACCCAGGTCAAGTTAGTTTGTATAACTAAACCGGTTTTGTCTTCTCGGGGAATTTTCAGGGTTGGTCTCCATTTTTTGTTTGTTTTTAAGACTCTGAGTTGTTTTCTCTGATGAGTATTAGCACTTTCATTTTAGTAGACTATTTCCTGGATGGTAGCTCGTCTTAATTCAGATCCAGTGTCTCTCTCTATCTAACCTATTTTAATTTGCTTGGCACACATGTCATATAGGCACCTGCCAGAGTTGTGGGTGGACAGAATTTAATGATCCCCCAATCTGGCTTTTTTCTTTCTGAGATTCCCACATTCTCCCCAGTGACCACAGTTACCCTGGATCTCCACGCCAGAGGGACTGGGTTTTCCTGTAAGTTCCCGTGCCAAGCCATGTCCTTCCCATCAAAATCTGTTTCTGGTCACCCTCCACTGCCTTCAGGTAGCTGCTTTTTGATTATGTCCAAATTTTATAGTTGTTCTTACCCAGTGACTCACAGAAACACAGCAGTCATGTTACTGTCAAAGCACTTTACTGTGTTACCCGATTTTACCATCGTTAATTGCAGCTCACTCATTCCGTTTATGCAGTCCACACTTGAATCTCTCTATGACTAATAACAAGAATTATTTAAAGATGGATGTCTTATGTTCTTTACATTATTTGCTGTTCTTTCTTGGGTTAGTTACCCTGTTTGTTCCTCTTGTTCATTTTCTTTTCCCTTTTAACTTCCTCAACTATCTAGGATCACCCTAACATATGAGGTAAAAGTACAAAAGGGACTGGGGCATCTTAACACCTTTTTTCTTATTGATCTTTTCAAAGGTAGGACCGTCTCCATTCTGTTTTATGAGCCTCTCATTTTTCTCCATGCTCTGCTGCCCCTTAGTGGTCACTCTGAGCAATACTGGGCTGACCTAGCAAAAGCTAATTAGGTGAAAGCCCAGAAGGAAACTGCATTTTTTAAAAAGCCACTGGAGTTCTCCTGGTGGTTCAGAGGTTAACGAGCTAGCATCCATGAGGACTAGCATCCATGAAGACTAGCATCCATGAGGACGCAGGTTCGACCCCTGGCCTCACTCAGTGGGTTAAGGATCAGGCATTGCCTGAGCTGTGGCGTGGGCCACAGAGGTGGTTTGTATCCGGCATTGCTGTGGCTGTGGTGTAGGCAAGATGTTATAGCTCTGATTGGACCCCTAGCCTGGGAACCTCCATATGCCACAGGTGTGGCTCTAAAGAGACCACAAAAAGAAAAAAGAAAAAAACAAAAAACAAAAAAGTAAATAAAAATAAAATTTTTAAAAAGCCAACATCCCACCACTCTTCCAAAATGAGCCCCAAATCTCACCCTTTGAAAGCATGCCAGTTAGGTGACTTTCCTCCCTCTTCACACTACCCCTCCATGCAAACTAGTCAAAGCAAGGTTTTTGAAGCTGTCTTCATTAGAATCATGAAATGCCTTAAATTTCCAGCCCCTGCACTCAGACGTTCTGATTTCTAGGACTGAGGTGAAATGTGCTTTTTTAAATCAAGCACTGCAAGAGATTCCGGAATACCACTGACCACTTTTTCAGAAATATTGCCCCAGGGGAAGCAGCACTGTTAGAAAGGACAGAGCTCTAAACCCAGACAGAAAAATCGGGTCCATTTAGCCTCCCTCACACTTGCTAAGAGCCTTCTAGTGCCAGGCATCCATGCTGGGTGCTACGAATGCAGAAGCACAATCCCTAGTCTGTTCAGAGTCTAGTTTGGGAGGGGTCAAGCAAACAATTACAGCGCTCTGAGATAAGAACTTGAGAGAGAAAGAGCCCTTTGAGGGAGAGAGGAAGGTTGGGAGAGCCAGGTTGGTGGTATTTATTGTAGAAAGTTCTCCAGAGAGACTCTGAAATGAGTTAGTAAGGACAGATTGCACTCAAGTTTCTAATTTCTCTGACCCTGAACATATTTTCAAACTCTCTGAGTTGCACTTTGTTGTCTATGTAAGAAAAAGACAGATTATATACATGTAGATGTATACACTTGCTTAGAGGCATGTTTGGCTGTTTCTGGTGCTTTTAACTTTTACTTGACAGTGTGTTTGCCTTCTACACTCACACTGTTTGTAATAGGTACAGTAGCTGGCCCTCAAGATGTCATTCACTAGTTCCAAATAGTTCCCACCCAGAGTTTTATGGTCCCATTTACATATGGGATCCAGATATCTTAGGAAGAGCCGTTGGCTATTCGTCCAACTAAAACAGATAAGGTCCTAACCGTTCATTGTATTTCATTAATCATTCACAATAATCTATCAAACGGAAACCTATATCATTTTTTAAAGCTTGTCATTGATTATAGAACTCCAGGTAAAACTCAAGGGTCCAAATGGAAAATAGAACGAGATAACACAAGACAAGGGGAATGGGAGCAACAGAGATGGAGTGAAAGGCAAAGGACAGAAAGCCCAAAGGAAGGATGACGGGAAACTGAGAAAAAGACGTGATTCCCCAGCCCCACCTCCACGCTTCAATAATTCTTCCTCTTTTACAGCCCAGCATCACAAAAACTTTGTCCTCCAAGGTCCTTCCTAAAGCAAAGTCATCATCTAAACATGGTGTTTTTATCTTGCCCATGACTCCTATGTAATAGTGAGAACTAACACTAACTCTCGCAAATGTTTTACTTTTTTTTTTTAAGGTGGAAGAAGCAGATTTGTTATTTTTTTTAAGATTTTTATTTTTTCTATGATAATTGATTTATAATGTTCTGTCAATTTCTGCTGTACAGCAAAGTGACTCAGTCATACATACA
This sequence comes from Phacochoerus africanus, assembly GCF_016906955.1. Taxonomy (NCBI): domain Eukaryota; kingdom Metazoa; phylum Chordata; class Mammalia; order Artiodactyla; family Suidae; genus Phacochoerus; species Phacochoerus africanus. The sequence goes on from NC_062545.1 coordinate 31,087,071, forward strand.
TATATATATACACACATTCATTTTTCTCACATTATCCTCCATCATATTCCATCACAAGTGACTAGATGTAGTTCCCTGTGCCATACAGCAGGATCTCATTCTCTCCAAATGCCATAGTTTGCATCTACTAACCCCAGATCAAATGTTAATTCATTTAATCATCACAACTCTACGAGGTAATATTACAAATTCCACTTGACACGTGAACACTGAGGTGCACAGACTTTGAGTAATTTATCCAAATTCACAGGAAAAAAAAAAAAAAACCTGGTAGAACTAGGATTCGAACATACTTTGTCTTCTCTTTCTGTATGCTACCTCAAGACAGACTTTTAGTCCCTTCTTTCTCTATCCTCCTTAATTCAGTGGCTTGTGAGACGTGAAGTACCAGTGAATTACAGTGATGACTTCAGCAAGAAAAAAAGAAGGTGGAGGGGAAGTGGTTTAGCAAGTTTGGAAGACCGATACCAACTGAAGCTCATAACTAGGAATATGAATAGCAACACTCAGCTGATTTATTTCCTAAACTGTGAATTAGCTGATTAACTGTTGTAGGAAGTTCTTCAGTATTTTTAACCTTTACAGTTTTTGTTTGTTTGTTTGTTTGTTTGTTTGCGGCCACATCTGTGGCATATGGAAGTTCCCAGGCTAGGGGTCAAATCAGAACTGCAGCTGCCGGCCTATGGCCTACGCCACAGCCACAATAATGAGGAATCCAAGCCATCTCCACTGCAGCTCACAGCAAGGCCAGATCCTTAACCCACTGAGTAAGGCCAGGGACTGAACCCATATTTTCATGGATACTAGTTGGGTTCTTAACCCACTGAGCCACCACGGGAGCTCCCAACATTTATACTGCTTTTTAAAAATCTTCAGTAATGTTTAATTCCAGTTAATACAGCTTTTTAAAATTGAGATATAGTTGACATAACATGTTGTTAGTTTTAAGTGTACATGATGATCTGATAGATGTATAGATTGTGAAATAATTATCACAATGTTTAGTTAACAATCATCACCACACATCCTTATAATTTTTTTCCAGTGAGGAGTATTTTGAAGATCTACACTCTTAGTAAATTTCAAACATACAGTACAGTATTGTCAATTATAGTCACCGTGTACACTACATTTCCAAGACTTTATTTTATAACTGAAAGTTTGTATCTTTTGACACCTTCACCCATTTTACCCAAGTCCCACCCCCACCTCCTCTGGCAACCACCAATCTGTTCTCTGTATCTGTAAGTTTGGTTGTTGTCAATTTATTTTTTTTAGATTCCAGATATAAATGAGATCACACAGTATTTGTCTTTTTCTGATTTATTTTACTTGGCACCATGGTCTCAAGGTCCATTCATGTTGTTGGAAATGGAAGGGTTTCCTTCTTTTTTATGACTGAATAATATCCCATTGTATACGTATGCCACAGTTTCTTTATCCATTCATCTGTCGATAGGCTCTTAGGTTATTTCCATGTCTAGGCTCGTGTAAAGAATGCTGTAATTTACGTGGGGTGCAGATATCTTTTGGAGACAGTGATTTTTTTTTTCCTTTGGATAATTATCCAGAAATGGAATTGCTGGGTCATATGGTAGCCCTATTTTTATTAATTTTTTTTTTTTTGGTCTATTTGTCTTTTTTAAGGGCTGCACCGGCGGCACATGGAGGTTCCCAAGCTAGACGTTTAATCAGAATTGTAGCCACTGGCCTACGCCACAGCCACAGCAATGCCAGATCCAAGCTGCATCTGCAGCCTACACCACAGCTCACAGCAACACGTGATCCTTAACCCACTGAACGAAGCCAGGGCTCGAACCCACAACCTCATGGTTCCTAGTCAGAGTCGTTTCTGCGGCACCACGATGGAACTCCCTGTTTTTAATTTTTTTGAGGAAGCTCCATGTTATTTTCTATAGTGGCGGCACCCATTTACATTCTCACCAACAGCACACATGCATTTCCTTTTCTCCACCACCTCCCCAACACTTGCTGTTTTTTGTCTTTTTGATAATGGTCATTCTGACAGTTATCACAATGATATCTCATTGTGATTTTGATTTTCATTTCCCTGATGGTGACTGATCTTGAACACCTTTTCATGTACCTGCGTCTTTACATGTGTGTCTTTGTGAAAAATGTGTATTCAGATTTTCCGCCCGTACTTTAATTGAATTTTTTTTTTTTTTTTTTGCTATTGAGTTGTATGAATTCTTTATATGTTTTGGATAGTAACTCCTTATCAAGTATGTGGTTTGCAAATACCTTCTCCCATTCGCCTTTTCATTTTACTGATGGTTTCCTTTGCCGCACAGAAGCTTTGTTTTGTTTAATGTGGTCCCACTTGTTTATTTTTGTTTTTGGTGCCTTTGCTTTGTGTGTCAAGTCAAAAAATTAATTGCCAAGGGTAATGTCAAGGAGCTTACCCACTATGTTTTCTTCCAGATGTTTTATGGGTTTGGGTCCTTAATTTCAATTTTTTGTATATGGCTGTGCAGTTTTCACAACATAATTTATTAAAGAGATTATCCTTTCCTCATTGTATATTTTTGAATCTTTTGCTGTAAATTAATTGACTGTACATGGATGGGTTTGTTTCTGGGCTCTCTATTGTGTATGTGTCTGTTTTATGATGATACCGTACTGTATTATTATAACTTTGTAATATAGTTTGAAATTTAAACGTTTAAAGACTGCATTCTAGAGAAATGAACTTTGTTAAAAGAAAAAAATGAACAGCTCAGAAGTATATAAAGTAAAAATTTAAAAAGTTAAATTCTGCATTTATATCCTTCTAGATGTTGTTTCATTCTCTCCTTTTCTCTATATATCTTTATTTGAAAAAGGGTCTCAGAACACATATTAGACCATTGTCTCATGCATTTTGTAGATGCACTTTTATATTTAATAAATGGCAGACACATTTGGATGTCAATAATATAAGCCTATTAATTACTAGCTATATATTTCATTTATATTACAATACAGGCACTATACGCTATCATATATTAATTCATTTAATCCTCCCAACAATCCTTTGAAGTGGATACATCTTCATCTTCCAAGTGAGAAAACTGAGGCACAGAGAGGTTAAGTGAGTTGCCAGGATTACACATCTCTAAGTGCTAGAGCTGAGATTTGAACCCAGGTGGGCTGACTCCAAAGAGCATGCTCTTATTCACCACAGTACGCTCTACCTCTCCATTATCTTTGTTAAAGCCACACTGTTGTGTGTGTGCAAATATCCTTAGTGAATCCAGTTGACGGATATTTATGTGGTTCCCAAATGCTTGATATTTAAAATAATACTGTGATATATGTCATTTAAGCACATTTATCCAGGCATTTCCTCATTATAGATTTCTAAACATGAGGTGGTTGAACTAAAGAGTTAGTACACTGCCTTTAAAGGTTGGCAGAAAAGCAGCGTCAACTTATACAGCTGCCACTCTTATACAAGAATGAGAAAATCCCCTTGTATTTACCGCCATCGGCACTGCGTAGTATCAAAATCTTTCTCATATTCTGAGTCTGTCATGTCTGACAAGGTTGAACTTTACCTGAGCTGCTTTTTATGCAGATAAGACCCACAGATGCCCTCCTTGTTTACCTATGACAAGGCCAGACAGACTAGGCCAAATTCCCATTCTCTGTCTCATAAATATAATTAGTTGAACTTCCAGTCTCTACAGATCAATTATAATAAAATACTTGTTTTGGAGTTCCCATTGTAGTGCAGCTGAAATGAATCTGACTAGTGTCCATGAGGACATGGGTTCGATCCCTGGCCTCACTCAGTGGGTTAAGAATCTGGTGTTGCAGTGAGCTGTGGTGTAGTTCACAGATGCAGCTTGGATCTGTTGTCGCTGTGGCTGTGGTGTAGGCCGGCAGCTATAGTTCTGATTCTAGGAAATTCCATATGCTGCAGTGCCCCCCCCACCAAAAAAAAAAGACCAAAAAAATGAAGTAAAATAAAATAATATACTTGTTTTTTTCAAAGGTTCATTAAGAGTCTGTCTTTCTCCCAGGTGCCTGAATTTTGGTTCATCCTCAGCCTTAGCCAACGCATGCCCAGCCCCTCCGTAACAGTCTCTCCTGAGAAAATACTGGCCACAGGACAAAATGCTTTCTGATCTTGTCACTCCCATTCATTCTGAGTTCCCATACCCAGTTCATCTCGTCCTATTTCCTCCTCTCTATTAAAGAAAAAGCCTATTGCCTATCACCTGAGACCTTTGCTGCTCTTACAGTCAAAGAGCTCTCCTCATTGCAACAGTTCCTTTCTCTTCATTGCAATAACTCCAAATAAAATCTGTTTTTACTAAGTCCAGATTGGTTTTTTATTTGCCAAGTCAAAACAACAACAAAGCAGCTTGTATTATTTTTGCTTTTCCTTGTGTACTCTTGTTTGCTTTTCAAGTATAATTATTACCTATTTTGGTTTCTTCTCATGCAGATTAGAAACCTTCCCAGATATACTCAGTCCCAGGTTATTTCAGCCATTTATTTCCAGGAAATCCAGCTACAGAGACAGTCCAACACCGTGTCTCTCAGCTTCCCTACCATGAATCTGGGTTTCTGCAGGGCCTCCCTTACGTGTTCTGAGTGAGCCACAGCATTACTAGTGCACAATTCCAGAGTAATCCAAGCCACAGAGGCTATGGATTTTACCCCCACATTTCCCCTCAAACAATATTCAGCTCTAGGTTTTGGATCTGACTAGGAAGCATGGGTAGCAGAATCTGAATGTGTAGGACTTGATGCCCCATGAGGTTAACTTTTGATAGGGATAGGGTGGGCACAGGTAGTTGTAGAAATCCCAATAAAGGATCATAGATAAAAAGGGAAATCAACGGGACTTTGGGAGATCACTGTAAGTTAATTATTGCTCAAGAAAGCCATCAGAATGAGACAGGCTTGCTTGACTAATGGAGGCGAGAGACGTTGGGTGGGAGATGGGATGAGGCCTGCATTCAGATTCAGACCAAGAACAGGAATTTGAGGACCACCTTCCACTGGTTTGAATACACACCTAACCAGATGCTAAGGAGGAGCTACTACTCCCAGAAAGGAAGAGGCTGTATTTTTCAACCCCCACTCCCCTTGGATGATAAAACTGTAGCCCACCAGGTCCTCAGGGCAGAGACTCCTTGCCTGCCCACTTGCTTCTCTCACAAGTGTCCTATCCTAATAAATCTATTTCTTGCCTATCGTCTGAATCTTGCTGAATTCCTTCTGTGTGAAGGCATGAAGCACCTGAACCTCAGTAAGTCCAGACACCGGGTGAATGATTCTAATTTAAAACTGTGGGTTCAAGTCCCAATCTGGGTTTAGGCTGGGTTCGAGTCCCGGCACGGGGGTACAAGCCCCAGTCTGTGTTCTGGCTAGGTTCAGGCTGCTAGTGCTGTCAGTTTCACTTTGATCCATGAGAATCATGAGAAGGAAGTGAAGCTAAAGTGACTACTTCTCCCTTCTCCCCTTTCCAGCCCACTCTCAATTTTGTTCCAACAGTGATTCTACAAGGCCTCTGTGGAAGATGCTCCAAGTCTATGGCTCCAAGTGACTAAGTCATGTTTTCCTGGTGATGTGACATTTTGTATTTGTTCTTCTCCCTTTCCTGCCTCGATTCCCCTTTTATCTTGTTCTTGCTGCCCTAGGATTATTCTAAAGCTTTAGGAAGGGGGATTGGGGAGGCAGTGAGGGGAATAGGAGAGATGTTTAGGAGTACAAACTTGCAACTAGTAGGTAAACAAATCCTGGAGATCAAATACATAGTATATTGATTTTAGACAACAATACTGTACGATAAATATCAAACTTGCTGCTAATTGATTAAAGACAATTTAGGTGATAGAAACAAACTTTAACACTCCATGAAGTAGACAGTTTATTTTCAGAGAACTGAAAGATGGGACCAAAGACAGAAAACTATTATATGGTTTTTTTAAATTAATTTATTTATTTAAATTACTCAAATGAATTTATCACATCTGTAGTTGTATAATGATCATAACAATCTGATTTCACAGGATTTCCATCCCACAGCCCAAGCACATCCCCCCACCCCCAAAACTGTCTCCTCTGGAGATCATAAGCTTTTTGATATCTGTGAGTCAGCATCTGTTCTGCAAAGAAGTTCAGTCTGTCCTTTTTTCAAGTTCCACATGTCAGTGAAAGCATTTGATGTTGGTGTCTCATTATATGGCTGACTTCACTTAGCATGATAGTTTTCAGGTCCATCCATGTTGCTAAAAATTCCGGTATTTCATTCTTTTTAATGGCTGAGTAATATTCCATTGTGTATATGTAAGAAAACTATTATATGTTAAAGAGTAAAGAACAAGGAAAAGGAAAATATCAAATATCTGATTGGCTGGGGCCACAGAGTTAACCTTGTTTGGGATGAGAAGGCCCAGAGTTGGCTTGGTGTTTGGGGATTGACTGAGTGGATACACTGCTTTTCTGGTCAAGAGAAGCATTTACAGGGACATGAAAGTTATCTAAATTTTGGTTGGCTGATATGGTCTCCTGTGCAGGAATGTCTCCATCTTGGGCCTAGAAAGGATCTCAACATTGCTAAGAGATTAGATCTTAATTATTTCCACGGAAAAAAAAAATGGTGATTAAGTAATGTGATAGAGGCCTTAGCCAATGCTACCATGGCAATCATAGTACAATACATAAATGTATCAAATCAACACGTTGTGCACCTTAAACTTACACAATATTGTATGTCAAACATATTTTAATTTTTAAAAAGGTTTAAGATGTAAATTTTGCCTTAGGCTCTACCTATTTAACAAATCAGGGACTTCTTTTGTTAACTCGAATATGCACATAAAACAAACCTTTTTGTCCTATTAATCTGTCAGTTGTTAGTTTAATTCACAAGCTATAGAACCTAAGAGGGCAGAGAAAAAGTTATTTTTTCCTCTGCTACGTGAAGTACAAATCATCCTATTTGAAGTTTCTGCTTTCCTTGCCTTTTTCACTCCAAGATGAAGAGTCATCAAAGTGTATGGAATATGACACAGGCAATAAACTTGGATCTACACTAAGAAATGAAGAGATTCAGAAATGGAATATATGAAAGTTAAATAAATTTCTCACTCATTTTAAATTGCTCTAAAATATAGATGACTATTTCTATAAAAATAATAAAATATATTATGTTTTATAGCATATGGAAAAGTGAAGTATATGACAACAATAGCACCAGGAACGAGAGGAAGGACTTGGGAATACACCCTTATAATATCTCTAGAAATACATTACTTGAAGGTAGCCTCAGATTCATTTTAAAAAGAATTATAAAATATTTCTAAAAGTAATACATATAAAAAGTCAATAGAGAAGATAAAATAGAATCATTTAAAACATCTAAAACCCAAGGAAGAAAGAAGGAGAATAAAGAAAGAATAAGTGTAAAAAATAGACAAAATTAGCAAGATGGTAGATTTTAATTCAAATATATCAAAACTATCATAGATTTAATTCAAACGTATTTTAAATGTGGATGATCTATACATATTTGTTAAGATCAAGTGGAATTTGAAATAAAAAATACATTTATAATAGCACCAAAACAAATGAGTACATTACATATGACTTACAAAATATGTGCCGGATTTGTATACTGAAAATTATAAAACAGTGATTAAAAATAAATAAAAGAGGAGATCCTGCCATGGCTCAGTGGTTAACAAATCTGACTAGCATCCATGAGGATGCAGCTTTGATCCCTGGACTCACTCAGTGGGTTAATGATCTAGCATTGCCGTGAGCCGTGGTATGTGTTGCAGACACGGCTTGGATCCTGCATTGCTGTGGCTGTGGTGTAAGCCTGCAGCTGCAGCTCTGATTTGACCCGACCCCTAGCCCCGGAACCTCCATAATCCGTGGGTATGGCCCTAAAAACCAATAAGTAAATAAATAAATAAAAATAAAAAATAAAGAAGATAAACCAAAGAAAATCTAAATAAATGTAGAGATCTACTGTGTTTATGAATTGAAAGTCTCAGTTTTTAAGCTGTTAATTCTCCTCAACTGATTTTTGACAAGAATGCAAAGGCAAAGCAATGGAAAAAGAATAGTCTTTTCTACAAATGGTGCTGGGATAATAAGACATCCAGATGCAAAACAAACAAACTTTGATGTATACTTCTTATAAAACTAAAAATTAACTCAATATGTTTTGTAGACATAAATGTGAAAGGTAAAAGTGTAAAACATTAAGCAAAAATGTAAGAGAAAATGTGTAACTCTGGGTTTGGTAATGAAAAGATTCAACAATAAAAGCATGTCCATAAAAGGAAAAATTTGGCAAATTGGATTTTATCAAAATTAAAAACATTTGCTCTCTGAAAAGAAAATAAAAAGACAAGCTGCAACATGGGAGAAACATGTGTAAATGACATGTTTGATAAAATACCAGAATAGATAAAGAACTGCTAAAACTCTCCAAATAGGGAGATAGTCTAACCAAAAAAAAAAAAGAAAAAGGACAAAAGATTTGAACAGATATTTCAGTAAAGAAGTCATATGGATTTTCAATAGGCATTTAAAAAGATGTCTAATGTCATTAAGAAAATTAAAATAAAACCATGAGTTGACATTATATACCTATTAGAAGATAAAATTTAAAAAGAAAATCCAACAGTATCAAATGTTGACAAAGAATTAGAGAAATATAAACCCTCATTCATTGCTGGTAGGAATGAAAAATGATATAGGCACTTTAGAAAACCCTTTGGCAGTTTCTTTTAGAATTAAACGTACACAACCCAACAATCACACTTTTAGATATTTACCTAAGTGAATTGAAAATTTATACTTGTATTAAAATTTGTATGCAAATATTTATAGAAGCTTTATTAATAATTGCCAAAAAATTAGAAACACCAATAGGTGAAAGGACAAGTAAAAGGTCTTACATCCTGGGAGTTCCCTTCGTGGTGCAGCAGAAACGAATCTGACCAGGAACCACGAGGTTTTGGGTTTGATTCCTGGCCTTGCTCAGTAGGTTAAGGATCCTGCGTTGCCATGAGCTGTGGTGTAGGTCGCAGATGCAGCTTGGATCTGGCGTTGCTGTGGCTTTGGCATAGGCTGGCAGCAACAGCTCCTATTAGACCCTTAGCCTGGGAACCTCCACAAGCCACCGGTGCAGCCCTAAAAAGACAAAAAGCCAAAAATAAATAAACAAATAAAGGTATTATATCCTGACCACGGAATACTAGTCAGCTGTAAAAAAGAACAAACCAATGACTTATACAACATTGTGGATGTGTTTTAAATGCATATCGTTAAATGAAAGAATTAAAACTCTAAAGTTTATTCATTGCATAATTCCATTTTCATGACATTCTGGAAAAGGGAAAAAGCTAATAGAGAGAGAAAACATAAGGATGGAAGAGGAATTGACTAAAAGTTACTGCAAAAGGGAATTTTTAGGGGAGATTAAACTGCTCAGTATGGTATTGGGGGTGATTGGTACATGACTCCATGTATTTGTCAAAATTCCACAGAACTGTACATAAAACCAAAACAAAACAAAACAAAACACTTTTTTTCTGGGAGTTCCCATCGTGACTCAGCAGATTAAGAGCCCAACACAGTGTTTATGAAGATGTGGGTTCATTCCCTGGCCTTGTTCAGTGGGTTAAGGATCCAGTGTTGCTGCAAGTCTCGGCATAGGTCATGGATGTGGCTCGGATCCAGTGTTCCTGTGGCTGTGGGTAGGCTGTCAACTACAGCTCCATTCAACCCCTAACCTGGGGTCTTCCATGTACCACAGGTGTGGCCTTAAAAACAAACAAACCGAAAAAAGAGTGAACTTCGCTCAAATTAAAAAAAAAAAAAAATTCAGTGCATGCCCAAATGGAACACAGGCACATGACAAAGGAACCAAAATACAATCCAAACATATACTTTCAGGGAAGGGGATGAGGAAAAAGGGCTGATCTTGGTAATTTTGGAAAACATAGTTTTGACTCAGTAGTCTAAGACCAAAAACAAAAGAATTGTCCTTAGATACTACTCATATTTTTCCTTCACAGGAGTATGAGTTAGCCTGTTCTGAAACTATGTTGTACCAATAAGTAATTGAATTACAGATAAGGGGAACTAGGTTCCCCCTTGTCAAAGAAGTTAACAATAAGGAAGCAGAGAAGGCTGGAATGAATCTTATGATGCTGGTTTAGAGTTGGAAATATCTATATGAACTCATGTTTATATTTATGTAAAATAAAATCAGATAATATTATAGATACATGTGCATACATGAGTTAAGAGGCAGACATATATTTCCTAGTCCTGGCCACTGAGAGGGTACAGAAGTGATGACACCCCAGGAGCTGGCACCCAGACCTTGGTTTCTAAATACATTTTCTGGTAAAAGGAACAATGGCTCCATAGTAAAATGACTGGTTCTAAAGCTGGAGCAAGGAATATACAAGGTAAACCTGTGGTATCTTGTAATACTAACAAATAAGACAGTGCTAAGGAAAAGAAATTGGGGCCTGCCCAAACGCAGAGGAACCACCCTGAAAAAATCCGAAATGGTGGAGAGGGAATTCAAGTATAATCTAAAGTATAAAATAAATATCCATTTATTTGGAATTCCCCTCAGCGGGTTAAGAACCTGACTAGTATACAGAAGGACGCAGGTACCATCCCTGGCCTCACTCAGTGGGTTAAGGATAGAGTGTTGCCACAAACTTCGGCATAGGTTGAGGATGCAGCTTGGATCTGGCATTGCTGTGGTTGTGGCATAAGCCAGCAGCTGCAGCTCTGATTTGACCCCTAGCCTGGGAACCTCCATATGCCAAGGGTGTGGGCCTAGAAAGAACAACAACAACAAAAAATCCATAAATTCATACTGATATAAATAAATGATTGAAGAAAGAAAGAAATTTGGGAGAAGTGACAAATATTCCTTATAGAAGAACTGAAGGAAATAGAAAATCACCTTTACAACACAGCGGAATAACTGCAATTAGGCAGGTGGACAATACGAGGAAAGAATACATGAAGAAAGTAGAATCGAGGTTCAAAGCTGTAAAGAGCTAGATGGAACATTCATGGTCAGGATCTTCCTATGGAAAAAGAATTCCATATTACAAAAACAAAATAGTTATGTACATAAAATAAAGCTGAGAAAAGAAATCACAGCAATTTCCTAGTTTTTCTACCTAAGAAACTAGGTAGAGTTGAGCCTGAGAATCTATCTTAGCATCAAGTGTCTGATGTGAGGAGGTACTTTCCTTAACTATTCACTTGAAAATCTTTTCTTTCCATCGTAATAACAATGATCTCTGATGGTTTAGCCTCAAAGCATCTTTGTCCAAATATTTGTAAGTTACTGTGGTAGTTTCAATATATGTCCATAATTTTTTAATATTCCTCGCTTTTGGAGATAGAATTCAGTTCTCCTCCTCTTGATTGTAGGCTGGATTTAGTGGTTCTCTTCTTATAGCATAAGAATGGAAAAAGAGTGATGCGCAGACATCACTTTAACCAAGGTGTGAAGATGAATACCATCAGTAAACAGCTTCTGTCCTGTACTCCCTGAAAGGACATGATAAGGACATTTCGCCTCCATGGTAAAAATCTATAACTCAGTCTAATCATGTGAAAACATCAGTCAAGCCTGAATTGAGGGACATTCTGCAAAATGCCTACCAGTACTCTTAAAGTGCCAAGGTCATGATAAAAAAGGAAAAGACAGAAAACGATCATAGATCGGAGGAGACAAAGGAAACATGCTGTATACATACAGTGTGGGATTGGATCCTGGAACAGAAAATGGACAGTAGCAGAAAATTAGTGAAATCCAAATCAAGTCAACAGTTTAGCCAACACTACTATACCAATGTTAATTTCTTAGCTTCGGCAAATGCATTATGATTATGTAAAATGTTAACACTGGCTGAATCTATGTGAGGTGTAATGAGAACTCAGTATTATTTTTGCAACCCTTCCATTAGTCTATAATTATCCTAAAATAGAGTTTATGTTAAAAAGTGGGAGGAAGAAAGAACATATTCCAATTAAAGGGAACTGATGGAGCAACACACAGAAATAAAAAAATCCTTGATGTGCAGTTTGTGAGCTGGTGGGAGGGAGGTGAAAGCAGAAAGAGATGGAGAAATTCTTTAAACTGGCATATTCCAAAGCACAATTTTAGTGCACAGAAAGGCAGGATCCAGATTATGTAGGTTCTTGTATGGGAGTTCCTGCTGTGGATTAGTGGGTTAAGGACACAATGCTATCTCTGCGAGGATGTAGGTTTGATCCCTGGCCTCACTCAGTGGGTTAAGGATCTGGTGTTGGGCAGGTTGCAAATGCAGCTCAGATCTGGTGCTGCTATGACTTGGCATAGGCCTGCAGCTGCAGCTCCAATTCCACCCCTCACCTGGGAACTTCCATATGCAGCAGGTGTGATCTTAAAAACAAAAACAAAACAGATTATGTAGGTTCTTGTGTACAAGGTGACTGTGACCATATAATATATCATCTGAACTGGGACACTTTTGAGAAGCAAATGAAGAAGTAGAGCTAGATTTTTTGTTAGGCTTTCTCTAGCTTTCATACTTTATGGCTGAAACTGAAACAAGAGGGAAGGAGGGAGGGCATAACCTTCAAAGAATGACATAACCATGGAGGATAAGACAAAAACCAGTTAGAACCTACTAGGTCCAAGATGGCAGAAGATTCGACTTCCCATGGACTTTGAGCCTCATTATACGCTCATTGTAATATATTAGCATGCTAAATGACATGCCCACAGAGGCCAGGACAGTTCCAAGGGCAACCATGAAAGGCCAAAAGTGGGTAGTGGCCTATTTTCTGGAAATCCCACCCCTTCCCTTGAAATAGTTGAAATAACCCTCCCTCTCAATAGTCTATGAACTTACCACACTCGTAAAAGCTCACTACCCCATATTTCAAGACCTCTTGCGTCCTGAGATAGCCCACACTTTGTGGAGTGTGTTTCTCCCAGGGCTGCTCTCTTGCCTTTATCAGACAGATCGCATTTTGTCTGTGGAGTATCTCCCAGGCAGCTTTCACCTGCTGAGATGGTCCATACACACTTGGCCTATCTCTCTCTCAATAAATCTACTTCTTACCTACTACTTTGCCGTTTTTTTTTTTGTTTGTTTTTTGTTTTTTTTAAACGTCCACACCCATGGCATTTGGGAGTTCCCAGGCCACGGACTGAATCCAAACCGCAGCTGTGTCCTACACCAGAGGTGCAGCAATGTGGGATCCTTTAACTCACTGCACCTGGCCTGGGATCAAACACACACCTCCGCAGCAACCTGAGCTGCTGCAGTCTGATTCTTAAGCCACTGTGCCACAGTGGGAACTCCTCACTTTGCCTCTTACTGAATTCCTTCTGTACTGAGACATAAAGAACCTGAACTTCAGTAAGTCCCAAGACAAGGTGTGTGATTTTAATTAAAAACAAAAACAAAAACAATGGCTTTGAGTCCCACTGTGCAGTTTTAAAACTGTTGCCTGGAGTTCCCATCGTGACTCAGTGGATGAATATGACTGGTATCCATGAGGACACAGGTTTGATTCCCTGGCCTTGCTCGGTAGGTTAAGGATCCAGCGTTGCTGTGAGCTGTGGTGTAGGCCAGCAGCTGCAGCTCAGATTCAGTCCCTAGCCTGGGAACCTCCAAATACTGTGGGTGCAGCCCTAAAAAAAAAGACAAAATATAAAATAAAAAATAAAATTATTTCCTATTACAAAGGATGAAATACATATTTTATTTGATCACAGAATGTTTTTATAAAAACAGAAAATATTGAAAAATAGATTTCACATAAAAATCAGGGTTGGACTGGGAATTTGGGGTTAGTAGGAGCAAAATTTAGAATGGATAAGCAGTGAGGCCCTATAGCACAGAGAACTACATCCAGTCTCTCGTGATAAAACATGATGGAGGATAATATGAGAAAAATAAAGTATACATATGTATGACTGGGTCACTGTGCTGTGCAGCAGAAGTTGACACAACATTGTAAATCAACTATACTTTAATAAAAAAATTCAGAAATATAGAAGTTTGGGGTAAAATAAAAAAGAATCAAATTTCCACTATATCTCAAGAAAGCAGATAATTTGCTTATATTGGGCAATATTCCTAAAAGTCTGCAGTTGGCTCTAGCTGAATCATGCTGCCCCTTTAGATGGGGTGTGTACCTTCTGCTTGGCCAGCGTGCCCATCTCTATTGCCCCTCTTCACAGAGGCAGAGTATAATTGCTGCTTATTATCACACTTACACCATAGTTTTCTTTAGGAAAAATGAGAAATAGAAAATACGTCTTGTTCCTGCATCTCTCTTAAAAATAGAAAAATGAAAAGTGAACTGAGAGCCTCTTCTGTTTCTTATCCTTGGTTAATCTCTCTCACATATGTACATATATGTGCATGTGATTCCAAACAACCTAGAATTTTCTCAGGTGGTACCAATTCAAAATATTGTTTTGTTTTGTTTTTTTCCACCTTAGTCTATCTGGACTTTTGATATCCTGATGATGTTTTCAGAAAATATTGCCTTATTACAGACAAAGGCCTAATTAATTTGGTATTCTTTCATCAAAAGAAATTATACTTTTATCTAACAATTACTTTGACTATTTATCATGAGAACCTCTCTATGCTTTGGAAATCCGGTGAAACCTACTTCCCGCCCTTGAGGATGCTTAGAATGACTTGTATATGTATGAAAACTTGTCTACTTGGCACATGGTAAAGACTTTTCGCTTATTCCTTCATTGTTCCTGACTGAATTTCCTCTATTCGTGTTAGTATGTCCTCCCCCCAGGGCCTCATTTGCGGGCGTCCGCATTTTTAATGGAGTTGTAAATATGGTCTACTACAGAGTCAAGGGTTAAGAAGCAAGGCAGGCATGAGTTAATCGGGCCAGCTGAAGACACGAGGCTAGGGAGGCCGGCATCCCCCGATAAACAGAGGGGCTCTCCATTCCCTCCTCCTGCTTTTGCTCGAAGGCTAAGGCGTTCACCATCCGCAGGTCAGGCCTCAAAAAACACCTCCCTTGCAATTTTGCTGGAACCCCCATTCCTTAGCTTAGAACCAGAGGGGCGGGGAAGGGCTGCCGTCATTTAACCCCGCTGGCCAATGAGAGAGGAGCTAGCTCCGCCTCCTTCCCAGGGAGGTATTGCGGGCATGCGCACTGGCCATCCCAGTGCCGCCACCCATCAGCTGAGAATCGCAGCTGGGGGCTCTGCGGCCCTTGGGTGCCCGCGGCTAAAGAAGAAGAAGGAAGCAGAGCAAGTCGGGGTAAGAGGAGTCTCGGGAGGTGCCCATGGCCGGGCGCCCCGAAAGCGCGTGTCCCCGTGGCTGTCGCACCACCTTGTTTGCGCGCGTTGTCAGGTGGCCGCCGCCCTGCGGCAGGCGCTCGGGAGTCTGAGGGCCGGCGTTGCCCCAGCCCCGGGAGCGCGCTGCTCCCCACGCCCCTCGGCTCGGTGCGCGGCGTGGTCAGGCGGGCCCCGCCGGTCCCTGCTGGCCTTGCCAGCCCGGCCCTCCCGCCGCCTGATGCGCAGCAGCCCCGCCGCCTCTCCCTGCCTCCCCGGCCGCGCTTGCTCAGGCGCACCGGCTGGCTGCGCGTTCCCGGGCGGGGCTGGCGTCCGAGCCGCCCCGGCCCAGCTCTGGAATCCAGCTTCTTCTGCCTCAGGCTGGACATGAACTGACCTCTTCCTCTTTTTAACTCACGGGTTTAGAAAACGCGCTTTAAAGTTCTCCTCCCGAATGTAGAAGAACTGAAGATACGTATTTCTGTAGTGAAGGAACCATATACATTAATATAGAGGCTCATTGTAGTTGGTCTTCTCTTTGGTTTGGAGACTATGATATGCTTTCTTTGGCCCTTTCAGTGATGTCCTTAATTGGTTTGCATAAAGCCAGTTACAAATACATACACTATCTCAAGACACCTCCCCACACCCACCCTCTTGGTTTTCAGGTTGTTACTTTCTTTAAATTCAGACAAAAAGAAAAAAATTGCCTTTCCGGTTAAATGCTTTTTTCCCCCCTCAGATTTCTTACATTTGCTAGACTCTTATACAGTAATTTTTGTTTAACTCAAATCAACACAGTCTGACTACAGTTATATGTAATTTAATACTTGTGCCAACTCTGGAAGAAGAGGAAGTGATTATGAAATGCTGTGCTCTTTAGTAATATTGGAGGTGAATGTTTCTTCTGAGGTTGGCCCGATCGTCCCCCAGTACAGAGACTGATAGCAGTGTTCAATTGTCTGGTGATGTGTACAGGCCTCTGCTTTGCAGGCCACTTTGAGAAGTTTGCCTCAGGCTTGTGACTCGTTGAAATTTAAGCTCCAGTTTCAGAGTTTCTGTGGAGGTTAATATGATACCATGTTAACGCATTAACTGCTCCCCCAAACAAAGTAAGCCTTAATTTTGGTTATGATCCCAAACTTTAGCCAAATGTTGCTGGTTGAAAAATAAATGATATGAAGCATGTGCAGTAAGCCAAAGTAAAGTTTGCCATGATTCCATTTTATTTGAAAGTTTGGTGTGTGAGCAGATCAAAAATAATCCTCGGTATTGTGAACTAAACCCAAATGGTATAATAGTTTAATGGATGCAAGAGCTGAGCTAAAGAATGCAGTTCGTGTAGTTCAGGTGGAGAATGCTCCTGTTTGTAGTAAAGGGATCACCTGCACATTCATGGAGCATCTGTGCTCCCTCACAGCACAGATACCACAAGATGACAGCTTTGTCTCTCTTTATGTTCCAGAGGTAGGGACATAATAAATGATATACTAACTAGACAATTTTAAATGATTAAACCATGATGCAGTAAGTTAGATCAGCAGAGTGGCAGGTGGTGACTTCTCACTTGGATCAGAGTGAATACGGAATGCTTATCTAGCACGTGATGAGACTTTGCTGTGGAAAAGGAGCAAGTCACATGGAGAATCATGGGAAGAGCCTTCTAGGGAGAGGAAATGGCACCCTGGGAAAAAGGAGCCAGTCACATGGAGATCATGGGAAAACCTTCTAGGGGGAGGTGATGGCCCCAGGCATCGTTAAGCCTGGGACATCCTGGATCTCAAAGAAGGCTCTGCAGTGCTGTCTTAGAAATGGTAATATTTATCCTCAGACTAGGTGTGAGTACTTAGGAAATAGTTAACATTTGTTTATTCTACAAATATTTATTAAGCACCTCTTATATATCCAGGTATGGAGAGTAGAGAAGTCCACAAAGTAGATTTAAAAAAAAAAAAAAAAAAAAACCTTTGCCCTTCTGGGAACTTACCATTTTGGAACATGGGGTGAAGGGAAGTCCGGTGCTTTATGCTGGTGCTCACCACTAAGAAAGTGAAACTGACTATTTCTGTTGCTTTATCCAATTTGGATTTATAGAGAATGATATTTGTACTTCATGGGAAGCTTAAGGAGGCTACACTATGTCCAGCAGTAACTAAGGATAGTGTTTGACACGCAAGATTCCTCTTCAAAATTTCCTTTGTTCTTTTATTTGTGCTTTTTAGAAACAGTCTTAAGAAGATTCTCATTAGGAATATTGTACTTTGATTTGCTCCTCCCTTCTTTCCTTTTATAGTGTTTATATACCCTCATAGAAAGCTACTTATTAAGGTTTGGTGAGGACCATTCAATAGAACTTTTCTGCTGTAATGGAAGTAGTCCATTGGTGAGCTGTCCAACCAGTGGCCACACGTGTGATATTTGAACACCTGGTAGTACAGATATAGATAGTGAGATATTGGTGTTTTGTTTTGTTGTCTTTTTTTTTTTTTTTTTAACTTTTCTAAGGCCGCTCCCACTGCATATGGAGGCTCTCAGGCCAGGGGTCGAATCGGAGCTGCAGCCACCAGCCCACGCCAGAGCCACAGCAATTTGGGATCCAGGCTGCGTCTGTGACCTACACCACAGCTCACTGCAACGCCAGATCCTTAACGCACTGAACAAGGCCAGGGATCGAACCCAAAACCTCATGGTTCCTAGTTGGATTCGTTAACCACTGAGCCATGACGGGAACTCCCGATAGTGAGATATTTTTATTCTGAGCAATAAAACAAGGAATTCTGAATGAGCTTTCAAAAGTATACAGCAAGAGTACTTCTGTACATATTAGCTATGGGCCAGGTGCTGGAGACTGACATGGAAAGCAGACATCAGGAAAACTTGGTTGATTTAGCCTATAGGCAGAGAGCATACACTTTTACATCAATTTATAGTTAGCTACCTGATGTTATGTTTTTTTATAGTAAAGTTAGTCATTTGCGTCCTTTATTTTTCATATTTCATCATCAGAAGGGCTGCCCATTATTGTCTTTTCAGTATCCCTATAAGTAGAATAAGAGGGAAGAGCAGCAAGCTATTCATCAGTGTTTCCTTGATCCACTCCTATAGTTGCCCCAAGCCCATTTCCTCATCTTCCTCGTGGGTTTAGCAAAACTTCAAACAGGGTCTGCAGAAAGGTGGTAAGTTTGGTTTTTCTAAATTGAGTGGGCTCCCCTCTCAGTTTATTTACATAAGAAAGCCATAGTATGGTTTTGAGTTTTAAAAGTATGGACTCTAAGATTTAGTTTCAAATTTCAACTCTTTAGCAACATTAAGCACATTGCTTATTATGCCTCTGCTTCTTCATGTGAATAATCATAATTATTATTGCACCTACCTCATAGGCTTGGTGGAAGAATCAGTTGAGCAAATAGCTGCAAAAGTCCTAAATGCTTGGGAATAAGTTAGCCAGAGCTAATTTTGTTGATTTTTACCTACCTTCTCTTCCATTATTCACAATTTCTTTTCACTCTTTGCTCAGCATTGAGCTGAGGGAACCAGTACTGGGCCCTTTCTCTGAGGAAATGCCAGCCAGTCCAGCAGTAGTAGCTTTTGGATGAATGAAGCTTAGTTACTGCACCAGCAGGAATTTTCCCAGATTTAGGTGCTTGAGTAAAGGGATGAGGAAAATGGTAGCGTTTGTAGGTGGTTGGTTGATTGTCTGAAGAGGGGGAAAGGAGACCGTAAAAGAAAACAGTGAGAGGGTTAAGACCCGGCTTGTTGAATTTCAAGGGTTAAGAGAAAGTGGAAATCAACGGGACTCAGTGATTATACTTCCTCTTTGGGGCACAGAGCAAGCTCTGCTAATAATGTGGTTGTGTGGTTCTGATGCAGGTGAGGTTGTCATGATCTGTTGATGCTGGATGTCCAAGCAACTGTACCTTTCCAACTCTGCAGACTGGGAAAGCCCTGGGCCCCGAGATAAACATTTTCTCCTTTGGATCCTGGCGGCAGGCCCACATGCTGAGTGTCTGCCCCAAAGTAGAGATTTCCATTGCCGGTTCCCCTGGCAGCTGAAAAGGTAGTTGGCAGGTTCCTGTAGCTTCAAAGACAAGTAGACACTAAATAGAGTTAATGGAGACATGGATCTGAGAGCCACTGGTGTGTCAGTGTGTTGTGTATGTGGACGGAGGAGCACCCCAAGGGAGTACACAAAGTAGAAAAAGGAACATTTCCTCGATCAGTGTGTTTGTGTGGGCCGTGTGCCAGGTTTTCTGGAGATCTGGTTGACAGAGGGAGAGGAGAAAAGAGGATATATTGAGCCCAGAGAGCATTGCCCCTATTTGTACAGTGGAGGGTTGCTTGGCAGCGAAAGGAATGAAGGTTTTTTGGGTTTTTTTGGTCTTTTTAGGGTCACCTCCCGACATATGGAGGTTCCCAGGCTAGGGGTTGAATTGGAACTGTAGCCTCTGGCCTACACCACAGCCACTGCAATGTCAGATCCAAGCTGCATCTGCAATCTATACCACAGCTCATGGCAATGCCAGATCCTTATGCCACTGAGCAAGGCCAGGGATTGAACCTCTCTCCTCATGGATGCTAGTCAGATTTGTTTCCACTAAGCCATGATGAGAACTCCCAGGAATGAAGTATTGATACAACATGGATGGACCTTGAAAACACGCTAAGAGAAAGAAATCAGTCACAAAAGAACACATACTGTACGATTCCCTTCATATGAAATGTACGGAATAGGCAAACTTATAATAAAGACAAGATAGATTCGTGGTGGCCTGAGCTGGGGAGTTGGAGAGAAGTGAGGCGTCTCTACTAATGAGCATGGACTTTATCTGGAGGGTAAGGAAATGTTTTAACAGTGATGTGATGGTTGCACAACTTTGTCAGTATTTAAAAACACCTTTGGGAATTCCCGTCGTGGCGCAGTGGTTAACGAATCCGACTAGGAACCATGAGGTTGTGGGTTCGGTCCCTGCCCTTGCTCAGTGGGTTAAAGATCCGGCGTTGCCGTGAGCTGTGGTGTAGGTTGCAGACACAGCTCGGATCCCGCGTTGCTGTGGCTCTGGTGTAGGCCAGTGGCTACAGCTCCGATTCGACCCCTAGCCTGGGAACCTCCATATGCCAAGGGAGCGGTCCAAAGAAATAGCAAAAAAAGACAAAAAAATAAAAATAAATAAAAACACCTTTGGATTGTACACTTTAAGTGGGTGAATCATATGGTATGTGAATTGTCTCAGTAAAGCTCTTATTGGGGAAAAAAAAAGATGTGGAATTTAAAGGTTCAATTGGTAGTTTATAGGGAGCTTAGGATGGTATAGGTTTCATTTACTCCCAGGACCAGCATTGCTTGGGGCTGCAGGCCCAAGGCCAGGGCTACCTGAAGGGAGTTTTCTTCTGTGCTGCCTTATTGGGGTTCTGTTTGAGTTGAGGTTTGAATTAACCCTTTTGTGAAATCGGCTTTGGATCTGTTTTCAGTGACTTAGGTCCAAAGGGCTGAGAATAGATTTTCTGGACCTGTGGATCCATGAGGGACAAAGGAGAGCTTCTAAAAGCTCCCAAGGATTCCAGAGTGGCCTCAATGCACCAGAGTACAGACACGGCCCAGCACTGGCCTACCCATTGCAGCAGTTCCCCTGTGGTACTTCCTGCCAGCACCAGCCCTTACAACAGAGCCACGTATTTACTTGTAGCCTCTTCTCCCCTACCAGAAATCTCTAGGGGTTCTTCTTGGAACATATTCAGCCTCAACCTGGCTTCCAGGGCCTGCCCTCTTCCATGACATTAGCAAGGATGTATAGCTTTAGAACCAGAACCCTGGGATTGGATCTCACCTCCACCTGGTGGGTGGGTCGGGGTCCCTTTCCAGTTACTTAATCTTTGTAAGCTACAGTTTGCTCATTGTGAAAGCAAGGTTTATTTGCTACTACCTGCTTTAAAGGGGGAGATTTTGAAAATTAAATTAGACAATCTGTGTGAAATGCTTTTAATTTCACAGATGTGCAGTAAATGTTAAGTCACACCTCTCCTTCCCTTTCTCAGAGTTGTCTCCTACTCATCCCAGCCTTTAGGCATCTGGTTCAGGGTTGACAGAACCTCCCCTCCTTTGATAAATGACCTACTGCATTTGTACTGTCCCCATGGTCTGGGTCTGTCTGCCCCAGGCTTCATGTCTTTGCATGTTTTGTTTTCCGTGCAGTCCTCCTCAGATATCCAAGTCTTATATCCAGGTTTCACAAGTTCTTTCTAGGTAAGGGTGATAGTGGTATTTCCTCTTTGTCAACCCTGTCACTTTTGCCTACCCTGTGACTTTTTGCTGATTCGTACTGTGTTTGTTGTTTTACTTTATTAACTTTATCATTTTTTCTAGATGACAAACTTGAACAGGTAGTTTACCTTGGTTTTGTTTGTCTGCTTGCAACTCCACAGTGTTTATTTCATCTAAGGCGGGGAATGTAGCCGACTTGTAGCAGACTCAAAGTTAGGGGACACATCGACTGCCCATGTCTCTGCAATGTTCAGTGCACACTCTGGAAAAAGATGGTGTAGGTGTCGTTGAAATTCTTTGCCATCCACACCCCTCTTTATCCTTTCTTTCCAAACTGTGACTGGCATGGTGCGACTGGTGTGGATTGAAGAACAGAACTTCATCTTAACTCCTTCCTATGGCAGCATCTTAGCTTCCTGTCCTAAGACGTTGGCTTATGCAAGAGGAGAGGTGTTCTCCTTGCTTTGTCAGGAAGGCGTGTGTATGATAGGCATTTTACAGGGCATTGCTTTTTTTCTTACTTGTTGGCTCTGCTCCTTCACATTTGACCTTTCCCATTAAAATTAGAAACACATTAGTGAGCCATTACTGTGTAAGTTAAATACAGTGAAATTTCTGGGGATAGCCTGAAATCCATGAGCCTTATAATTCACATTTAAATTCTTCCTCTCTGCCAGGAATTATTTTAAATGTCGGAGAAAGAAAGATAAATAGTATGTAGACCCTGCTTTATAGTTGCTCACAGTTTAGTTAAGGAGAAAATGTATAAGCAATTAAAATGATACACAGAAAAGGGACTTACGAAGTCTTCCTTAGAGAGAGCACAGGTGTTTCCAAAGGGGATGGACAGTTTGAATGTTATTTTGTTTAAAATGTTGAATTCAATTCCATCCTATAAAGTCCATTTTAAAAAATATAGACATGAGTTTTACTCTTTGATGTGTTCTGTGCAAGATTTCAACCCTGTTAGGGTCATCAAATTTGTACTTATAACCTCCCAGATTGACAGTTTGGAAGATGTAAGCCAGTAACTTTAAAAATACAATTATGTGATTTTTCTTTTGTTGTATAGGTGACTGCTTAGAAAACTGCACAGCCCACCAACAGCTGATGAAATTAGTGAACAAGCAAATCAACCATGTCTTACACTCCAGGAATTGGTGGTGACCCAGCCCAGCTGGCCCAGCGTATCTCTTCCAACATCCAGAAGATCACACAATGTTGTAAGTTGAGTTTTCAGTTGACCTCAAGGTTTTCAGTTCTTAACTGAAACTTGGAGACTCATAAGAGGACAGTTAGTGTTCCTTTAGAAAAAGATTTTTAAAGGCTAGAACTCTTTAGAATGTAGAGAAGAAATAATTAATGTTAGAAAAGATTAACACTTAATGCATTTTTCTGTAGAGTGTCAGGCACCTAAGAAACATTCATTATTGAAGGAAAGATTCAGAAGGATAGATTCTTAGGTTTGCTCTAAACCTGTCTGGCTATAGATGAGAAAACGAGACTTGATTAAATCCCATAAGCTTGGGCTGAGGAACACCAACAAGGGTTTAAGGAACATATGTTTATTAAAAATAAAATCTCATTGGATATGGTTTAGGCTAATTTTGTAAAGGTACCTTTACAAAACATCCGCACCTTTACAAAAGTAATATGGTACATTATTAAGGAGCAGGGGTGAACTAAGGAGGGGACATTTTTATCTCTTGAAGCAGATATAAAAAATAACTATCCAGATTCCTCACACATTATCCTTTGCTACACCTCTGCAAGACAGACTACTAGAAAACTGATGTAATGTAGCATTTTGCTAGAAATTATTACTCTTCACAATATATACAAGAATTAAAAATAACAATCAGTATAGATTTGAGCCTAGAGTTTTTTTTTCTTTTTTTTTTCTTTTTTTGGTTTTTCTAAATTACAGCTGATCCTATACCTGAGTTGTTCTAGTCATTTTGTGATCAGTATTTTGGCCCTCTGGGCATTGCCTGGACTCTTTCAGGGTATGTTAATACACCTAGTTTGATTCTTCAGCCTGTCTCATAAAGGCCACTCTCTTTACTAGAATTCTAACACACTGCAGAACATCTGCAGTGTTTTCCGATGGCCAAACTGTGTTTGTTGAATCATTAACTTCCCAACAGTTATTACTCTACCTGTGAGATTGAAATGAGGTATCAGTGTGTTTTAGAGTCATAGGGAGTAAAATGAGATTATAGGTGGTTCTAAAAAAGTGCTGCTGTGCACAGCAGTGTAAGATAAGCCTTATTATGATTTGGGGCAATACTCGGGCTATTTTGGGAGGAGCAAGGAAGGGAAGGGAATAGTGAAGAGGTCTCACATTATCCCCAGCAGGGTCTATTGGTTTGGTATAGCACGGATTGTTCCACTTTGTCCCAGAACACCAGTGTTGGCTCAGTTTTGCTCTTCCAGCATCAGATCTGTTCTGAAGGGAGCCAAAAGGGCCTCTCCTTTATGTGGTTCCCTTGGGGCCGATTGGAAGTAGTGCTGGTCTGCTTCAGACTATCTGTGTGAAAATTAAGAGAGTTTATAATTTTAATGTATGTGTGTTGAAAATCAGGGTCTTTATCCAAGAAAGGAAGCGAGGAGGTCTTTTTCCATAAACTAGGGCAGGTGTGCTGTGTTGGGAAAGCTAAACGGTGTCAGGAATTCTGGGAAGAGGATGAGGAATGACTACAGTACCCAGAGGTTGCAGAAACAGCACTTAGTGGTATGAGAAAGTCACGTGATTGGAGACGGTGTGTGAGCTTGAACAGGAAGGAAGGAAGAGTTAACTTCAGTTAGGTCACTCTCCCACAGGAGACCAGCCAGAAGAGATGTGGTAAACTGGGCCAGAGCCACGTATTCATGGCATAGTTGATAGCTAAGTGTGACTGCCTTGCGGTTTGGGGCAGTTCGGGGGTATGTGGGAAGGTGATGATAAGACCCGAAACTCTTTGTTTTTAATAGCCTTGTGAAGAGCTGTTAAGGGGACTGGGACTCTTCAATCATGACGGTACTGTCACCACCCTCAGATGTCTGTGTAAAACGGAAGAAACGTACTCAACTTGGTCATAGAGGCCTCTGAGGATAAACAGAAGGAACAGAAGTCAGACTTCAGCTTGAGAAGAAATAGGGGCTTTTGAACAATCCTAGTTGTTCAGGGATGGCTTTGTCCACTCAGGAGTGTAGTCCCTGTTACTAAGTGAGCAGGATGTGATGGTCAGGTGTTTCTCAGGTCTGTTATTAAGAGTTTTAGACACTGGAGTAATGGTTCAGACTGAGTGACTTTTTGTTTTTCATTCATCAAAGAATTTACTGAGCACTGACTGCTTGCTGTTCCAGACCTTGGGAATCCAGCAGTAAGCAAGATCTGCAAGGTCCTGTTGTCCTGTAGTTGCCAATATAAGAAGAAACTGATGGTTCAAAAAAATTTAATGAACAACATAATTTCCTATGAAGAACATAAAATGAGAGTGATGTGAAAACAGGCGATTAGGAAGAAGCTGCCTTAGTTTAGCTGGTTCTCCCCTGAATGAGGATGAGAAGGGGCAGGTAGTGAGAAGAAGGATAAGATACTGGGAAAGAGCATGAGATGGAGGCCACAGCAGTATTTAAAAAAAAAAAAAAAATGGTCCAGAGCTTAGGGTGTTCAGAAAACAGGAAAAAAAGAAAAAATCCACTGTGTGTGGCTGAAGCACAGCACTTGAAGCAAGAGTGGCAGGAGATGAAATCAGAGAGGCCAGTCAGGTCATCTAGAGCCTGTGGAGCTTAGATTTCATTCTAAGAGGCAGGGAAGAGACACAATCAGATCTGTACTTGGAACAGATCGCTTTGGCTGCTGCTTAGAAAACAGACTGAGGAACTGGAAGGAGACACACTGGCCATGGTAGGGGTCTGATGAGAGAGATGTTGGCTTACATAGGGTTGGTACGGAGGAGTTGGAGAAATGTGTGGCAGAGCCAGCAGGACTTGCTGATGAATGGGGAGGTGGGGATGAGAGGGAAAGAGGAGTCCAGGGTAACTCCATGGTTTTTGCACAGAGCAGCCAAGTGGCTGGTGGTGAGGAGGTACTAAGTTGGGAAGAACTACAGTTCAGGAGACGGGGGGCAGGGGTTGTTTTGGCCACGTAAATTTTGCAATGTCTTTTGAACATTTAATGGAGATATCAAACATTTAGTTTGGATATATGAATTTGGAGATCAGAGTGTGGTCAAAATATAAATGGTATTTAAAACCCTAGGTCTAAAATAATCACAATGGAGTGAGTAGCATTCAGAGAAGAGGGCAAGTAGAAATCAGGAAAGTGGGGAGAAAACAGCATGAAGAGTCAGGGAAGGAGCGACCGGTGAGGTAAGAAGAAAAGCAGGATCTGCTGGGTTTCCAGAAATTAAAAGAATGTTTCAGGAGTGAGTGAGGCCTCATGGATCTGATGCCGCTGAGAGACAGAATAAGATGAAAGCAGACAATTGGATCTGGCAAAATGGTGACTTTGAAAGACTAAATCCCTGGATTTATTCCAGGGATGCCAGGCTGGTTCAACGTCTGCAAATCAATCACTGTGGTACACACACTGCATCAACAAAATGAAGGATAAAAAGCATATAATCATTTCAATAGATGCAGAAAAAACAGTTGACAAAACTCAACATCCATCTATGATAAAAACTGTTAGCAAAGTGGGTATAGAGGGAACAGACCTCAGCATAACAAAGGCCACATATGACAAACCTGCAGCTAACATCATACTCAGTGGTGAAAAGTTAAAAGCTTTTCCTCTAAGATCAGGAACAAGATGATGGCCATTCTTGCCATTTTTGTTCAGAATGGTATTGGAAGTTCTAGACAGCATTTAGACAAGAAAGACAAATAAAAGGCATCCAAATTGTGAAGGAAGAAGTAAAACTGTCACTGTTTGCATAGAAAAGACTCTATTAAAAAACTGGTGGAATAAATAAATATAGTAATGTTGCAGATTACAAAATCATTACCCCCAAATGTCTTGGGTTTCTATACACTAATAGCAAACTATCAGAAAGAGAAATTAAAAAAAAAAAAAAAAAAAAAACCAGTCCCATTATAGTTTTATCAGAAAAGAATCAATTTAACCAAAGATGTAAAAGACTTCCTACTGGAAACTACCGACATTAAGGAAAGAAATTGAGGGAGACACAAATAAATGGAAAGATAGTCCATGGATCAGAAGAATTAATATTATGTTCATACCACCCATAGCAGTTCACAAATTCAGTGCAATCTCTCTCAAAATTACAATGGTAATTTTCACAGAACAAACAATCTTTATTTTTATTTTTATTTTATTTTATTTTTTGTCTTTTTGCTATTTCTTTGGGCCGCTTCCGCGGCATATGGAGGTTCCCAGGCTAGGGGTCTAATCGGAGCTGTAGCCCCCGGCCTACTCCAGAGCCACAGCAACGCAGGATCCGAGCCGTGTCTGCAACCTACACCACAGTTCACGGCAACGCCGGATCCTTAACCCACTGAGCAAGGGCAGAGACCGAACCCGCAACCTCATGGTTCCTAGTCGGATTCGTTATCCACTGCGCCACGACGGGAACTCCAAAGAACAAACAATCTTAAAATTTGTATGGAACCACAAAAGATCCTGTATAGCCAAAGCCATCTTGAGAAAAAAGAACAAAGCTGGAATCATCAAGTCCTTGATTTCAAACTTAATTACAGACTGTAGCAATTAAAACAGCGTGGTTTTGGCATAAAAACAGACACATAGATCAATGAAACAGAATAGAGATCCCAGAAATGAACCCATGCATATATCATTAATTAATTTACCATAAAGCCAAGAATATATACAGTGGAGAAAGGATAGTCTTTTCAATATCATGTTGGAAAAACTGTACAGCCACATGCAAAAGAATGAAACTGGACCACTGTCTTGCACTACACAAGTCATAGAAGAAAATGTAGATGGTAAGCTCCTTCACGTAGGCCTTGACAGTGATTTTTTTAATCTGACAGCAAAAGCTAAAGCAACAAAAGCAAAACTAAAGAAGTGGGACTACATCAAACTAAAATGTTTCTCCACAGCAAAGGAAACCATCAACAAAATAAAAGGGCAACATATTGAATGGGAGAAAATATCTGCAAATCATATATTTAATAAGGGATTAATACAAAATATATAAAGAATTCATGCAGCTAAATAGCAGGAAAAACCATCTGATTAAAAAAGGGGCAGGAGATCTGAATAGGTATTTTTTTCAAAGACATGGGAGGCCAACAGGTACATCATTAATCATCAGGAAAATGTAGATTAGTAAGATACCACCTTACACTTGTTAGAATGGCTGTTATAAAAACAAAAACAAAAAACAAGAAATAGCAAGTGTTGGAGAGAATGTAGAGCAAAGGGACCCCTTGTGTACTTACTGTTGATGGCAATAGAAATTGGTGCAGCCACTATGAAAATGGTATGGAGGTTCCTCAAAAAATTAAAATCCATGTGATCCAGCAGTTCTGCCTCTGGGTATTTATCCAAGGAAAACAAAAATACTAATTTGAAAATGTATCTGCACTCCCATATTTATCACAGAATTATTTATAATAGCCAAGATATGGATGCAACCTAAGTGTCCGTGGAAAGATAAAGAAGATGAATACATAATATCATATCTTTGTATATATATATTTATTATGTATTATATAATTATATATTATAAATATTATATAAATGTAGAATAATTATGTGGTTATTAATATTAGCCATAAAATAAAGAAGAAAAGCTTGCCATTTGCAGCAAACAGATAGACCTCAAGGGCAATATGTTGAAAGAATTAAGTTAGAGAAATGTATGTATGATCTTTCTTATGTGTGGGGTCTTCAAAAAAACACCAAAACAAACAAACTAAGCTGATGAATATGCAGAACAGATTGGCGGTTTTTTGGGGGGGGGGGAGAAATGGGTGAAGGGAGTCAAAAGGTTAACAAAAAACCTTTTTAATTAAAAGAAAAGATGGTTCACAGATTTTGATAATTCAGAAATTTTTTAAAAAGTCTCATATCTCTCTTGCACACGTAGATGGAGAAAACGAGGAAGGAGGACCGACGTCTTCCATTTAAAGAGACTTCCCAGAATCCGACTCACCTCTGCATATGTTATTGACCAGAATTTAGACATAGTCACATGGCTGCACCCACTGCTAGGAGGGCTGAAAACATTTTTTAGCTGGATTGCAGTGAGCTCGCTAAAATTGGGGATTTCTCCTTTTGTGAGAGAAGGGAGTCAATGTGAGGAGACAAATAGTAGCTTCTACCATGGAAGGAGAAAGAGGGTCAAAGGAAGAGGGTGTGTTTTTCCACTACCAAAGGGAGATTCTAGCGAGAGTATACTTGCAAAAGAATTGTCTTCGAAGATGAGAAGGGGCAGGGAATGGACCCCTAGTGACTGGTTTGCCTTTTACCCACTGTACAGATTTGATGCAGAGTGTGTGGTGTGGACGCTAAGTGCGGTGGATGAAGATGGAGAATTCCTCTCTGAGTGTTTTTAAAGGAAATAGGAGGCAAAGGCATCAAAGAAGGAATGGGAGGGAAAGCTGCTAGAAGTTTATGGAAGGAAGAGAAAGCAAACTACTTGTAGTTTTGACAATTGAGAGAGTAGATTCTCAGGGAAGCAGAGAAAATATCTGCAAATCATTTGATAGGTTGAGTATTCACTTGAGATTTGGGGTCATGAATTCAGTGAAACCAGTTATCACTGTGTATTCTTTAAAGTCTGCATTTCAAAGTTTAAATGTGGGGAAGTTTAGATTTCAGTAGAGCAAGTTATTGTTAAAAATCTACCCTACCAACCAGTGTTCATTACTGATAAGGGCTAAGCAGAAATCACGTGGAAGTGAAAGGGAGAAGTGTGAAATTTCAGTTCACTTTTCCCCCCATCTGTTAATGCTAATAATACTGGATGTGATTGAATAAAACGGTACTTATCACCACATTTAGGTGTTTCTCTTCACACTGCATTTGCATCTTTTGAATTTATGTCAGTACAAATTATCGACTTTTGTAAAAGAAATCTAAGTAAGGTAATAATCTTGTAGTTACAATACATGCGTCTGTTCCACTAAAGCCAAAGTCTTCCTGAGTACCACAGTGGGAAAAGTTTATTTTCACATTAGTTTTGATTAAGACCAATGAAAACTTGTAAAATATTGAGAATGGTATAATTTATACCAAAAAAAAGAAAATAGCAATCAGAAGACTTTTGATTCTTGGAGGAACCCAAGAAAAAAACATTTAATAAGATTGGAATTTTGTGAGTTTTTAAAAATAGTGTTATATTCTGGCAGTTCTGCTTTGCAAAGAGTAGGAGAGATGAAATAAAATGTCTTTACACTTAAGTGGCTTTTTTTCCTATTAAACTATTTTTTGTTAAAAATAATCTGTAGTCTTAATTGATTTGCTTTACTAGTGAAGTATTTAAACTATATTACACTAATATTTGTATTAAATAAAATATTTAACTATCATATATATGTAAGTGTAAAATATATTAGGCAGAAATAGAATTATGTTAAAATAATATCACTTCCTAAGTATGAGTAGTAAGTCATTATAGTAAACTAGAACTTTATAAGGGATTTCTCTGTGGAGCATTTAAAATGATTAAGAAACTACTTTTGTCCTATAGGAGAGAGTGTGCTGTTGACTCCAGCAGAGTCAGCAGCATGTTTGTGCTCCATCCTTTGCCCATGGCATCCTTTGTCCTAACCTTACTCTCTGTCGCTGGCTTCAGCATGACATCAAGTCCTTCTGAGCCCAGTGCTCCAAGCAACCATTCCCAGTGGAGTCAGCATGCACATTAAACCAATTAGTTATTCTTGGTCTAGAAGATCATAATGCATCAAAGAAGTGCTTAAGATTTAGTTCTCAAGCTTTTAAAAAAAAGTACCATTTTTATTAGCATTATCTGGAAATGAGATATGTGCTCATTTATCCTGTATCATCTGTCTATTTTCTTTGAGACAGGCTCCTGCCTGCAATGTATAGGACAAGGACAAACAAGTCTCAGGAGGTTGAAATAGCTGAACCTATCACACAAAGTGAACCAGAGTGGGGTATTTCACAAGGCCCTTCATCCTGGCACAAACACATGCAATACAGAAAAATATATTCAGGACAAATGGAACACTCAGAAAGGACTTGTGTTTTTGAAAGAAGCAGAAGAAATTATTGAAATCCGTTACAAACTTAAAGATTGGGTTTTTTTTTTTTAACTTTTATAAAGCAGAAGTACAATATATGTAGAGAGAGTTGTATTCCAATTGTTAATGTATAGCTAAATGCATTACAGCACCACATGTGTCTAGGAATAGAGCATTACCAGCCCCTGAAGCCCTTCTCATGTTTATAACTCCCTCTGTACTTTCCAGAGATAACCAGTGTCCTGACTTCTAACATCACTGATTAATATTTTTAGTTTTTAACTTTAATAGAATCAAATAATATGGTTTATATTGGACTTCTTTCTCCCATGAGGTTTGTGCAGTTCATCGATGTTACAGGTAGCTGTCGGTCATTTGTTTTTATTACCGTAGAGTATTCCATATTTAAGCATACTACATCTATTCTTTCTATTGTTAATCAACTTTTGGAGTGTTTCTGTATTTTTGGTTTGTTTGATTTTGTTTTTCTTAGTTATGAACAGTGCCGATCATTCTTGAATGTTCTTTTGTTTCATATATGTTTCATATATGTTCTTTTGTTTCATATATGTAGTAGATACAGTTGAACAGTTACCTAAAGTAGCTGTTCCAGGTTATACTCCCAGCAGCCAGTGTATCTAGAGTTTGTGTTGCTCCAGAACCTTGCCAATGTTTAGCATTTAAAGTCTTTTAAATTTTACCTATGTTAGCCGCAGTTGTGTCTCATTGTGATTTATATTGCAGTTCCCAGGTTAGAATCAGACTCCAAATATAGCTGAGCTAGGAAAATCAATGAGACAAGAGGAAAAGTTTCTAATTAGGCAAGCGGTATGTGCATGCATGCATGCACATTTCCTGAAATCAGCTCCAAACCACAGTGTGGCCTGAGGAAGCTGTTTCATCTTCCAGGAAATGATTTTCTTATATAAATTTTCTGTGGGCTGGATCATGGTCTCTTTCAACTTTAACAGGCCATAATTTTAACCAAGTTAAAGTTGTGAAGAATCCTGAAAGCGCTCCTAACATATGCAGGATTATTCTCTTTGTTATTAGGAAACTGGTTGCCATATCTGAATCCATCATGCATGCTTTTAAACACCCAGGTAGAGTTCCACTTAAGAGTTAGGTATTATTTCTAAGTATGAGGAGTAGGAGGTAGGAGAGTTGTAGTTACAAGGAATTCTAGTGTGAATCGTGTCAGAATTAAGTTATGAAGTGAAGGAAACTGATAAATAGAAATAACCATGGTTGACCAGGAAACAATCCTTGAGATAAAAATTTCCTGCACTTACACATTACATTAAGTCTTACCAGTGCTAATGAGAATTCTGGCATTTGAGTATTTTTTAAAAAATAATCTAAAAGAGGAAGATAGAGTGGCTAAAAGTTAGCCTTTGGAATGTGAACAAAATAGATCCCTTGGTAACATAAAATATAGTTGGCTGAATATGTAAGTGCAGCAATGTTCTGCCTTTTAGCAGAAATATGCGTAACATGCCATATGTGCTTGTGTGTATTTGTGTGTTCAGGAAAGTCAGAACTTTCCAGGGAAGCATAAAATATGTGAACT
Source organism: Phacochoerus africanus (assembly GCF_016906955.1). NCBI lineage: Eukaryota > Metazoa > Chordata > Mammalia > Artiodactyla > Suidae > Phacochoerus > Phacochoerus africanus. The sequence continues at coordinate 31,119,408 of NC_062545.1, forward strand.
TAAGCTCATATTATAAAGGTTAAGAGACGGTGACTGAAAGAGGTTTAGGTTGAATCTTCATTGTTTTATTATTTTATCATTTATCTCCTCTAGATTAAGGCTGTTAGTCCAACAGATTTGTTTAGATTGGCAAGAAATATTTTTGGTTTCTCCATGTTGCGATGAGCTTCTCTTTCTGTGTGCACACGTTCTTTGTTTATTAAGAAGGATCAGTGCTTGGCTCTTGTCCCTATGAGATTCTTAGGACTTTGAGATGAAACATAAAATCTCTATAGTTGTTACTTTTGAAAATGAATACAGTTCTTTTAACGAGTGTCTGGTGAAGGGGGACGCTTGTTTTGCATCATAAGACGTGACTGCAAAAAAGGGGAAGCTAATATCATCAACTTCTCCTTTCTGCATGCCAGGGCAGACTTTTCTTTTAAAAAAGAACTCCAGTCCTGAGAAGTTAGTGAATTGACCGGAACTGTATTTACCCAGGAGCTGGAGATGTGTCTTTTTGGGGGGTAAGGGGCATAGTCTGCTGGTGGGTGCCGGTGGATGAGAAGACAATTGATAGAGGAAAAAGAGTTGAAAATGTGTTCTCTCTTTATCTCCCTCCTTCCCACCCTCCCCTAAAATGCTGTTTGTTATGTCTACCTCTGATGTCACACTTCTGAAAATACTTGGTTGAATTTTTTTCCCCTTGAGAAAAGCTGCAGTGGCTTTGATTTCATTGCTGCGATTTTCTTCATGCCTAACGTATTGACATAGGGCAGAGCTAGGGGTGGAAATTAATGTCTTATCCCAGGAAATTGGAACAGAGAGCAACCACCGTTTCTTCTCTCCGCTGATTTTTCCTGCATGACCGAGCACAAGTACTCTTTATGACTGAACGTGAGTGAACAGTTTCTGTTCTATGAACGAAAACTTTTAAGAAATAGCTCCAGGGAGCTCAATCACTCATGGGTCCTATATGTGAACCATCTGTGGGCCTCTGTCCTGAGCATGAACTCTCTTACCCTTGTTCCCACCCCAATCCCTAGGACTATCTGCCCTTGCTCCCCTTTGACAACCTAAGTGCAGATCCTGTTGGTCCTGCCTGCCACACTTGCCCATTTCTCTCCATCTCCACTCTGTGACCGCCAAGGTGTCAGCTGCTGCTCTTTCTTCTCTGCATGACTGCATGTTCTCCCTGCTTCCTTTCCTGCCCGTCTACAGTCTATTCTCTGTACTGCAGTCAAGGTGAACTGTAAGTCAGATCATGTCATCTCATAGCTGAAAACCTTGCAGTGACTCCCTGGCAGACTCATTCTCTGGTGGCAATCCCTGCCATGACCCGCAGCACCCATTCAGATCTGATCTTGCCCTCATCTGCCAACTCCTACCACTCTCCACCTCGAAGCTGCGAGATCCCAGCCACATAGCTTTCTGCCTTTCTGCTGCTTGAACATTCAAGCTCCGTCTTACCTCAGGGCCTTTGCACTTGCTACATCTTTGCAAATCTTCACACAAGTGGCTTTTCTTTGACATTCATGTCTCAGCCCAAAGATCATGTCCTAGAGATGTCTTCCCTGATCTATCATTTTACCTCCTCCAGTCATTCTTTTCTCATTAACCAGTTTTGTTTTTGCAATGCTTTTTATCAGTAAATTAAACTACCATAATTGCCTACTTATTTTCTGCATTCTCTACTAGAGTGACAGCTCCTGGAGAGAAAGGGCTAAATGTGCCTTATTCACAACTCTGTACTACAGGAACAGAGCCTGGCAATGAGTCAATACTCAATAAAATGGAAATGAATGACTTCAAGTAGGTTACGTAATGTTAGCTAAACTGCATTTATCTATTTTCAAGAAATAGGACTAAGTATGCTGAGCATGTAGTAGCCATTAGAAATGTTTATTTCTCTTCTTTCCTCTGACCTTATGGCAGCAGTCTTCTCTCACTCCTTTGGTAATGAAGTGCTGGCTTGTGGAATTTTTTGTCTTCATTTTTGAAAGTTTTATTGAAGTATAGTCGACTTGGCTTGTGAATTTTTTTGTATATTATCTTTATAATTTCTTCCAAGTGCCAATATTTTTTTCTGTAACCCCTGGGGTCCTCTTCTAATGGCAAGGGATCGTGTCTTTATGCAGAATTAGATCCCTCAAGAGTTTTGCATGCAGAAGCTATTAAGGATTGAATTGAATGACAAAGGGTAGAACAGAAAGGATAGAATAGAAATTTTCAAGAGAGAGCTTTGATTCCATGTTGTGACTCTGGAAGGAAGGAGGATGGTTTGATAAGATGGGAAACTCAGAAGTTGAGACCACAATGTAAAATCACCTAAATGAGGAGGAAACAAGTTACGTAAATTTTGAAGGAGAGGCACATGACCGTCCTTTGAGCTCAGTTCTAAAAGAAACAGTTGTTGAATGTGAATAACAGAAAGAGAAGGGAATGAGAAGGGTGTAGAAGTCATACTAGGGTACAGGGATACAGCAGCATTTGGAAGTACTAGGAACACTTCATCCACAGAGTGGGTAGGATTGCTGCTTTGGATAGTTGAAGGGGTGTCAGGTGAAGAGGGTCTCCCTTCCTTCTGTGTGATATTCAGGAGGGTGATTAAGAGATAAGTAGAAGGAAGTTAGAGTGATGATGAGTGGTCCTTCCAGCATAGCTTTCTGAGGATACCGTAGACTGATGCAAGTTACTCATTCACAAAGGTGTTGGAGCTTAGATTGACAGGTCTCATAATTTATTCATTAGTACCTTTTTTTTACACTTTTCCCTCGTGTAAATGCCGTCAAGTTCCTTTATTTTTTTATTTTATTTATTTATGTTTTGTCTTTTTGCCATTTTTTGGGCTGCTCCCGCAGCATATGGAGGTTCCCAGGCTAGGGGTCTAATCAGAGCTGTAGCTGCCAGCCTATGCCAGAGACACAGCAACGCAGGATCCAAGCCACGTCTGTGACCTACACCACAGCTCATGGCAACGCTGGATCATTAACCCACTGAGCAAGGGCAGGGATCGAACCTGCAACCTCATGGTTCCTAGTCGGATTCCTTAACCACTGCGCCACTGCGCCACGATGGGAACTCCTCAAGTTCCTTGTTCTAGACTGAATTGTGTCCCTGTCAAATTCCTGTGTGAAGTCCTAACCCCCAGTGTGACTGCATTTGGAGATAGGAACTTCAGGGAAATAATTAAGGTTAAATGAGATTATGAGGGTGGTGCCATAATCCAGTATGATTGGTGTCCTTGTAAACAGAAGAGGGACACCAGGGAGGCGGAGGCACAGAGAAAAGGCCACACGAGATCACAGCAGAAAGGAGGCCATCTGCAAGCCAAGGAGAAAAGCCCATGACACCTTGACCTTAGACTTCCAGCCTTCGTCCTGAACTGTGAGAAAATGAAATTCTCTTGTCTAACCCATCAGTCTGTGGTATTGTGTTATGGCTGCCCCAGAAAACTAAACACAGCCCTGCATTCCTTGGTGTGTTGCAGTGGGATTTAAAGTTATGGGAAACCCAGATAACACTGAAGTTTGCTTTTGAATCCTGAGATGCTACACTTGGTTGTAACTTACTATTACTTTTTGTACAAAAAGTAATGTGCATTACTGTGCTTAGGAAAATATGATTGATCATATGATATAGATTGAGAGAAGAGATATTTATATATATTAACATCTTTTGACTTTTATGAAAAACTCAAGATTTTGAAAGATGTTTTCATTTAATAGCATGTTAAGAAGAGTAGTTAACAGATAATAATATAGAAAAACCTTTATTAAACATGCATTATTATAAGATTTGCTTCTATTTGATGATATTACTGATAACGATTATAAAGATAAACCAAGGCTGATAAAGTGACATCAGTTGATTTTTCTTATCTATCAAATCTATCTCATCTACCAAAAATAGTTATTTCTGTCTTGCTATACTTGTTATAACAGTGTCAACCTAAGGAAAAGAGCTTTGAGATCAACTTGCATACCCTTTTATTTAATGAAAAATCTGAATGGCTCCAAAAGTATTTATACCAAATTATATTCTTTCTCTTTTTATGAAAATATCATACTGTACATTTTTTTGGTGCTTGCTTTTTCTCTTCTGTGTTGGTTGCATAATTTGTTATTATATGAATGTGTCATACATCACTTAATTAAACTTTTGTTAGTGGACATTTTATCCTAAGATTATATTTTAAAAGTTCAGGAACCTACTAGTTATGTTGCATCCACAAATGAGTCCTTGAGTTCTATATAGATAAATCGTGATGCTGATTGTATGATAAAAATTCTTACATATATTTCCCCACTCTGATTTAAAGTTTCATTTATTATTAGATTTTTTTCACTATATTTAATATGCTCAGTAATTGCATTGTAGGGTAGCTTCCCTTTTATTAAAATGAAGGTCATGTTTGGTGTGTAATGACTACTCAGCTGCCCTGTGATGTTGCCTGTCTATACAGTTTAATTGGCTCAGTGCTGGTGTGAGAGTAGACAGCAAAACTCAGGCTGTGCTGTTTAGTTTTGGTTTGGTTTCCTGTAATGGTTTTGATAATTCTTCTTCTTTTTTTTTTTAATGGCCACACTCGCAACATATAGAAGTTCCTAGTCCAGGGACTGAATCCAAGCTGCAGCTGTGACCTGTGCCGTAGCTTCAGCAACACCAGATCCTTTAACTCATTGCGCTGGTTGGTGTTGACAGTTCTCCTCATCCCTTTGATTCTTTTTTTGTTGTCTTTTGACAAATACTGAGCAATATTTCATTAAAGAGTAATTGCCTTTTATACTTCAGGACTAGTATTTTTCTTAAAGCAATTGTTAATTGGCTTACCTACTAATTGATTTAGAAAACTCCACAGGTCATACAAAATAGTGTTCTGTAAGTCTTGGTACATTTCCTTTTCCTGATCTTCATTCTTATTATAATGGCATTATCATGATCATTATTTGGAAAAACCATCATTGCAATAGCACATCACTGATAATGAGTATGCCCCCAACTTACCTGGGATAGATCACTCTTCATCCCATTTAATATCCGGGAGAATGTCCGCAAATATCACCAAGATCCCCTCATAGCCTATGTATTATTATTTTCTTGCTGGGGAGTGTGGAAACCATTGGCTGAAAATCAACTAAGGCAGGCTTACTTGGGAGCCCCAGAGCACAGCCTTGCTGCAGGGGTGTGGGGAAGAGAGCTGGGCAGGGCAGCCCAGATACAGCCAGTGATTTTATTTCTGTAGCATTGCCTATATGCCCTGCTTTATTCAAAAATCCTTCTGAAAGGATGTGTAAGTATCTTTTAGCTGTCTTTTATGAACTGTTCACTTTGTGCCTCATATGTGGTATTTTTAATCTTTTTTTTTTTCTTTTACATTGTATTTGATCTTCTAGGCACTCTGTCAGATGAGAAAATTTAGATTTTTAAGTGGTTAAGTCACTTGCTCAGGTTCATATAACTTTTATGGAAAGACTGGTACTTGAACCCAGAACAGTGTAAATTACATAGCACTGTGCATTTGGATCATGTTTTCTATGGTACCTGGTCATCAGTTGTGCATTTATATGCATTCATTCATTCCATGAGTATTTATTAAGCATCTATGATGGTGTTGGGCACTCTTTGGGTGCCAGAGATATGTAAGTGAATAAAACAAACAAAACGCCTACCTTTATGTAGTTAACCTTTAGTGAGAGAAGACAGACATAACATAAATACATTGTGTAGTGTATTGAAGGAGATGTTAAGTGTTATGGAAAGCAACCTGACAAAACCGTACCAGTGGGGATCTGGTATCCTGGAGAGGGGACAGGGAGCCAGCATAGGCCTTACGGAGGAGATGACAGTTGTGCAAATATTTAAAGGAAGTACAGGAATACATCCTTTGGTATCTGGGGAATAGCAGGTAGGGGCTCCTTGAGGTAGGAACGTGCCTGAGTGTTGGAAGCATGATGAGGAGGCCCGTGTTTGCAGAGCAAAGAGAAAAGAGAGAGAAAGAGCTGGGATGGTGGGTTGGGTGGGCTCTTATAGGCCATTGTAAGGACTCCAGGCTTTTACTCTGGGTAGAACTAGGCTTTTGAGTATGTAAATAAATGGAATATGGAAACATGGGTGACTTTTCTCATATAGTCAGCATCACCTTTTATTTCATCTGTATGGAACTCAGAAGGATTCATTCGTGGAGATAGTAAAAATGCTCAGTCCCCCAACTTGTAAACAAGGATCTCAAGACAAAATGTCCGTTAACAGAAATTTGGTTAACTGACGTTTGGCAGTCATGTCATAGAGGGGACACGGTGTTGGGCTCCCCTAGAGTTTCATAACTGTCAAGTGGCTGAGGTGAATGGAGAGTGGGGCTTGAGGGGATACCAGCAAGAGAGTGAAGATGACGGTGGAGTTTCCGATGGTCTGGATGCAAGGAAGGGCATGGAGGGAGGCAGAGGTCTCTGAGGGGAAGTGAGCAAGTGGCAGGACCAAAGGATGCTAGGTCCTGAGGGGTCAGAGGCTCATTGGGGTCAAGGTGTCAGCGGGAGAGAGCCAGACACACAGGAGGTGGCGATTTATACGTGGTGTGTGGAACCTAAGGCTATGAAAGAGTTGTAGTTACTGGTAAAGAGAAGGTACGTGAGCAGGTCTTGGCAAGTGTCCCTGCAGCAGCGTGGAGAACAGGATCATCTGGGGAGAAGCGTGCGAAGAATTGAGGCCAGAATGGTGGAAGGATTATCGACAGGGGTATGGAAATCACCCAGAGTTGAGATAGAAGTTGAGAGTGATGGTGGGCCAGGAGCTAAAACCATCAGAAAGGGGGGTGTGCCTGTGGGGCTTGTGCATCCCAATATGACAGCAGTTGTAACATGGTAGTGATGGGGCTTGTGCTTTCAATGTGGCCTGTCTTTCCTGCCTTAGGTCTTCATTTCTGAATTTGTCTTTCTCTTTCTTTCCCCAAGTTCCTTGACTTTCTGCTTCGCCAGTGCCTGTTACCTGTCTCTCTCTATGAGTTCTTTTTGTGATCTTCCTTTAAAATTGCAATTGCCTCACTTAGTCTAAAAAAAAAAAAAATCGTGGTGCTATTCTGAGTTATAATTGTCATTTATCCACTTCTGTGGCAGCGTTTTTATCCTGCTGTGTTTTCTTTGTAAGGAGTTATGCTGTTCTTTTCCACAATTTTTTATAGTCTCTTGAGTGGTTCTTTTTGTTGTTATTCAGTGGAGTGAGTTTGCTTTTCCTGGCAGGAGATTTCAGTGATGGGAGAGGTGGGTGGCCAGTCTCTACTCTGGGGCCCCTTTCTCCTGTACCTCTCTGAGGTGCTGTTTCTCTCTCTCATCCTCTCAGAACTGAGCCTGGGGTAGGAGGGCCTCCCCTCCAGTCCTCATGTCCCCCCATCACTTCCTTGGCCCCCAGATGCAAGCCACTCTTTAAGGCACCCCCTTCTCTCAGAGAATGGTGACACTTTCAGAGAAGGGCAGCATGTGCCCCCACACCCCCGGCCCTAAGTGCAGTCCAAGGCCCCGTCCCCACCTTCCCCAGCAGAGTGCTCAGTTCTTGCTCAGCGCTGCTGCTGCTTCCACTTGGGGTTTGATTGTCCTCTGCTGATGGTGGCTACTTGCTGGTGACGTTTTGGAGCCCTGCCTCCTCTGTTCTCTGCACAGCCCCTTGTTCCCTACCCCACCCACATGGCTTCCCACTCAGGATCTGCTCCTTTCTGTTGCTTTGGGCCACATACACATATTTTTGAGAATTTTGTTGTTGTCTTAATTTTTCTGAAAATGTAACCTGTGTGGGTAGGGTTCTTTCTTCCCCTTCTCTGTTCTGTATGGCTGAAGGAGGGCAGAAGAGGGAAAGGTGAAGAACAAACTTCTACCATGTTCCTGTAGGAAGCCGAAATCCATTTGCAGTGTTTTAGCAAAAATATGACTAACAAGGTCTTGCAAATAGAACTGATCAGAAATTTGGACTGAGATAAACAGTTGAGGAATCACTGTTGTATAAACTGGAGGTGACCTTTGTGACCTGGCTAATACTTGGGCTGCTGGCACGGAAGGACTCTTGGGCCATCTGGTGGGTGCCCAGAAGGAAGCTCATCAAGGAGGTGGCGTGGCCAAGGAGGAGTAGGAAGGCCCGAGCACTCAAGGACTGCATCACCACTGCCAAGTCCACTGTGTAACCTGCTTACACAGATCACCCGCAGGGGGCCATGTCCTCCTTTGGGCCTCTCTCTGTTGCTCCTGATTCTAGACTCTCAGAACAGGGCAGCTCATCAGGGCCACAGGATAAGATATTAGGACGAACATCTTTGCTAAGACAAAGCTTGCAGTGTACTGGCCATCTTAGAAAAGGCACTGTTTACATACAGTTTTCAAATAACTTGTTTTTGTAGTTTGTTCATTTTTAAGAACCATACCTTCAGATTTAACCCTCTATTAATCTACAGTAGCTTTAAAATGCCATACATTTCTACTTTGTTAGCCTGTATCTCTTTCTCCCTTTAAGTATCTGGCCAGAAAACCATTGAGAAATTCAAAATTAAATGTGTTTTAAATGGGAGATCTGCAGGTGTTTGGGGAGGAGAGCATAGTAGGTCAGTGGGCTTGGCCCGGCAGCTGCAGGCTCCACCATGAGCTTCTCAACTCCAGACTCATCCTTCAGAAGATCCTTCATCTTCCTGCCACCGATCTCGTCTCCACCATTCACATCAATTCTTTTACCCACAAAGAGAAGCTCCCTGTTCAGGTCACAAGACCGAGCATGAGATAGAGACCATATTGGGAAAAAGCTCGTAATTATTTTAGTAGCTTTTTGTCAGATCCTGTAAGGAGTCCTTCCACTTGTGATGTGCTTTTTAGAATTATGATAATTTTCATGGTTTTTCTTTTTTTTGTCCCCTTCTTTTTTTTTTTTTTTTTGCTTTTTAGGGCTGCGCTCGCAGCACATGGAACTTCCCAGGCTAGGGGTTGAATTGAAGCAACAGCTGGTGGCCTATACCACAGCCACAGCAATGTGGGATCTGAGCCTCGTCTGCCACCTACACCATGGCTCATGGCAACACTGGATCCTTAACCCACTGAGCGAGACCAGGAATTGAACCCGCATCCACGTGGATCTCCTAGTCGGGTTTGTTAACCTCTGAGCCACGAAGGGAAATTCCTTTTTTCTTGATATAAGAGTTAGACCAAGTTCACTTTTTTTTTTCCTTAGAACCTTTTTGTGTTGATACTTATTTTCAACCAGCTATATAGATACTTTCTCTCGATATGTTATCATATGCACCTTGTACTATATATTTGAGCTCTGCCTAATGACTCTAACTCTGATTATAGCAGACTTAGCATCTTGTGTTGTTATAGAGATCTGTGCCATTTAAAAAATGCTTTTATATACGCAATCTCCAAACTACCCTTTAAAACAGGTAGATGGTTTGATTGATGAGGAAGGAGTTTAGTCTAAAACAGAATTTGTTTCTGTGAATATTTGGTTGGGTTTATTCCCACTTTAGTTTCAATTATATCACTTGCATGTAACTACCAGATGTGTGTCACTGTCGGTCAGAGTGGACTCTTCCCTCCTAATTATGGGTTACAACTATCTTGTGTCAGTTGACATTTATCCCTATCTCTACCCTTCTCATCACTGTGTCAGAGGTTATGAAGTTTCACCACCCTCCTGCAACATGGTTCATATTAGTTAGGATATGTTAATAAGAATATTCTTGTTGTCCATTTCTGACTTTCAGAGAAAAACATAAACCACTTCATATTGTTCGCTCTCATTTTTCAAACTTTTTCTTCTACAAGGTACTTACATACATTATCCTCAGTTGAAGTTCATGATTACTGAGGAAGAGGTGATTTTCTCTCTGCTTAACTGGTGAGGTGTTTATAGCTTGGAGAGATGAAGTCAGTTGCCCAAGGTCAGCAGCCAGGAAGTGAGATCAGGTTTCCAAATCAGGCTGTCTGGCTCCCAGACTGGTCAGTCTTAAACTACTTCTTCCTCAGCGTGGCGAGGGCAACACTGAGTCAGAACCTCGAGACCACTTTGCCAAGGGTTTTAATAACCATTGTTTTTTCTATGATTGACAGTTACAACTCTGGGTTATTTTGGGTTGAGCAACAGGTATTTTGTGCTAAAAGAGCAGGTAGCTGTATTCTTTCCTCCCTCATTTGGAGACATTTCTGTGAAGGTGATCTGTGTACTCGTTAGGGTTGACCCAGGGTGCCCCCAGAGCCCAGCCACCCTCACTGGTCAGACAGCGTCCTGTCCTCCCTGTTCCCCAGGAGATTCTCACAAGTGGTAACGTTACATAGCCGGTAATACCAACTGCTGCCTACAGTTTAATGGCAAAAAAAATACCCTTCCTTATGAACGGTTTTTCTTACCTCATCCACTAGATGGCAGCAGACCCACTTGGAACAAAATGGGTGTTTGGTACCTGAGGATATATAATAAAGAGCTGAAAGGGGGAAAATTTGGGTTTTAAAGAAATATAATGCACCTTGTCATGCAACGTGTAATATTCTTTAAAAATCACTTCTCTAGAAGTAATGGTGCAAATAGTTGCAGATTGTGGATAATGGAGAATTAATTTGTTCATTGTATTCTTAGTAGAGGCGCATCTTGATGCAATCCTATCTCAGTGTATTAGGTGAATTTTTCTTCAAGGGACTGTTTATGGCTATGCAAAAAAAATTGTTCCTTAATTTTCATGTTTCAAGAGGGTTTTTTTTCTTTAAAGTTGAACACATGCCAATTAAAAATGACTGACTTCCATAAATTCACGATACCCCAGGCTAGGTAATGAAGTGAACCCAGTAGACATGACTTGGAAGAAACTAGGAATGATTATCAGTTTTTCCAGATCACCATCATATCTGTTAGCCACCTAGAAACTTCTTTTTTGTCTCCCTCTCTCTACACTATTTGTTGTTGTTGTTGTTGTTGTTGTTGTTGTTGTTGTTGTTGTTGTTGTTGTTGTTGCTATTTCTTGGGCCGCTCCCGCGGCATATGGAGGTTCCCAGGCTAGGGGTTGAATCGGAGCTGTAGCCACCGGCCTACGCCAGAGCCACAGCAACGCGGGATCCGAGCCGTGTCTGCAACCTACACCACAGCTTATGGCAACGCCGGATCGTTAACCCACTGAGCAAGGGCAGGGACTGAACCCGCAACCTCATGGTTCCTAGTTGGATTCGTTAACCACTGCGCCACGACAGGAACTCCTCTACACTATTTTTTATTAAACTTTTTTTTTTTTTAATGGCCACACCTATGGCATATAGAAGTTCCCAGGCCAGGGATTGAACCCACGCCTCCATAGCGACCTAAGTTGTTGCAGTCAGATTCTTAACCCACTGTGCCATGGTGGGAACTCCTGTTAAACCTTTTTAAACAAGGACAACTTGAGTATGGCGAAAGATCCTCTGAGCCACTATCCCAAAACTAGGAGGTAGTAAAAAAACTGGAGGGTAATGAAATAAAAAATGGAATGTGCCTACTTTTCTTAATTCTCCTTTTTTATATGCCTTATTTTTTATAAATACATACCGCTTCTTACATGATTTGATCTTTCAAATGCTCGTTTATGGTTCAGTTTTTAAAATGTTTGTTGAGTGTCAACAATATGGTGGGTTCTAGAGGTACAATAAGGTTCTTGCTTTTAAGGAGTTTACCCTTGTGGTTGGAGAGACCAGTAGATAATCTGATCATTTCAAGTTATGTCTAAACCTGGTATTAGAGATTTGAATCTCCAGAATAAAGTGTCTTCTGTCTTACACTTTAAAGACAATGCAAATGCCAGCTCTGTTAAGGCTTTTTGGATTGTCCTCCAATAGAACAGCTGTATTGTAGGTCCTCGTTTGAAACATTTTTATAGGATTTATTGCTTCTATTTCCACTTAGGGTTTATATGATGTACTTTTTTTCCCTCCCTTTTTCTAGATTATATACTGCTTGAGTATGGGAGGCTTTGTCTCACATTTGTGTTTATGAAAAACATAGCACTCATTGATTAAGTGTATTGGGCAAAACATAATGGTTGTGTTTCTAAGAAACTTCAGTTTATGAGATACTGTGTTATTAAAATTATTGTTTCAGAGTGAAAAGAAGGTTGTCAGCTACAGCATTTGACTTATAAGGAAGTTTAGTGTTCATAAAACCTAAATGGCAGTAAGTAAGTCTTTTTTGAGTCCACCTAGCTCGTTTGGTGAGTCTGGCCTTTCTTTTTGTGATTGTTGCCTGGACTGTCATTATCAGTCATCTTGTATTACTTATAATGGGAGTAAGCAAAGCTTAGAATAGTTTTGTTACATTAACAACAAGTTTTTTTTTCCTAAGACTGGTTCTGTAATGACACTTCCCAGTGGACAGGGTAGTATAACCAAAAATATCCCAATGTAGCAAGAATTTTAAGCATCAGTTGGCCAAAATAAATGTCCATTATAGTTATCCCTTTTGTTTTCTATAATGAACATAGTCTTTTTTTTTTTTTTTTTCATACTAAAGCTTGAAAAAATTAGAAGCCCCTGTCTTACATGGTGCTACTATCACTCTTACAACCTGAATTCCTCTCCCATTTCCACACATGGGCAGAACCAAAGCCTGTTTATTTCCTGCATCTGGTGCCAGGTCTAGTGGCCGATTTCCAGACCATTCCTCTTCTGATTCAGCAGGATTGCATCATTGTGTTCCTTCACCTGTGCACCAGAGTGTAAGTGTAACCCCTAACAACATACCCTGTATAAAACAGAGGAGGCTACAGATAGGGAAGGAGACAAATAGTTAAAAATATCTTAAGTATATACATTTCAGAGCAAGGAAGAAAATATTGACAGGTGTTACAGTGTGCCGTTGCTGTACCACTGGAAACAGGGCTGCAGTGTGTATTAATCCCTTTCTCCTTTAGTAGCGATTCCATGTTCCTTTTACCTGCTTTTAAGGCTTCAGCTGTAGAGTAGCCCAGACTCTCCAACCTGGGTCCTCGCAGCTCCTGCTCACATGTTAGATCACACTGACTTATGATTGAAGGTGGTGGTGGTGGCAGGTTCCCCGCAGCTCATTTCCAAGATTTGTTTACACTTCTCCCTCTCACTTCGCTGCAGGCCTGCCTTTCCTTGCCCTTAACGATGACGTGCTGCCACCTGGCCCCAAGCAGCCAGATGGATCCTCAGCTTCTCCTCAGGTGGAGGTGTGGTGACATTCCTTACTTGGATATTGTCTCCATGTCACCTCGAGGAGTGGAAGAAAGTTTGCAATAGGTAATTAGGTGTAAATGGAATATATATATATTTCTCAGTATCTTCACCCCTTAGTTCCTAAATCTGAATTTTCTTTCTGGCTGTGGGTGAAGCAGAAAGAACATGGAGTGGTTGTTCTCTTGAGAGCATAAAGATCCTGTAGGCTTGCACTTTAACTTCCCACAATACTGTCTCTCAAGGTGACCTCATAATTGGATCTCCAGAAAGCCATTAAACACTCTGGAAGTCCAGTAGCTTCCAGACCAAGAAATAGTGGCATACTGGCAGACTAAGGAATCCCATTGTCCTCGGAAGATGTGTTTGTTTTGTTTTTGTTTTTGTTTTTCTCTGTAAATTGAATTAGAAGCACTGGTGTGTAGAATAGCATGATTGTGACTACTATATGGATTAAGAAGCTGGCAGAATCATGGGGGAGGGCAGTAGAGGAAGCATAACAAAATCCGTTTTACTGCTATTTCAGTGAACATAAAATTCTTCCTGCACCAAGATGGAAGGAGCCAGGCGATTGGCTCACACCCCCAAGAATGGTGCCACATAGGTACATGGCCTTCTCAGTGAACGTGTACTCTGAGGAAGTCTGAGAAAGAGGAAATCCATGTTGGTGAGCTGTTACGTGGCTTTTATTCCTAAACCATTGCTGGCTTATTGTTCCATTGAACAAAGCGGTAGAAGTTAGGGTGAGGAGCAAGCTGACTAACATACATAAAAGAAAATCTAGAAGAAGTACCAACAAAATAACACCTAATACATAGCAGGCAGTGCAGGTCACTGGGTTACCTAGTCTACCACTGTGTACTTTTTTATCCAAGGCAAGACTAGAGCTCTTCCTCGAAAGGATAACATTGGTTTGCCAAAGAGAACTTAATTTTGCTCCAGGGTTCTAAGAGACTCCGTGGTTGTTTTCCTTAGTGGGACTTGCCACTAGTTTTATACAGAATCCTGAAATTGCACAGGCACTTGAGTTAGCATTGGACCAGCCACATTATTAAAGCCAAATTGTAGAATTGCTTGTACTACTACTTAACCTAGCTGGATAGCCTTTTCTATTGGGGAGTTGATGTGAGAGCTGGCAACCTTTGGGGGCATTCAGTAATGGGCTGGTGCCACTTAAAAAGTCTCACTAAGCATTGTTTCCCCATTTGTATTTGAGATTGCACAGAAAAGCAGTTTGTCCTTTACTTTGCGGGAGCATGCTCATGACCCATGCAGGTTAATGGACCAAGATCTTCACTGAGGAAGCAGGGCCCTGTATTTTCATGGAATTTATCTTATGTCTGCTGGCATACTTCTGTTCTTCCAAGGCACCTAAAAGTACATCTTGCTTCTTGCTTTTCAGATCCTAAAAGCACATGTGAGCAGTGTGTTGGGCTAGTGTAATGTCCTGCAGCAGGAGATGGTCAGTAACCTTGACAGCTAACTTGTAGTACAGAGATAAAGAGTGTATATAACCTGAAGATAAGACTGTGAATTATGGGAGTTCCCATCGTGGCGCAGTGGTTAACGAATCCGACTAGGAATCATGAGGTTGCGGGTTCGGTCCCTGTCCTTGCTCAGTGGGTTAAACGATCTGGCGTTGCCATGAGCTGCGGTGTAGGTTGAAAACAAACAAAAAAAAAGACTGTGAATTATGAAGGCTCGCTGCCATCCTATCCAGTTGAAAGCAAACTCCTTCTCTTGTTTTCTATTTTTTTTTGGAAGGAACAAAACGTATTTACTGTTATCAGCAGGTTTATACAAGGTACCAGAGATTGTGATGATCTGTTCTAGTAAATAGATCCCATTTTGAGGAGCATTGCAGTTGGGGTCACCATTTGAACATGCTTCTGCTAGCCGTCGAAACTGTTTGCCTTCTGCATCTTCCAGACAGGCCAAGTCAGCGGAAATAGGAAAGATGTCACCTATCAGCTTGTCAGGTCTTTGGTGGTGGTGCCGAGCAGTGCACAATAGGTGTTGCTCCTGGTTTTCCTGTTCCGTTGGAGGACAGAGCTCTCAGGGGCTTCCAGGTAGCTCTTCCTTCATGTAGGAGCCCTTACTCAGGGAGAAGGGATGAAAACGGGGGGGCGGGGGGGGGTTGCTGAGTGTATCTATTTACAAAAAAAGAGGAAGAATAACCACTCAATGGATTTAGGTTCCCGCTGGGCCTATTCGAAGCATGTCTTCTTAATTCTTTATGATGTCTCAACAGTTTTATCTAGTGTTCATACATTAAAGTTAATTGTCTTTTCCAGGATAGATACATTTTTTTCAGTCTTGTGTTGGTACTCATTTTTTCAGTGAATATTATTAAAATTCCTGTTTCTAGTCAATTTTTGTACTGGCTTGTCTGATCTTTTCTCAGTTATTTCTGACTTTTTATACATTATGGATATTGCACCTTTCTTATCTATGTTTTTGCCTTTTTCTGAAGGCTTTTGATTGTAATTATATAATCATCTGTTTATTTTTCTAAATTTTTACCAGTCTGAGTTTTCAGATACTTGAGAAATGATTATCAGTGAAGTTGAGTATCTCATATGTTTATTTGCTTGTTATAAATTTTAAGATTATATCTTTTACCCATTTTTCATTGGGTTATTTTTGTATTTCCAATTTGTAGGAGTTTTTTCTATGTTGGAGAAGGCTCATCACATGCTGCAGATATTTTTTCCATGTAAACACACCTACACATTATATATATATGGAATTTAGATCCATATTTTTTACACAGCATTTAAAATTTGTGTGTATGTTTTATCAGTTTGTCATATTTTCTTCATGGTTTTTAATTTGTTTCATACTTGGATAATATTTTACATGTCATGCCAAGATCATAAATATAATGGTGTAATAAATACTCTTATAGTTTTATATAGTAGTTTAATAGTTTCAATTGCTAATATTTAAATTAATAATTTATCACAGATTTATTTCGCTACATGAAATTGATAGAGTTCTCTACTTAAACACTCACATGGTTAGTCAGCTTTCTTGGTGTCATTTATTATACATTATTTTTTTCTTACTTAATATGGCTTTTTTTTGGGGGGGGTCGCACCCATGGCATATGGAAGTTCCCAGGCTAGGGGTCCAGTTGGAGCTGTAGCCGCTGGCCTACACCACTGCCACAGCAACACCAGGTCCGAGCCGTGTCTGCAGTCTACACCACAGTTCACAGCAGCACCAGGCTCGTTAACTCACTGAGCGAAGCCAGGGATTGAACCTGAATCCTCATGGATACTAGTCAGATTCATTACCGCTGAGCCACAACAGGAACTCCCAATGTGACCTTTTTAAAAGATAGGAATCCTCTAGAGATATGATAAATGCCTGCCTCTATCCTATGGAGGCCTACACTGCAGTTTGTCTTATCAACACAGTTTTTAAAATAAAAGCTTAAACCCCTATAACATGGCCCAAGAATATCTGTTAAGGTTGAGAAGGAAGTATATAACTAATTGCAAGCAGCCATGTTAGTTAAAACCAGCAAATGAAATTTCTCCACCTCACAAAAGAAAAAAAAGCTATTACCAAAAAAAAAAAGAAAAGAAAAAGAAAAAAGCTAAAAGAAATTCCTTTGTAACTAGCTGAATGGTTAACAGTTGCTGTATGCTATATAATTCCTCTCTGTTATTTATATTTTTCATCTCAGACTTAAAAGCAGTGTTCATTACATCATCCTCAGTGAACAAAAGTTATCCTGTGTTTTGGAATACAGTCATTCCCTTGATCTCATAAATAAATAGTGACTATTTAAAAGCATTTAAGCTATATAAATAAACTGCTTATTTTAAATGAAAAGAGTGGGTGGGTTGGATCGCTCTCTCTCTTTTTTTTTTGTTTTGTTCTTGGAAATGGGAAAGTTCTTTACTTTGAGCTGGATCTTCAACTTATTTCTACTTGATATTTTATTTGTGTACATAAATACATAAAACTAGGACCTCCCTTTTGTGAAGAAGTTATTATTTTTTGTTAATTGCAGACTTCTAGGTGGTGAGTTAGCGTGAACTTTAAATATTTTAATCCTACAGAAAAGTAAAAGTATAGTACAGTGAACCTATTATATACTCTTTACCTGGGTTCACCAGTTGTTGATATTTTTCAACGTTTGTTTAATCTTTCTCCAAATTCAAATGTCAAATTCAGATTCAATTTTCTCCAACCCAGTTTTTTCAACATTTTTTTTTATAGATTTACACCCACCCCCATTCAGAATCCAGTCAAAAATCATACATTGGCTTTTGAGCGTTTTAGTATTTTGTGTTTTTTAGTTCTTTAATTTAGAAAGCTCTCCTGCTTTCATTTTTTTCTTTTGTGATGTTGACATTTTAAAAAGTCCAGGCCATTTGTTTTGTAGCTTATCCCATAATCTAGATTGGTCTGATTTCTCTCCCATGATTAGAATTTGGGTTAAATATTTTGGCAGGAAGAATACACAGGTTGTATCATGGCTTGCTTGCTTGCTTGCTTTTTTCTCTTTTTAGGGCTGCACCCACGGCATATGGAGGTTCCCAGGCTAGGAGTTGAATTGGAGCTGTAGCTGCCAGCCTATACCACAGCCACAGCAATGCCAGATCCAAGCCGTGTTGGAACCTACACCGCAGCTCACGGGCAATGCCGGATGCTTAACGCCCTGAACAAGGCCAGGAATTGAACCTGTGTCCTCATGGATGCTAGTCAGATTCATTTCTGCTGAGCCACGACGGGGAACTCCATATTGTGGCCTTCTTATTGCATCATGCCAAGCGGCTCATAATGCTAGTTTGTACCATTGGTGGTGCTAAATTTGATTGTTCATTTTAAGCAACAAGTTTATCTTTGATAGACTTAACTCAAAGTAATCACATCTGTGTGGTGATCATTTGAGGTCTTGTGAATATCCCTGTGGTTTTAGCATCCTTTGATCCTTGTTTGAAGCACTTACTAAATAGATAATTGAAAAATAATTTTTCCAATTTCGTTATTCTTCCTTCATTTATTGACTATAATCCACTCACTTTATATCCCAATGAATTATATGATTGTAACAATTATTTTCCTCACAGTTTTTATGCCAGTAAAGTTACATGTGCCATTGTACTAAATGTTCTGATGGGAAAGAAGATATTTTTGGACCATAATTGCAGTTTCACATGTTAAGGTACCCACACAAGCCTCTTGAAAATTAACCCATTGTCACTAATTAGATTTGAATAAACCATTTTTTTTCTCAGCCAATATTTTCTATATTTATCTCTGTTTTTTGGTCTTTTTAAAACTGTCCTATTGGTTATATCACTTCCTAACTTAATTTCTATTTTCCTAGCATTTATAACAATGATTTTACATTTATTTTTTGTCATGATAGCCGTGGAAATACAAAGGACTCTGAATCAACTTGGAACACCTCAAGATACACCTGAATTGAGGCAACAGCTGTAAGTATTTAAACAGCAAAAAGAAAATAAAGAGGGAAAACCACCTACTGTTATGTTCCTTTTATAGTGTGTAGTGTTATAGTTATTGGCAAAAGCAATAGAAAACTGATAAGGTTTTTCTGCTGCCTTATGTATACTAAGCTTTTATATAGGTTTTATCCTGTCCAGAGTAGGCAGATGTTTTTCTTTAAGATCTGGCTTCCTCTATAAAAGCAGAACTTCTTTAGTTGCCTCATACATTTTAATAGGTTTTTTTTTTTTTTTTTAAAAATGGTACTCTAAAGCTTCTCTATTTGTGTGATTTACTGCCCATAGCTAGCAATGCCTGCAGCGACCACATTTTTATTTGATTTAGATCCATTACATAGCCAATATGAACTATGCCCCTAAAAGCTTGTATTTATATATTTGAATTTCAGAAAATATTAGCCTTTTTTTAAAATGATGAAGTTATATAGTACATATTTCAGTAAATTAGTACACTGTTAAAACAGCAATAATACTTGGTGTTACAGATTTTATAGAGTGTTTTTACACGTTTTCTCATCTGAACCTTACAAAATTGGAAGAAGTGAAATCAAAAGAACTACTTCCACTTTGCTTTTATGTCTGTAGGGGGGTTGATATTTGCTCAACATGATCCTGAACCTGAATCTTAAATCTTAGTTAAGCATTTTAGAGCTACAGATTCAAATAACATATATGTAATAAGTGATATGCCAAACATTAGCTGTAGAAGGAAAAATCGCAAAGTGGAAGAAATTAAAAGATAGGTAATAGTAACTCATAATTTAATTTGTATGAGGTATACTTTGAAGAATTTATAATCATGCTAATTTATATTGCATTTTTCTGCAGCAGATAGATATTGTGCCGTTAAAAATGCCCCCCAATTTAAATAATAAACCCTTTTTACAAGTCTAATAGAACATAAACTATAATTCTTAATAGTTAACCATATTTCGCTAAGGTTACTAGTGGGGATTTTGAATATGTAGATAGCATTAAAGTCTTCTTGGTAGAATTTTAATTATATTACTTTTTTTAAGATTTCAAAAGACATATTAAAGATGGGGCAGATGGTAAATATGTATAAATATTTTTACAATTTATTTTATCAGTCAAATACAGATTCTGTACTAAAACATACTCTTACATAGTATCTCATTATTTTAAGTGATCCTAAGTGTGACCAGTATGTATTTAAAATGAGAGAGGATATATATGATAGATACTAATGTTGTGACTTGTAAAGCATCACGTTAATACAGGCCTCGTTTTTTAGCGTCACATTCTTTGGTTAGAGAACGTGTTAGGGATCTTTTGACTTTATAAACTAGTTGGCAAGAGAGGGAGATTGATAAAATGTACCCCTCTTATGTGTTCCATTCTTTTTACAGAGAAATGCTATTGTTTTTTCCACAGCAAACTTAAAGAGTAGTACATTTGTGCTATTACTTATTACCGCTTCCATTTTTTTTTTGAAGTATCTGTTGGATAAAATTGTTCAGTTAGAGAAATAGGAGAGGCTGGCCATTCCCTAAGACCTGGGAACTGAGCAAGGTTTAAAGCAAGAAATCCTCTTTACTTATTCAGCTGACTTCCCAATTGTGGGGTGCACATAGAAGGCTCCCACAGCCCCCAGATTGCAAGCATCAGACATCTCACAATCTCCCATTGGCTTGAATCATCTTCCTTTCTAAATGGCTGTTGGTATTTATTTCTCAGAGCTTGGTTACCCCTGTTGCGTGTGTGGGTAAAAAAACTTTTGTGTAATATTTGCTCAGTATTGAAGATTTTATTTTAATGGAGAAAATTTGGAGCCAGTCTATTAAAAACGTGATTTTTCTAAAACTATTCAACCGCAGTTGAATCAAGCAGCAAAGTTGTGCTGTGAACAAGTTCCTTGGCCGTAATGTGTGTTTTCTCACTTTAGGCAACAGAAGCAGCAGTATACGAACCAACTTGCCAAAGAAACAGACAAGTACATTAAAGAATTTGGATCTCTGCCCACTACCCCCAGTGAACAGGTATGAAGCTTTAAGACTCATTGTTGATGTATTGAGTGTGGAAGAAATCAAATGCATAGTAGGATCTTTGGACTGTTGTGCTAGAAAGGAAATGAGGGGGAAAAAATCTATTAGAGATTAGTTCACAGAACACAAAACTATATTTAATTGCCCAGATAGTATCTTGTGGTTCAATAAAGCAAAAATTATTTTCATGCTGTTGCTCTGATCCATAATTAAGTGAGTGCTCAGAAAATTCTTTCGGAGTAATTGTTTCCTGGCCTTCTAAGCCTGACTTCATGCAACGTGCACACTCATTCGAGATGCGAGGTTTCCTAGGGCCATACGCATTTATTACCCTGCTAACTGAGGGGAAGTTATTACTTAGGTGAGTCCAAGGTTTGATATTAATTTAAAAAAAGAGAGAGAGAAGGAATTACTCTAAAATAAAATCATGACCCAGTTTTTAGGATGAAGACTTAACAGTGAGAAAACTAGCATTATGAGTCTTTGGCTCAGGGTGAATATGCACAGTATTTGAACTTATTGTCAGATGTTATTGAGAATTAATCAGTAAGGCCCTATGGTAGGAGAGTGAGTGAAATTAAATTTTCAGAATTAAATAAAGAGCCAACAACTTTTGCACATGCTGTAGAATTTCACAGCTTGATACTATCAGGTGTTTTTTGTTTTTTGTTTTTGTTTTTATATTATCACTCAAATAAATTTATCACATCTGTAGTTGTATAATGATCATAACAATCTAATTTCACAGGATTTCCATCAAACAGCCCGAGAACCTCTCCCCACCCCCCAAACTGTCTCCTCCAGAGACCATAAGTTTTTCAGTGTCTGTGAGTCAGCATCTGTTCTGCAAAGAAATTCAGTCTGTCCTTTTTTCAAATTCCACATGTCAGTGAAAGCATTTGATGTTGGTGTCTCATTGTATGGCTGACTTCACTTAGCATGATAGTTTCCAGGTCCATCCATGTTGCTAAAAATGCCAGTATTTCATTCTTTTTAATGGCTGAGTAATATTCCATTGTGTGTATGTACCCCATCTTCTGGATCCACTCCTCTGTTGATGGACATTTAGGTTGTTTCCACGTTTTGGCTATTGTAAGTAATGCTGCAATGAACATCAGAATACATGTGTCCTTGCGAGTCGTGGTTTTCTCTGGCTAGCTGCCCAGGAGTGGGTTTGCTGGATCAAATGGTAGTTCTATTTTTAGTTTTCTGAGGAATCTCCATACTGTTTTCCACTGTGGTTGCACCAATTTACAATCGCACCAACAGTGTAATAGGGTTCCTTTTTCTCCACACTCTCCCCAGCTCTTATTGTTTGCAGACTTTTTGATGATGGCCATTCTGGCTGGTGTAAGGTGGTACCTCATAGTGGTTTTGATTTGTATTTCTCTAATAATGAGTGATGATGAACATCTTTTCATGTGTTTTTTGGCCATCTGTTATGTCTTCTTTGGAGAATTGTCTGTTTAGATCTTCTGCCCATTTTTTGATGGGGTTGTTTGCTTTTTTTTGGTATGGAGCTGCAGAAGTTGTTTATAAATTTTGGAGACTAATCCCTTGTCAGTCGATTCACTTGCAAAGATTTTCTCCCATTCTGTGGGTTGTCTTTTCGTTTTGTTTAGGGTTTCCTTTGCTGTGCAGAAACTTTTAAGTTTGATTAGGTCCCATTTGTTTATTTTTGTTTTTTTTGTCAATACTCTAAGAGGTGGATCTGAGAAGATGTTGCTGTCGTTTATGTCAGAGAGTGTTTGGCCTATGTTTTAAGAGTCTTATAGTGTCTGGTCTCATATCTAGGTCTTTAATCCATTTTGAGTTTATTTTTGTGTGTGGTGTTAGGGAGTGTTCTAATTTCATTCTTTTCCATGTGGCTGTTCAGTTTTCCCAGCACCACTTATTGAACAAGTTGTCCTTTCTCCATTGTATATTCTTGCCTCCTTTGTCATAGATTAGTTGACTGTAGGTGCGTGGGTTTAATTCTGGGCTTTCTGTCCTCTTCCACTGATGTATATGTCTGTCTTTGTGCCAATACCATACAGTTTTGATGATTATTGCTTTGTAGTATAGTCTGAACTCCAGGAACCTGATTCCTCCAGCTCCATTTTTCTTTTTCGGAATGTCTTTGGCTATTCTGGGTCTTTTGTGCTTCTAAACTTTAAAATATTTTGTTCAAGTTCTTTGAAAAATGTCCTTGGTAATTTGATAGGGATTGCATTGAATCTGTATATTGCCTTAGGTAGTATAGTCATTTTGATAATATTAACTCTTCTACAAGCATGGTATATATTTCCATCTATTTGTGTCATCTTTGATTTCTTTCATCAGTATCTTACAGTTTTCAGAGTACAGGTCTTTTGTCCCTTTAGGTAGGTTTACTCCTAGGTATTTGATTCTTTTGGATGTGATAGTAAACGAGATGGCATCCCTAATTTCTTTTTCTGCTCTTTCATTGTTAGTGTATAGAAATGCCATTGATTTCTGTGTATTAATTTTGTATCCTGCGACTTTGCCAAATTCATGGATGAGCTCTAACAGTTTTCTGGTAGAGTCTTTAGGATTCTCTAGGTATAGTATCATGTCATCTGCAAATAGGGATAGTTTTACTTCTTCCTTTCCAATTTGGATTCCTTTTATTTCTTTTACTTCTCTGATGCTCTGGCTAGGACTTCCAAAACTTTGTTGAAGAGTAGTGGCGAGAGTGGACATCTTGTCTTGTTCCTGATCTCAGCGGGAATTCTTTCAGCTTTTCACCATTGAGAATGATGTTTGCCATGGGTTTGTCATATATGGCCTTTATCATGTTGAGGTAGGTTTCCGCTATGCCCACTTTCTGAAGGGTTTTTATCAGAAATGGGTGTTGGATTTTGTCAAAGGCTTTTTCCGTGTCTATCGAGAGGATCATATGGTTTTTATTCTTCAGTTTGTTAGTGTGGTGTATCACACTGATGGATTTGCGGATATTGAAGAACCCTTGCATCCCTGGGATAAATCCCACTTGATCATGATGTACAATCTTTTTAATGTATTGTTGGATGCGGTCTGCTAGGATTTTGTTGAGGATTTTTAGCCTTGATGTTCATCAGTGAAATAGGCCTGTAGTTTTCTTTTTTTGAGGTATCTTTGTCTGGTTTTGGTATCAGGGTGATGGTGGCCTCATAGAATGAGTTTGGGAGTATCCCTTCCTCTGCAATGTTTTGAAATAGTTTCAGAAGGATAGGTGTTAGCTCTTGTCTAAATGTTTGATAGAATTCGCCTGTGAAGCCATCTGGACTTTTGTTTGTTGGAAGTTTTTTAATCACAGTTTCAATTTCCGTTCTTGTGATTGGTCCATTCATCTTTTCTATTTCATCTTGGTTTAGTCTTGAAAGTTTAGTCTGAAAATTAAATTTTCAGAATTAAATAAAGAGCCAACAACTTTTGCACATGCTATAGAATTTCACAGCTTGATTCTATCAGGTGTTTTTTGTTTTTTGTTTTTTTTTAAATCCCCCTTTCCTCTAGCGTCAAAGGAAAATACAGAAAGACCGCTTAGTGGCTGAATTCACAACATCACTGACAAACTTTCAGAAGGTGCAGAGGCAAGCTGCTGAGAAAGAGAAAGAATTTGTTGCTCGAGTAAGAGCCAGTTCCAGAGTTTCTGTAAGTATTTAAAATGGCATTGTAAAAAGGAACGCAGTATTCTCTAAAATACCTTAAGAGATTACATGGGTGTGTTTCTTGAGTCATAAAGACCTGTGAAAGTCTTAGAGATCAGTATTGAAATATTTAATTTCAGGTATTTCTGCTTAATTTTTAAGAAGTATGATAATGGTGTATTACTCTGGTTATTCTGTGTCAAACAAAAGATTACAGATTATGTAAAAATAAACATTTTGTCAGAAAAGATTAGGGGTCTGATCCTAATTTGAACATGAGGCTGTTACTTCGTGTTCATGCTGGTGTAGAGAAGTCTTTCCTCCTAGGTTATGTGAAGATGATGGACGTGAACAGAGTGAATATACATATAAATATTGAAAACATACACCTGGAGAAAATAAATGGAAGGATAAGTTAGAGTGGAATTCTAACTTAATCTAGTTATATATCTCCCCGGGAAACTATCACGAGTATATTGTTCCTTAATGTAGAGGTTCCAAGACTACTTTACATTTTAATCGAATAATAATTATTATTTAGCACTTGAGAATATTTAATGAATTCTTTCCTTATCAGGTTATGATATAATTTTGTTATTACATAAAGTAATTGACCTACAATATTAGAACAAGAACTCCCTTGTAGATATAAATCAGTTTGGATTATTATAAAATAAAATGTGAGTGGTGTGTGTTTTTCCTGTGCACCTTCTTAATCCATTCTGTTATTATATTATTTAGGGTGGTTTTCCTGAGGAGACCTCAAAAGAAAGAAATCTTGTATCCTGGGAAAGGTAAGAAGTATAAAACATGCAGATCAAAGGGTAATTTTTGAAATACATTTTCTTACATCATGGTTCCTGGGCAGAATTAAAGCTTTCAGTATATTATGCCATGACTATCCGAAGTTATTTATGAATAAAAAACAAATAATAAATTTGAAAAATTTTCAGAATAATTATTTATTATAAAATATGTAAACATAAAAATTTCCAATGTAGCAATACTTTTAAAATAATTATCCAAATAAACATTGACTTAATTATTATTTAATATAGATTATTCCCATGTGTGAGGATTAAGTCAACCAAGAAGAAATACTCACTTGCCAAATATAATAGCTTCCAAAAAGTTAAATAATAACTGAAAAATAATATCAGTGAAATGACAGATGAATAAAATTTGGTTAACATTTTTATCCTATTTTTAGAATTTAAATGAGTAATTTTATTTTTTATTTATTTATTTTTGCATTTTAGTGCCACACCCATGGCATATGGAGGTTCCCAGGCTAGGGGTCTAATTGGAGCTACAGCTGCCGGCCTACACCACAGCCACAGCAACTCCAGATCCAAGCCTTGTCTGCGACCTACACCACAGCTCACCGCAATGCCGGATCTTTAACCCACTGAGCAAGGCCAGGGATCGAATCCACAACCTCATGGTTCCTAGTCGGATTTGTACCATGACAGGAACTTATAATTTTATGTTTTTGAAGAAAAAAATTCAATATGTATTTCTTAAATAAGAAGAAAGCCCCATTGTTTTAACTGGTTCTTCTTTTTTACTTATTGTTTTGGTTTTTTAACAGCCAAACTCAGCCTCAAGTGCAAGTGCAGGATGAAGAAATTACAGAGGATGACCTTCGCCTTATTCATGAGCGAGAGTCTTCTATTAGGCAACTTGAAGTAAGCTTTATAAAGTTGGACTGCTGCTCTGTTCTTAGTGAGTTTGTCCTGAAAATGCTTAGATGATGCTAGGAGTGAGATCAAAAAAGATAACTAAAGAAATCCATCATTTTGGTGGCACTTTTTATATGAATTAGAATAATTTCTTTTTTTAAAAACTAGTGATTGCTTTAGAATTTCTCCTAGGATGAGAAAATATATTTCCTTCCACTCCAGCTTTTTTTTTTTTCTTTTTTAATTCTGTTAGGTCATCTGAAGGCTCCTGAGCGTTGAGAAAATATCAGTCTAGAGATAAATGTTTGCTTAAAGGGTCTGAATGGCTCCTGTGCCATATGATACACGTCACACCTGCATGAATAAGACTTTTTCCAAGGGCTTTAAAAAGTATTTTATTTCTTTTTAGTATGTGCAGGATATCAAAGAGGTCTAAAGGGTTCAGTAGCCATAGTTCTTAGAGAACTTTTTCCCTAGAAAATGGGCTAATAATAGCCTACCATTTATTGAGGGCTTCCATGCGCCAAGCACTGTGTGATAAATTCTTTATGTTAACTGTCTCTTTGAGTTGACATATATTCAGCAACCCACAGCCCTTCTCTATTAGATAGATCCTTCACTTCTGTCCCATGTCGCTTGATATTTTTAACATCACAATCTTATTTTAGAGAACTAGTTACTGTTATTCAAAGTCTGCTTACCTGGGATTGCTTATAGTAAAATAGTTTCTTGTGTGTTATTAAGTCTAGATGCATGCTCACCTGGGTATGAGTGGTGGCTTGGGTTTTTAAAAAATGTTCCCCTTTTGTGGATTGGAGACTGAATTTCTGATAACAAAGTGCACTTTTTTCTCTTAGGCTGATATTATGGATATTAATGAAATATTTAAAGACTTGGGGATGATGATTCATGAACAAGGAGATGTAATAGGTAAGCTCTGCTCATTATATTTCGTGAGGTGGAAGCAAGCTCCATGCAGTTTACCTGCCGCAGCTTCTCAAGCCGGAGGAACTCCTTCCTCTCTTCGGTCCTCCAACAGACAAAACATCATCCTTGGCAGTATCTAAGACACATCTTGTTTTTGGCTCCTACTGGTTGAAATGACCAGCTACATTTATTTAAGAAGTCCCAAATTTAATTAGGATCTGCTGCTGCTGAGATTATGGAAGGTGCTGTGTAGTAGCATTCTAGCTTGTTTCCAGGACCCTCTGGTTTCTGCCTTATCCCAGTTTAATTCTCATCACACCAAGGACTTTAGGGGAAACTTCTATTCATAATTGTCTGTGCTACCTGTCTTTTAGAATAGAGGGAATAGGAATAGGTGGCCATTTGCATGATCCTTTATCCTCATAGCTTTTTTGGTAGATTAATTTAGTAGTATTACTTAGATACTGAGAATTTTTTAATTAAAAAAAATCGGTGACTAAGACTTCTATTAAGTGTAATCATAATTCATTAAAGGTGTAGTTGTCAGCATTGATCAGGATTCTGATCACTTTTATTATTTTGAAATACAAAAATATTAGTGGGTATTGCTAAAGATAGATTTAATGTATTTTCTGAATTTTGGTTCAGTTAAAATACTTGGATCTACAGTTTCACGTAATTATTATCAGTCCAGTCTTACCCTCCTCTGTATCCCCAGTAGATCACAGGGTAAAATTTCCAAATCGTTCCATTCATCCAGTATGTATTTATAGAATGCCTGCTATATCAGGCATAATTCTAGACACTGGGGATTCAGTTAAAATTAAACGACATAAACAATCTTAAAATCTAGTTGGAGGTGAGAGACAATTTTAAAAAAAAGTAAGTAAAGGGTGATAAGTGTTACAAGGAAAATAAGGCCAGGTGGGGGATGGGACTCTGGGTGGTGGGGAATGTGCTGCTTTTCATAGGGGAGTCATATTAGGCCTCACTGATAGGTGACATAATAGTGAAGAATTCATGGAGGTAAGGGAGCAAGCAAGAGAACGTATGCCAGGCAGAGGAGACAGCAGGTACAAAGGCCCCTGGGCAGAAGCACACCTGTCACCTGAGGTGAATGGAATGAGCAGGGGGAGATGGAGACCATGTCAGAAGTCACAGGGGACAGCATCTTGTAGGACCCCGAGCATCATGAGGACTGTCGCTGTTACTAATAGAGGGGAAGCCACGAGAGCGTATGAGCAGAGGAGGGCTGTCATCTGACGTAGGCTTTAAGAGGCTCACTTTGCTGGGTCGAGAACAGACAGCAAAGGGACAACCAAAAACAAACCGCTTAAAAGGTTCCTGCAGAAATCCAGGTGAGCAGCTGTGTTGCCTTGGATCAGGATGGAAACAGTCAAGTGGTGAGAAGCAACAGGATTCTGGATATATATATATATATATTTTTTTTTGAATGTAGAGCCGAAAAGATCTACTGACTGTCTGATAGGGGTGTGAGAGAGTTAATTCAAGGTGACTCTAAGGTTTCGGCCCAGGTCACAATGGTGGTGCCATTTTCCAAGATGGGGAAATTTGTAGCTGGAGCAGGTTTAGGTGGATGTAAATCAGTAATTTTTGGATATAGTAAGGTTTGAGGTGCCAGTTGTCACCCAGGTGAAGGTAGAGAACACAGGATTTGGGGGTGACGCCTGGGAGTCACCTGCACATAGATGGTATTTAGAACTATGTGATTAGATGAGATCACTTAGGAAGAAAGTGTGGTGGAGAGGAGAGGAGGAGGAGGAGGAGGACGTGCAGATATTTAGAGCAGTCAGCACACTACATCCATCTCTTCACATGTTACCTTCAGCAGCTTCATGCAGCAGAGACATAGTTGACTATATATTTATGACAGATCATATGAAAGAACCAAGAAGCTTAAAATATTTACTATCTGGTACATAAAAAAGGGTTGTTGGTTCCTGATTTAGAGCCCAGAGAGCCAAGGGGGAACCATTAAACATAACTAAGAAAGACTAGTCGGTGATGCAGAAGAAAACCAAGTGAGTGTATTGTTTTGGAATGAAGTAGAAAAAGCATTTCAAGAGCGATGGCTAGTCAGCTGTTTCAGATGCTGCTGTTAGATGAAGTAAACTGAGAATTAAGAGTTGACTGTTGAGTTTAACAATATGTAGGGCCTAGGGGACCTCGGAGGAGAGCTGTGTTGGTGAAATGGCGTGGGAGAGAGCATGGTAAAGTAGGTTTAGGAGACACTGCGAGGAGGTGATGAGATGGCAAGTGTACACAATCCTTCCTGGGAATCAAGTGCGGTCATAGCTGCCAGTGGACGTGGAATAAATGAGAGGCTTTTGGGTTTGTTTTAAGATGGCAGCAGGAAGATTGATGGGAAAAAAGTGGGGATGATAGAGCAAGGTCTTTGAGTTAGTGACAAGAATGAGATAAAGGGCACCCAGGGAGGGGTTGGCTCTTGCTGGAGCTTGGCTGGATCCCCCCTAATCGTGGACCAGAAGTCTGAGTACAGATGTTGTGGCGTGTTGCCCTGGCAAGGGTCAGGGGAGCATGTGGAGATGTCTTCTGATTGTTCCTGCTGTCTCAGCGATCCAGAGATCGGAGTCCCTGTTGGAGAATGATGGTGTGCGAAGAGGCAGGAGAAGTTAGAGGACAGAGGAGAAAGGATGACTTGGTCTTTGAGGAACTGGGGGAGTGAGGCAGGCATGCTTTGCAGTCCAGAATTTAATGTGAAATAAGTCGGCACAGGTGATCCCTTTTTGCACTTAATGCTCAGCTGCTGTGTGGGACAGGTTAAGGTTTTGTCACATAAGTGTGATTAAGTAGGGACAAGGGGGATGAAGGTAAATACAAGAAAGCAGTGACACATGATTATCCATGGAGTCTAAGCTAGGGAAAGGGAGTGAGGACCTGAAGTGTGTGAGAGGTAGGGAAGAGTGGTGGGATCACTCAAGTCGGGGTCTCAGAAGGAGAGAGCTCTGAAGATAGCAGGTGGGGATCGGAGAGTGAGACCTGAATGGAGATTACGAAGAAGCTGCAGTAATCGGTAATGATGGGTTTGGGATGTGATCATGGAAGTAGGTGGCTGAGAAAGGGTCACAGGCAAAGTCTTTGAAAAACATGTGCTCAAGAAAATGAGAGAGAGTTCCCCTCGTGGTTCAGTGGTAACGAATCCTACTAGTATCCATGAGGATGCAGGTTCAGCCCCTGGCCTCGCTCAGTCGGTCAAGGATGTGGTGTTGCTGTGAGCTGTGGTGTAGGTCGAAGACGAGGCTCGGATCTGGCATTGCTGTGGCTGTGGAGGCCAGCAGCTACAGTTCTGATTCAACTCCTAGCCTGGGAACCTCTATATGCCACGTGGACAGACCTAAAAAGACAGGAAAAAAAAAGGGGGGAACTGAGAGGCCAAGGAATAGGAAGGTCAGCCATTGGATATTGAAATTGCCAAACATGTACTAGGAGGAGCAGTGAAGAGAACATCAGTGGTTCAGGGGCTAAAATATTCTGGAAGTGAGAAGAAAAGACATTGAGCTCTATGATGTCTGCAGCAAGAAGGGTTGGCTGAGTGGGACAGCATGAGTTATAGAACTGAAAGCTGCAGGGAGGAGGAGACGGTGGTCACCCATCCTGCGGATTGGCACCTGTTGCCCCCCCAGGTCAGAGGAGGGCGGAAAGGAAAACCGTCACCCCTCGAGAAGGCTGCAGGGCTCCTCAGGGAAGCTAGATCTCAGCACAGAGAACGTTGATGATGGCCACCAAGCAAATGATGGGTTTGGATTCTCTATATTTACTCTAAATGAAAATTCAGATGCCTGCGTGGTCCTGAGTTGGCCATCACAGAATGCAACTCTGTGACAGCACTTTGTGCAATAACCACGTAGAACTAGAGTATGTGGTAATGAAGATGATTAGGGTTTTTTCCTTCAAATTTTTATGTTTTGTTTGGATCACCTGAAAAATAGTATAGCTAAAAAGAAAAATATTCAACTTTGCCCGTATACCTAATAATAGTAACCTTTGACTACACATGTTTAATCTTACCTTAAATGAAATCTAGTGCTTTGTGCAGCTTTATTACTGGAGCATCAGCACCTGCTCAACAGTTGTGTGTTTTATTTTAAAGATAGCATAGAAGCCAATGTGGAAAGCTCAGAGGTGCACGTTCAGCAGGCGAACCAGCAGCTGTCAAGGGCAGCAGATTATCAGGTAATATTGACTATGCTAAATTGTCTCATAATTTCAGCATTTTAGTTGTGTCTGTCTCTCTGTAGGTGTGTGTGTGTGTGTGTGTGTGTGTAATCAAGTTCAAAGTGGCTATGTCAACTATAATAGAAAAAATAAAAATCTAAAAAAAAAAGTTTAAAGTAGCTGAAATGTTAATATTTAAAATCCCATGGAAGACAGGTCAGAAATATGCCCATCATTTTTTTTTTCACTTTAATATATATATATTTTTAAGGCTTTTTAGGACCGCACCCATGTAGCATATGGAGGTTCCCAGGCTAGGGGTCGAAGTGAAGCTGAGCCACCAGCCTACGCCAGAGCCACAGCAACATGGGATCTGAGCCACATCTGCAACCTACACCACAGCTCACGGCAACGCCAGATCCTTAACCCACTGAGTGAGGCCAGGGATCAAACCTGCAAACTCATTGTTCCAAGTCGGATTTGTTTCCTCTGCACCATGACGGGAACTCCACCCATCAGTTTAAAACTGGGTTTAGTCCGTCTATTCTTGGGGCCAAACCAGTCCTCTGACCCACAGGGATAGGAAGTTTAGTGTTTAGTGTTGAGGGGAGCAGTAGACAACTCCAGTCTTTTCTGACAGCTGCTGGTCTCCGCAGTCATTTTGACATTCCAACCCAGAAACCTCTTTGATTGCGATTCGTCTCCATTGACTATGTTCCCTTCTACCTTTTCTTTCTTTTATGTCACTGATACTCTGGACTAAAGAGGCAAAGATCCTTGTCCAAAAAGACCTCTTTAGGTCCTGTGGAAATTGTATTAGCTTGGAATGTTCTTGACCGTTAGGTGTTCTGTCAGCATTCAGCAGCGCCTCCACCAGGAATGAACTGATTTCTTGGGTGAATCACGTTAGTATAGGGAATCCATATGTCCTGAGTCATTATATAAATATGTATGGAGGACTACAAATATTAGGACCATTAATACTTTAATATTGATGTATCTTTTAATATGTAAATCTCTGTTGTTCAACAAAGATAAGGCCAGGCTCTTTGGGAACCCCCAAATACCATCCTAGTGTTTGATTTGCCTTTTTAAAGCTACCTTTTCTTGTTGTTGATAATTATTTTCTCAGAAACTTTTTATCTTATCAAATGTCTAAGATATTGTCACCATCCTAGGTGTTTTCAATTGCTTTTCACTGTTCTCACTAACCTTTGAAGTTCCTTTTAGTTTCAATGCCATTTTTTCCCGGGACAAATCAGTGCATATTTAGTGATATGTCAGGGATTGGGAAGCTACACAGAGGATGCTGAGTTGCAGGCAGTTGTCCTCAACGACAGATGATAAACTCATGTTTACCGTCTCTGTGTGAGATTCAGAATGGCAGCTCAGCAGAGTTAATGTCACCATGTCATATATTGTAGATAGTAGAACTTACACACACACACACAGTAATCTGTAAATGCCAACAGTCATAGCTGTTCAGACATAGTATTTAGCAGGATTCATCAGTGACTGGGCTTCCATGCAATTTCGTTTTCCTTTTGGATTTTGAGGGGAATGCAACTATATCCCCAAGTTTTACTTTTCCTCTTCCTGGTGGAAGGGAAAGCTTACAGCCACGCTGGGGGAAAGAAACACATTTTCCCAAGCTGTACCTCCAAGAGCCAGAGCTGCCCCCAGCCTTAACCCCAGGGGGCCTGGAGAGATGAGGAAAGAGCCCTGCAAGACAAGGGCTGGAAAGCCAGCAGCTCCCCGGGAGTCGCACTGGGCAGCCTTGGTATTAAATTTGTGCCTCTGCCAAATAAGGTGCTTTTCTACTGTTTGGGTGAACCATGAGCATAAAGGAAGGTGGTAAATGGTCTTATCACCACAGCAACCCAGCACCTCCCTGGAGGGCACCCTGGGCCAAAAAGATACATTAGTGGCACAGCTGTCATTTGTTGATGAAGGCACATCATACATGGGTCTGCGGTAACCAGGTGGAATCTGGGGAAAATATATGGGCATGATGAGACTGAAACTTGAACTGTGTTGAATATGTGAGAAGTACTCTGATGAAAAATTAATTAGAAAGCTATGTGGAATACTGAAAAGTACTCATGGTTTTCAGGATAATTTCAGAATCAGGAACTTAGCTTTTTTGTAAAATTTATGCTACTTCTGGTTGACACAAAGTAAATTTACAAATTTTTCTGCTTTATAAGAAAAAGGATTCCTGCATGTTGCTGTGAGATATACAAAAACTTTAGAGAAGTATAGAAATCTGCAGCTGGGCCAGGAGTGAAGAATGTAGCAAAACTCCTAACCTTTGTATTTTAAATGACTGGATTAGAATCTTTTTAGCTCTTTGCTTTTTATTTTTTACTTGTTATGTTGAGATTTTGAATGCAGTTTCCATTCATATTAAAGGATGGGAATGATTTGGGAAACTAAGAAGTCCACTTTAGGAAATATTGCCAAGCATTTCCCCTTGCTGATTGTCAGAAAACTCATTTTGAAGAACAGTATTTTGATAAAACTAATGGTTTTGAGCTGTTTTTCACATATAGGTAAATTCTGTCTATATTGCTTAAGTTAGTAATTTTTATTTCTCTGTGTCTTTTTAAAAATTAAGCCCAACCACATGCCTAGGAAGAAAGTTGAATAATTACGCCCTGAATTTATACCATTAGTTCAACAAGAATATTTTTTTCAAAATCATAGTATATGTATTGAAGGGATTTTCAAGAAGCAAACAAATACTGACAAAAATTTGAGGGCAAGGAGTTCCCATCGTGGTGTAGTGGAAGGGAATCTGACTAGGAACCATGAGGTTTCAGGTTCGACCCCTGGCCTCACTCAGTGGGTTAAGGGTTCCGCGTTGCCGTGAGCTGTGGTGTAGGTCACAGACGCAGCTCGGATCTGGCATTGTTGTGGCTCTGGCATAGGCTGGCGGCTACAGCTCTGATGAGACCCCTAGCCTCCATATGCTGCGGGTTCAGCCCTGAGAAGACAAAAAAAGACAAAAGACAAAAAAAAATTTTTTTTTGAGGGCAATAAATAACTTGATTTTATTCTAGAAAAGAGCTAAATGATTTGTCACTTACTATAGAGATACTCCACTACATCTGTAAACGTGTTTGTTTTTGCATCTGCAGCGCAAATCCAGAAAAACGCTGTGCATCATCATTTTTATCCTTGTTGTCGGAGTTGTAATTATCGGCTTCATAATATGGAGAGTGAAAAGCTAAGATTATAAAGGCGCACACTATTGCACTACACTATGTCAATTACGTAGGAAGACTCCGTTAATCATGGTGGGTTTTTATTATTATTTTAAAGCTGTTGCCTAAAGAGTGGTTCCTATACTTTGTTATTTTTATTTGGGGGAAGTTTTCTTTGAATTAAATCTGATATTTTCTAATACTGAAAGTTTTTCTAAATATCACTGCTGGCATAACTTTCATGCTTTCAGTCTAATAACTGTCAGGTTTTTGCCCACATCGTGTATGCCTTTCATTTATAATTTATTTATCCTGTTGATTTAGTTTTGGGACTTGGTAAACCTGAAGGTGTAGGTGTTCTCTGTGCATCTCTCTCTCTGTCACAGTGTAACATGCACCCACGTTTATATTACTTCAATTACAACTCTTCAGTTTAATTTTAATGTGGGCCAGCAGAGGAAATAGTCTCAATAACTTAAATAAATTAACATATATGTTTGTGGGAGTTGTTTCTTTCTGGTTCTTAGCAGCACAAATTGTCTATTTAACTTTTTTTGTTGTTGTTATTGTCTTAAGATCCTTGTTTATTCTGAAATCAAGGAGTAACTTGCTAGTATATCCCATAGTCCTGATGTGTATATAGTAAGCATTTGCTGTAGATTGCCTAGTAGAATACCCAGCATAGATTGTTTTTACATAGGCTTGTTTTAAGTCTGGCGTTCGTTTGCGGGGAATTGTGTAGTCACTGTAAATGTTTAATGTAATTTGGAGAAAGATTATGACAAATCAATACCTATTGTGTTAGAATTCTAAAGATCCCAGCTTGTTATTCTGCTGTGTATTTCCACAGCTATTATGATGGAAAATTACCTACCTTTCCTTACATCCTATAGAGTAATGGTTATGTTTGCATCCTTGGGTCACAATGACTTTGGGGAAGTAACTTTCCCACAGTTAATTGTTTTTGAGCATTTAACACAAAATTCTGTTTCCTTTGCGTACTGTTGTGTACCATCTTTCATTGGAAAAGGAGTTGGATGTTTGCCAGTTAACTCACTTGCCTTTTTTAATCAATGTTGTTTTAATGTACTAACCTGAATACTGTAAAGAAGATTATCTTAGTTTATAGTTTGTATTTTATAATGTTCTTATATCACAGTTTGATAGTGAAGGCAGTGTTTTACATGGCAAGCTATGAGACTTCAAATGGGAACAAATACAATATTAAGTAACTAAGTAAATTGTATCTTTGCAGCCAAAATAAAGATGATTTTAAAAGTGTATAGATCGTTTCATTTCTTGATAACTCCGCTTCCGTGGGGCTGGACGCTTACCTCACGCTTTAGCCACTCTGCTACTTGAAATCTCAACAAAGGAGATGGAACCACGTGGCCACCCTTCTGCATCTTGCTGGAGTACCACTGTACTCAAAAAGTTTTTACCTTGGTTTTCCTGAAAGGTTTTGCCACTAATAGATAGAATCTACTTTGCATGTCATCAAAACTCGACGTATTCCATAAATGAGACTGTAGAAAACTCTTTTGTGAGGGAATGATTTAGAAACTTTGACTTTGTGTTCACCAGAATCAGCTTGCTTTAGCGAACAGGATGGGTGATGCAAGGAAAAGAATTCATACAAATACCACTTGTTCTGAAGTCAGCGCAAGCCCATCAGGCCTGCTCCCGATGGATTTTCTTTGTAAGTGCGCAGATAAGTATGCTGTTTGATGTGATAAGCCAGTGTTTTAGGACTGTGTAAGAGTCCCAGTGGCTGCCACAGATCCACTCAATTTTCTGCCGTGGTTATAGTTGATAAAATGTTTGTTCTCATACAGACAAATGCATTTGTTTTTGCTTACTTCATGGTGAGTTCCCAATAACAGCAAAAGCATTTAATTTGGGGGACGTGAATTTAAAGTGTAATAATACTTTAGCAAATATTTTGACTGAGACACAGATCAGTGATTGAAAACAGGAACTTGAGTGGTTTGCAGTCTTTTAAGAAACATTAATGTTGAGGGAAAAATTTGAAACACAGTGTGTCGTCTTGATCAGAAAAAACAAAATGAAAAGTAGTACAATAGCCAAATTTTAAAAATTCGTCAAGTTTTCACTGTGTTACATTGAAAATCTTTGAAAGGTGGCACTTGCACTTATGCCTCTCAGCATATCTGACAGTCACACTGAGTCTCAAACTGAAGAAGTTACCTTATCAAGAGACACACATTGTTCCTGTTAGTGTGTTCCAAAGGCATACTTGCACAACACAGACTTGACATTAACCAGTCTCTTTGCTTAAATTGAATGATGGTGTGACATGAAAGTGCTTGGCTGTTGTATTGGTCAGTAAATATTATGAAAATGTTTTGGTTTTGCACAGTGTTTACTAGTGAAAGAGTAACTGGTGCCATTTCAGCATAATGCAGCTTGGTTTTAGTAGGCATGAGATCAATTCTTAAAAAAATACAAATATGAACACAAATGGAGCTTGATCTGCAACTGCAAACTGTGGAGGCAGCCTCTGCAGTCAGGGCCGCTTAGCACGCTGGGTGCCCAGCAGCTGCATCTACACTGTTCACTGAGAACACTGCACCTTGGAGAGGCTGCCACCAGGTCCTTCCTCAGGATCTCTACTACTTTTGTTAAAAAATAGTAAAATTTGGGAGTTCCCATCATGGCTCAGTGGTAATGAACCCAACTAGTATCCAGGAGGACACAGGTTCCATCCCTGGCCTCACTCAGTGGGTTAAGGATCCAGTATGGCTGTGGCTGTGGTGTAGGCCAGTGGCTACAGCTCTGATTCAACCCCTAGCCTGGCAACTTCCATAAGCCGTGGGTGTGACCCTAGGGGAAAAAAAAAGTAAAATCTTGTACACAAAAAAGTCGTGTTTTAAATACCAATCTAGACATGTTAGTAATGAAAAAAGGAATGACTTTTGAAAGTTTCTTGTCCCGCAAAATTAGTCTGTGGTTTAAAGGAAAACGCAGACTAGTTTTTCTAGTTGGTGTGATTTTTGTTTGTTTGTTTCTTCAGGTAGAAAAAGAAACGTCACAATAAACAATAAAAACCTGTGTAAAGGAAACAAGGCATTGTCCACCTTAATAGTGAAGAGCCATTCACAGGGTAACTGAATTATGCAGCATTTATTTTTTTGAAAGGTAAAATTGACTATTTTTTTACACACAATCATGTTACTACATTAAGAATTAAATTTCAGAGGAGAATGAAGAGAGTTATTTGGATAAGTTATGGGTTTAATGACATTTTTAGTTCATTTAAAATAAATATAATGAGAACTTCTCATTAATAGTAAAGAACGTCATCATCCTTCTGTCCTGGAAAAAGAAAAGTTGTTTACATATTTTCATGATTCACTTAAGAAAACAAAAAACTAACCTGTGGCTCCCAGACCTCATCAGTCCATCCCTAAGATTTGAGCAGCATGACCTTGTATTTCTCAGCAAGGAAATACACTTGGCAGGACTGGCACTCAAGGGAGCTGGAAAATGTTATGTTGGACCATTTCCTTGACAATTGAATGCACGATGTCTCTGCTTAATGACAGTCGTTAAGCAGAGAAAAGATTAAAAAAATTTCCCTGCTTGTTTAGGAATTTGTGTCCTTAAAAATACTGTCATACAGGAAATAAATTGTTTGACTGTAAACCTGTAGGTTCGTCTTTCTTCATTTTAGCTGGATTTAACAATGTCAATGGACTCAGTGAGGCAGCATCTTTCACTAAGTTAATTCATGTAGGAAACCTGTTTTCCCTTAATGCCGAATTAAACAGTTTTAACCTATCTGTCTGGGTTCAGTCAGGAGAACAACTGCTTGATGATAGAAGCAGAAGGGGTTTCCCCCTGAAAATAGAAGCATCAGAGGGGCAGGCAAGGGAAGTCACGTCTATAGCACTGCCCTGGGAGGAGCTCCGGAGCTGGCCCACCTGCCCCTGAAGCTGGAAGCATCCGGAAGCTCTGTCACTTCAGCTTCCTCCCTAGTTTATCAGTAAATATTTGTGTACCTAATTTGGTATTAATTTTGCACAGGCTGCTACATGCAGCAGAGAGGGTATAAGAGTGAACCAAAAGAATGTGGTTCCTGCCCTCCAGGAGCTTACATTCTGGCATTAGGCATGTAAAAAGCACTTAATGTTAGGAAGAAAATGGGTGGGAGAGGAAGGAGGTAAGGAAAAAACAACATGCATGAGCATGGATTCTTCATTCTGGACCAACTATATCTGAGGATCACTCATTTTTAAGGACTGGCTTTCTATTTATATGTTCACCCAGTATGAAGTAACTGAATTTCATTCTTTTTTCTCAGCTAACAGACTATTAGAAAAGTGATAGTTTTCTAAAGAGAGCTTCTCATTTGAAAGGTGATCTATAGGTACTGTCTCCAAAAAAAAGAAACTTTCATCTTTCCAGGGCCTCCTAATAGTCACGACTGACATTTATTAGGACTTTTGCAAAATTATTACTACCATTAGAGGGCAGAGCATTGGAGAGAAAGGAAAAGCCTAAGAGGATTTTGGAATCTATGTTTTTTCAGAATGTACTCAAAGCCGACGCATTATGCATGCTTCTAGTAAAATGTTCCTTAAAACATTTTAAAGTTAACCTTACCGTATCCCTTGGCATTCTTTTTTTTTTTTTTAATCAAGAGGGAATGAAGAAAACTCAATGTTTTGTATTAATTCATTTTCTCATAATTTACTATTTTAATATGGCAGTTTTAATCCTTTGTAATCATTTGGTTAACATGAAAACTATGAATATTTTGAAATCTTATTTTTCTCCAAATTCTAATTTTAAATGCAGAAATAGAACTAAATAACTGACACACTAAATAGATTTTTTTATAAATCCTGTTGCTTCTGGCAGGTTTTTAAGAGGTTGGTCACTTAATTACTCAGAGTGGGATTCCTGTAGGTTTTGTGTAGTGATGGCATTTCTGCTTAAAACGTAAGTGGTAGAGGGCAAAACCATATTTCCTGTGCAGTCGTTACATGCACAACACCCGTATTTGTTTTAGAGGGAGTCTGCTAGAACTGAA
Source organism: Phacochoerus africanus (assembly GCF_016906955.1). NCBI lineage: Eukaryota > Metazoa > Chordata > Mammalia > Artiodactyla > Suidae > Phacochoerus > Phacochoerus africanus. The sequence continues at coordinate 31,158,763 of NC_062545.1, forward strand.
CGGAGTCTTTAAATAAACTTGAAAGGGCATTAATTCCCACTTTGGCAAACCCAAAGTACAAATTTTTAAGTGTTTACTGTAAGTACCGTTCGACGGTCGTTACTAACTCCAAAAATCTATTAGCATTGGTGGAAAACTTAGAAATGCAGTTATTTAGCCAAAACAAAGATTTTACCGATACTAGTTGCAGTTTCCAGTGCGTTTTGAAAGTTTCATATCAACTGTTTGTTGGTACATCTGAAATACTGAAATCAGACCAGGGTAAAAGGAACTATATTTACATCTCTTAACCCAAGAGTAGGATATAAGCTATTAGTAACTTTCATAGCCAAAGACCTGATCATGAAAAGCTTTCTGGTCTAAGTTGATTTTTCTGTAATGATTTTCAACAAAAATCTAAATTATAATTTAATGATAGTATGTTTTATTTCATTGTTTTTCCAAACCCAGGTGCTGTGGTCATTTTAAGTTCATTTCAAAGTATCTGATTACATCTGACCTGTTTCCAGTGCCAAATTTAATGTGTTACTCTCCCTCAAGTTTACCATGATTTTTAACATTTAATTATTATTTTGTGGTAGAGTACCAAAATTTAGTAAGGTAACCATCATATATCATTTAAATTAGTTCTATCGTGGAGGCAGTAGATATTATTGGGTAAATTAGGCTACCTTGTTGCCTCTGTGTCTTTTCTTGATCCATGATCAAACATTCTCATAGTCATTTAGAATTTTCTGTGTTGCAGTAAACTATTCTTAAGCCGGGAATGGACCCAACTGACCAATATTCTCCTTTGGGATGGCATGGGCATTTAAAATAAAGAGCCCATTCTCTGTAAAATGTAAAATGGGTTTATGCTAATATTTAAAAGTCATATTTTGGGGTAATTGTAGATTCACATGCAGTTGTAGAATAGAGTTCCCTCTCATTGGTATTTGTCACCAAGTTTCCCCCAGTGGTAACATCTTGTAAAACTATTAAAGTTCAAGATCACAACTAGGGTATTGGCATTGATGCAGTCAAGATGTAGAACCTTCTCATACGAACATTTTAGCACCAAGTCTCCTCCCATTGCCCTTTTTATAGCCACACCCATACCCGCCCCCTTCACCCTTGGCAGCCAGAATCTGCTTACTTAGCACCTGTATTTCTTCTCCTTGATGTGTTTATAAATGTCTTTGCTCCTTTCTTTTTTTTTTTTTTTTTTGGCCTTTCTCTAGGGCCACTCCCGTGGCATATGGAGGTTCCCAGGCCAGGGGTCCAATTGGAGCTATAGCCGCCGGCCTACACCAGAGACAGAGCAACTCGAGATCCGAGGTGTGTCTGCAACCTACACCACAGCTCACGGCAACGCCAGATCCTTAACCCACTGAGCAAGGCCAGGGACCGAACCTGCAACCTCAAGGTTCCTAGTTGGATTCGTTGGCCACTGAGCCACAGGAACTCCCTGTCTGATCCTTTTCATCTTCAAGTTTACTAATTCTTTCCTCTCTCTTCCATTCTGCTACTTAGTGTCTTATTAAGTGTTTCATTTTGGTTACTGTATTTTGCAGTTCTAAAACTTCTGGCCCTTTACAGAAAGAAAGAAAAAAAAAAAGTTTGCTGACCTCTAGAGTCTAAAGCTGTGATGAAGTCAAAAGTTAATTTCTTAACTTAAAAGAAAAAGATATAACTTTGAAACTGATTAAGAAAAAATAGAAGAAATATAAAAATATTAGGAATGAAAATGGAATCAAGAAATAAACACTTAAAAATTTAAGAGGTACTATAAATAGCAGACAAAATAAATAATTTATATGAAAAACGCAAATTACCAAAAAGTTAGAAGTGGGTGATTTCTACTTCTGATGGTATGATTGACAAGGTACACTCAATGATCTTTCTAAAATAAAATTAGTTATCAGGAGTTTCCGTCGTGGTGCAGTGGAAATGAATCCGACTAGGAACCATGAGGTTGCAGGTTTGATCCCTGGCCTTGCTCAGTGGGTTAAGAATCTGGCATTGCCATGAGCTGTGGTGTAGGTTGCAGACATGGCTGGGATCTGGCATGGCTGTGGCTGTGGCTGTGACCAGCAGCTACAGTTCCAATTAGACCCCAGCCTGGGAACCTCCATATGCCACAGTGCAGCCCAAAAAGCAAAAAAAAAAAAAAAATAATAATAATAAAATAAAACAGTTATTGGATAAAGTTCAAACATACTTAGTTCATTTCTTGGCTCATTGCAAAGCAAGATAATCACTAAAGGCTACAAAAATGAAAGTTACAAGTAAAAGCAGCTGGGAAAGAGGAAGAGGCTGTGATTTTGAGACTAAGATATGGATTCTAGGCAAAAACTGCAACTGAGACTCCTGCATAAAGCAAGGACACTTTTTTTTTTTTTTTGGTCTTTTTGCCGTTTCTTGGGCTGCTCCCTCGGCATGTGGAGGTTCCCAGGCTAGGGGTCAAATCAGAGCTGTAGCCGCTGGCCTACGCCACAGCCACAGCAACTAGGGACCCGAGCCGCGTCTGCAACCTACACCACAGCTCACAGCAACGCTGGATCCTTAACCCACCAAGCAAGGCCAGGGATTGAACCCGCAACCTCATGGTTCCTAGTTGGATTCATTAACCACTGAGCCACGACAGGAACTCTGACAAGGACACTTTTTAATGTATGAAGGTATCCCAGGTCAGTGAACTCTGATGGTTACTCTAAGAAGTTAATAAAAATTAGAGACCTCTGATGGCTTAGCAGGTTAAGGATCCGGCCTTGTCAGTGCTGTGGCACAGGTTTCATCCTTGACCCAGAACTTCCACATACTGCAGGTGTGGCCTAAATAAATAAATAAGAATTCTCTCTTAAGAAAAGCCTCCCTAATTAATTCTAGATTAATCAAACACAGGTAAACCAGCAATTTTGATTGAGAAACAAAAGATATGTATTTCAAACAATTCAGATATTGGAATGAGCAGAAAAAGAGCTATGATGAAATACATAAAGAAATAACTGTGAATTAAAATGAATGTGTAATAACATTAAAAAGAACCAAGCACAACTTAAAGAAGTTGGAAATAATTATATGTAATTTAAATATAAAATTATTTAATATAATTTAAATACATGATTATTTAATATAATGATTCTATTAACATGTATTTAAATTGTATTTAAACTATATTATACTAATTATAGTAATATATATGATTAATATATTAATATATAATATATTAGTATAATTATACTAACATAATATATTAATATAATATAATTAGTACTATGATTAATACAATTATATTACATAATATATTTAATTTGTATTTATATTTGATTATATAATATATTTAAATTATGTATTTAATAAATATAAAACTATATTTTATATATAACTTAATATGTATATAACTTAAATTTCAATTATATATCAATGTATATAACAGTGATTTAAGAGCAAGCTGGTCACAGCTAAAGGAGTAATTTGCTACTGAGAAAATAACACACTGTAGCAAAGACAGACAAGGAGATAGAAAATGTGAATTACAGGTGATGAGACCTGAAGGACTGAATGAGAAGATCTAATATGTATCTGATCAGAGACTTAAAGACAGAGAATAGAAAAAATTGGAAGAGATGATAGCTGAGAAATTTCCAGAATTAATAAAAAACATGAATCCACATATATAAGAAACAAAATGTATATCAAGCAGGATAAGTGAAAGGAAACCAATGCAGTTTCCTCATAAGGAAACTTCAGAACAACGGAAACAGAGAGATCTTAAAAGCACCTAGAAAACATTCACCTACAAAAACTGACAAATTGACAGGTGACTTTTCAGTGCAAAAAAATTGAAGCCAAAAGACAATAGAATAACAGTCTTCAATGCGCTAAGTGAAAATAAGTGCCAAACTAGAATGAGTGTCCAGCGAAATTATCTTTCAAGAATAAGGACAAAATAAAGACATACTTAGTTTTTTTTCCAAAAGGAGAATTTATTAGCAATATACTTTCACTTAAAGAATAAATATGAATTTAGAGTAGAGAAAAATTACTAAGAAGGAGGGTCTGAGGTACAAGAAGGAATAATGAGCTAAGAAGAAAAAATTTTAATGAATGTTTTTATGACCTCTAATTAGCAAAAATTTTCTTAGAAAGCATATAAAAATATTAACCATAATCTACATAAAGTCCACCACTTTTTATTTAAAAGCTCCTTGGAAATAGCATTGGTTGGAAATCTTTAAAGCCAGTCAATGTCTAGTTAAAATCTAAAACTTGGAGTTTCCGCCATGGCTCAGTGGTTAACAAATCCGACTAGGAACCATGAGGTTCTGGGTTCGATCCCTGGCCTTGCTCAGTGGGTTAAGGATCCGGCATTGCCGTGAACTGTGGTATAGGTTGCAGATGCGGCTCGGATCCCTAGTTGCTGTGGCTGTGGTGTAGGCTGGTGGCTGCAGCTCTGATGTCTAATCCGATGTCTAATCCCTAACCTGGGAACCTCCATATGCGGCATGAGCGGCCCTAGAAATGGCCAAAAAAAAAAAACCAAAAAATAAAATAAAAATAAAACAAATAAATAAAGCTTTTCAATACACAGTAGATGGAATCATATCGTACAGTTCCTTCCTTAAAGACAAGAGCATAGTGGAGTTCCCTGATGGCCTAGTAGTTAAGGATTCTGCATTGTCAGTGCTGTGGCTCAGGTTTGATCCCTGTTCTGTGAGCTTTGCATGCCACAGACGCAGCCAAAAATAAAACAAGAGCATAGTGTTAAATGTAACTAATTTTTTAAAGTTTTGTTCTAAATTTAAGGGAGGTTTTGTTTTTAATCTTAAGGAATTATTTCTAACACTCAATTTATACTCATCAGTTTTTGATTGAGTCATATTGAAAATAGAAACTACATGGGCAGTATGTCTTAGCTGCATACCCAGAATACATGCCACTCTTGCCAATTCTTAATGGTCTCAGGCTTTCTTTTGGAGTATTTTTTCTTCTCTCTTGGGTGGCTGCCATGTGCTTTGGGTGGAATTAACTCCAACCTCATTCCAGGGATGGTGGGCATCACTTTAGATAAATTAGTCAACCTATCTCATTCCTTTTGCTTTAGTGATTAGTTCAGGGGTGGGCAGAAACCCAGTCTAAACAATCAACTCAAGGATTACCCTCTGAACTGTAATCCAGTTTGGGCAACATGTGGGTTGTGTTGCACTGGATGTGAAGCTGGACAATAATGCAACATTTTAATGCTATGAGGGTTGATAGAACTTTAAGACAAAGATGTGAGGTTGGGTAGAGTCACTCATTTCTTTGTTCAGTCAGAATTTGCTGAGTGCTTAACTAATACTTGGCCCTAAGGAAAAACAGAATCTTATTTAGCAAATTCTGACACTGGGGACAATGAAATTGTTGATAGCTTTCACAATTAATTAGAAACAAAGATCATCTCTTAAAACATCCTCCTTGTATCTAATAAGACTTCACTTTCCCAATAAGGAATTTTAGTTCCAGGAAAAATAAGACAATGAAAACATTGTATGAAAGGTTTCTTTCAAACTTTTCTCAATCAACAGTTTTTACCCCAATCATCATGATGCTGAGAGGTTTCAGAAACACAAGTGACTCTGTGTTCAGACCAAGTACTTGGCTTCAGGAAGATGAATGATCAGACCTACTCACCGTATGATTATAAGGGTCAGGTAGTTTAAAAAGAAATTACAATCTGAATTGAACCAAGGATGAACAGTGTTGCTATTGAGCTTCAAACCCCAGCTAATAAGCATAACCTTGTAAAGAGAGGTTAGTGTTTGGGAAACTGCATGTTCTTGCAGAAAGGCAAAGCTTTTGCCATATAAATAGTTGTAAGTGTACTAGCTTTCATCTTTGATGCCTTAACCCTCTGTGTTTAGAGTTTTTGTATCCAGGATTGGCTTGAGAATTTTGGAAGCTCAAATACTAAAAAGACTGTGAGGACAACCACATATGTAATTCAAAAGAAAATTTATTTTTTCAAAAGTTGATAAATCTGACCTAAATACTCAAATTAAAATTACTTTTTTTCTAGATTTTCTTAATTTGAAATGAGAAATTCATCACAGTTAAACTTTTTTAGTAATTTTGGGTTCATCTGCTTTGCTGGTATTGTAAGCACTTATTTAGCCTGTTGGGTAATTACTCAGCATCAATTATTACAAATCTCTATTAATTTTTCTGTAACTTCTAAAATATAGATATGGGGGAAGAGTGTCCTTTCAGAGTTGGATTTGATCACTCATAGCAAATAATATGTTTTGATTTGGTGTCCTCTAGACTTATTTTTCCCTAAATAGTTCTAATAAGGAACAACCTTTAGTCCCAAAATATTATACGATGACAAAATAATCTGGGTTTTAGAAAAACAAAGCAGGTCTTATTTTGGTACTATACAAGGCTTGGTTTTAATCAAACATGCTTAGAGGAGACACTTAGATATGTAAAGAATCACTGAGATTCATGGGTCGGGCCTTTCGCTGACCGCTTTTCCAAGACTTGGTACTACTGTGCCTCGGAGAATTAGGGTGAGGACAGCCAGTCATTTTTGGCTAAATAAAGAAGAATACTTAAAGGTCTACTTTTTCCTAATCCCCAAAGCTATTTATGATTTGTAAAGTAGTATAATTTAACCTTTTTTTTTTTGGTAAAAAACAAAATATTCTATTAAGAGAAAATTAAAAGACCAAAATCTTCCACTTAATGATTCCAAGATGACATTTATATATTTTTTTTTCCATCTAAAAACCTCCTCAAGTTCTATGGAACAGAGCAAAGAGAAGTCGACTCCTTTTGGTTGGGTAAATCATTGGCTGGAAAACATCTGTCATATCAAGATCTTAAAGCAAGAATTAATATTAACCTCACTGAGGAAAACAAAAAAAAACTCAACTCCTTATCTTATTCTTTAGTACTTTGTATTTAACTTTCGTTTCTCTGCCTATGACTATTTCCAAATTATCAAAATTTAGTGATGTGATTGCTTCTTATATAATGACACTACTATTTGGAAGGTAGTATTCTTTTTTATGGAACTATATTATTGAGGAGAAACAGATACACATAGGCCAACATACTATAGTGCACAATTTTATCTGTTGAATAGTATTTAAATAATGTTTAATATGTGGTGCTTTCCTTTGGGTCAGCCATTACTCTAAGTTATCTCAGACTCTAAGCTTCTTTGCCCTTGTAATCCTTTAAAACCATTGGGAGTTTTGGGGAAAGCAGTAAACAGGGAAAGGAAAAATGGCCTTTCCATCAATGGTAATATTTTAAGGAGATAAAACTAAGTAGTTGCTTTCATTTAAATTATAATATGCAAATAAAGGCTCTTAAAAGGAATGAGAACACTATAATTGAAATAGTTTGTATCAACATCCTATCATTCATTTCAAAGGTCCTACCTTATAACCAGCAAAGAGTTGGTTTCCTTTTATTGAGACCCTCTTCAGTGGGTATTGACCTCAGTTCCATGGCTGAAACCACCAAAGGGAGAACCCATGCTCCTTTCTCCTTATGAAAAAATAATAATTTAAGAAAATTGCACTGAGTAGCTTAAATAGGCAAGTAAGACTCTATGAAAGATTATTGCAATAGAGGAGAGAGATTTAACTCACCTCCACTGAAACAAAAGTTAGGAGAATTTTTAAGCACTGATGTGACTGGTGAAAAGTCCTAGAGGGCACTAGTGGGAGGGCTGGTCATTGCCATTACGCCATCTGTTTTCTAATTGGTTCTTATTAAAGTTAGGCTCCTACATTTTTACAGAAACTAGGAGATAGGGGTGCATCTAGATGATTTCTAGATGATTATGTTTCAAAAATTTGGCACTCAGGTCCTTGAGAAAGATGCCCTTGGGCTGTAAAAGATTTACACTTCATAGAGACAGAGAAAAAAGTTATAATTGCATGTTTCCTAAGATAAATGTTCTAAGCAAAGGGAGGTAAGGGGCTCATAACCAAAAAGAAACCAGTCTAAAATTTAATCAAGCCAGGAGTTCCCCCTTGTGGCGCAGTGGAAATGAATCTGAGTAGGAACCATGAGGTTGCTAGTTTGATCTCTGGCCTCACTCAGTGGGTTAAGGATCCAGTGTTGCCATGAGCTGTGGTATAGGTTGCAGACACGGCTCGGATCCCACATTGCTGTGGCTCTGGTGTAGGCTGGCAGCAACAGCCCTGATTAGACCCCTAGGCTGGGAACTTCCTTATACCATGAGTGTGGCCCTAAAAAGACAAGAGACCAAAAAAAAAAAAAAATTTAGACAAGCTGAGAGGAATTTTAAAAACATCTTGGTCAATAATCGTTACCACATGTTGATGTACATTTGTTGATAATCTTCCCTTTGGAGTGGGTTGTTATTATTGCTCCATTTTATAGATGATGGATTTTAGAGATGAGGAAACTGACCCTCAGTGTTTAAGTAACTTACAAAAAGTCACACGGTAGTAGGTGTTAGAGCCAGAATTTGAACCTAGGGAACCTGTCTGCAGAGACCATGCTTTTAATCACTAGACCATCTTACTTCATCTTTACTTCTATTAAATATTTGGGGGGGGTGATAGAATCATCACTAAATACTTCTAGAGGAGATATTTTAAAATATTTACTATTGTCAAGTCATCCTGGGAAGAATGACATTCCTATATCACTATGGCAATACAATATTTACCTATCTGGACCCTGGGGTATACCTACAAGTGCCATAGCATATGGTTCTTACTCTCAATTTTGGAGGAACGCCAGTTGCTCTAGGTCTATACTTGCTCAAAAGAGTAATCCTAATTTAAAAATACAAAGAAAAGTTAGGTTCAACAAGACAGACATTAAAAATATAGCATTAGAAGGTAAGGTTGGTTTAACATCTAAAAAGCAATAATACAACATACCATATTAACTTAATAAAGAAAAAATCTAACATGATCATCTTAATAGATTCAAAAAAATTCATTTGACAAAATCTAATCTCATTCACGATAAAACTCTCAACAAACTAAGAAGAGAAAGAACTTCTTCAGCCTGATAAAGGCATCCTCAGAAACCTCAAAGCTAACACCATCTGCAGTAGTAGAAGACTACTTTGCCCCTGAGATTGAGAATAAGTGATGCCCATACTCATCACTTCTATTTAACATTGTGCTGGTGTTTATAGCCATTACAATCAAGCAAGGAAAAAAAAAAAAGGCACCTAAATGGGAGATGAAACGGTGAAACTGTCATTACTTGCAGATGACATGGGTGTTTATGTAGAAAGTTAGATGGAATCTACAAAAAAGCTACTAGAACTAACAAGTGAGTTTTGCAGAGTTGGAGGACACAAGGTCAATATTACAAAGTCAATTGGATTTCTATATACTAGCAATGAACATTCTACAAATAGAATGAAGAAGAGACTTTCATTCAAATTAGCCTCAAAAAGAGTAAAATACTTGGGAATAAATTTAACAAAAGTAGTATAAGACTCATACACTAAAAATTATGAAATATTGCTGAAATTTAAAATATCTAAATAAATGGAGATATATCTTTTGTGTTTATTGATTGAAAGCTCACTATTGCAAGATGGCAATTATCTCCAAATGTGTCTATAAATTGAGTGCAATCTCTGTCAAAACATCAATAGGAATTTTGGTGGAAACTGACAAGCTGATCCTCAAATTTACATAAAAATGCAAAAGACAGGGAGTAGCCAAAATATTTTGCAAAAAGAGAAATAACATTTGTGGACTTCTACCTGATTTCAAAGCTTACTGTGAAGGCACAGTAATCAAGACAATGTGATATTGGCACAAGAATGGACACATAGCTCAGCAGAAGAGACTTGAGAAACCCAATATAAATTACTACATTTGTGGCCAGTTGATTTAACTCATTTAAACTTCATCAAGATTAAAAACATTTCTATCTTCTGCATCTGTCCCAGCAGGGTCAGCCCTTTTGCTGAATCACAGCTTAAATAAGAACCAGATAATAGCATATGTTGAACAGACTAGCGCCAGGTGAGTGGGCCTTCTTTCAGGAAAAGAACACAAAATTATGAATACCAAATTATCTGTGAAAGTGAGTATTTAGAATGAGAAAATAAATCGCAACAATGAACTGTTTTTTAAAAAGGCAAATAGCACAAACATTACAAATCTGAAAAAAAAAAAAGCAGGTGATGATGATGATTACAACAATAATCTGCCCAACACTTCTATACAAATTTTTCCTACATTTTTTGGCTGTACACACTTTATCTTTTCATGTAAAAAATCTTTGTAATATTTTCTCTAGAAATACTAAAAATATAGTCTTTCCTCTATCATGATTGATGGAAATTGAGTGATTAGAAAGTCTTCTTGCAATTTCTTCATTTATTACTGGTAACGCCACATCTGGGTTTCTTTCTCAGGCAGTGGTCAGGAAACTTATAAGAAAATTCCAGGAGTTCCTGTTGTGGCTCGGTGGTTAATGAACCTGACTAGTATCCATGAGGACATGGGATCGATCCCTGGTCTTGCTCAGTGGGTTAAGGGTCCGGTGTTGCCTTGGGCTGTGGTGTAGGTTGCAGATGAGGCTTGGATCTGACGTTGCTGTGGCTGTGGTGTCAGCTGGCAGCTACAGCTCTGATTCGACCCCTAGCCTGGGAACCTCCACATGCTGCAAGTCCCTAAAATGACAAAAAGACAAAAAATATATATAAAAAGAAAACTCCAGCCTATTGATACCACCGGGTATGGGTCCTGATAACCCCTGCCATAGAAGATGGTCCACTTTGGTGAGGTCTTTGCTGCTCTCTCTTTCAAGTGGCCGCGCCTGAAATAATGAACAGAAAATCTTCCTGAATCTTGCATCATTGTTGTCCATAAACAGCGAGCCATCTCCTTGGCCCTTCTCCTTGGGGGTCCAAGATAGAGTCCAGCAGCTTGAGGTTATAGTTGCAGTCCCAGAATGATATAGTAGCATTCCTGGCAGTCTGCTCATAACCTGCAGTCCTGATACCATCATCAGGTTATAGAGAGTGACCACCAGGCTGGGCAGTACGTCCTGCTTCCTGATCATGGGTACAGCCACTCCTTATTCTCTAGTTATTGAGAGAGGCCCTAAAGATTAGAATTCATTAACAACATGGAAAATCTATAAGTCCACCTCTGACCACAGTTGACATCTTTCTGGAGGGTATGTTTGTACTTTGCCAAGCAGATCCTCAAAGCTTCTCTGTCACAGAATGTTCGAAGGCCATTAGCCACGTGCTTTCATTAGCCTAGCATTCCTACAAAAGACCTTGGAATCAGTTCAGAGTTTGGGTTTATTCAAATGGTGATATGCCAGTAGACAGACGAAGTACAGTGAGAGGGATTGTGGGTGTGGAAGTGAAGACAGATAGTAGGAGGGGACAAGAGGGGCCTTTGGGGGAAAATATCCAGTAGTAAACTATCTGGCAGACTCAGCAACAGTGCTTGAGTGGTTTATTTTACAATGTGAGGCTGCAGCAGAGAAGTAAGAGAACAGAATGAATTGCCACTGGGGCTATTTCTCTATTGTGAGAACTTCTCTTTGAAAGAGCTGGACCCAGGGAGAGGACGATGCTTTCCAGTTGGCAAAGAAAGTCAACACTGGGGATCAGGATGCATGTTGCAGAGAGTGAGGATATCAGACAGGAGATAGCAAACGGGAGCATGAAAGGTGTTCCAGGGTAGCACAAGTCAGGTCCTGATCTGCACAACCCTTGGGCACACCTTAGCGGAGGCAGCCAAGCACCGTTTAAACTCCAGGGACCTAGAGTCAGGAAGGAAGAGCTCTGGCAGCTGGAGGGAAGGTCAGTGCCCAGGAGATCACATTGGAGTCATTATCACCCTGAGTGTCTCCTATCATGGCTATTGGCACATGTTTAATGGGCAGATGGCTTTCCTGAAGGCTAGGCATTTGCTAGTGCAAAGTGATTAATGAGCTGACCCCGCACACAACACACTTTCTGTTTCCTGGAAAATTCCAGATAAACACAAGAAGAAAGGGCCTGAGACTTTGTCACTTGGTAAATTGAGTCTCTTCATCAATTTATCAAATATAAGGTTCAAAATAACCACACATGAGATACCACTGGTGGGCCTCGGGGGAACAGGGCGTGACAATCTGAGTGCCTTCACACTAAGAATTCTCCAGGAAGAACCACCTTTACTGAGATTTGCCTGGCTCCCTCCACACCAAGAAATAACCAGCAGTATGGCCCTAGCTGCTGTCTGTCATGAGGAGGTGCTATTTGCTCCCACCAGCATGTCCTAGCACATGTGGCAGGGATGAAGGTGGCTTCATTGTTCCTGTTGGCCAGCCAGCAGAGGGAGTGAGAATGACAAAGTTCATACCTTCTAAATTATCATTATGTTATTATTTTATATCGATACATAAAAATAATGATCATGGAAATATCTTTACCAATTTCTATGTTTATAAAGGTAATTCATGCTTATTTTTAATGTTATAAAAATATCAAAGGTAAAAAGCTGAAGGTTTCCAGTTACCCCCCTTCCCAATAAAAATTGTTTAACAGTTTGGTTTACATCCTTGCAGAATTTTTTCTAAATAAAATAGTTCAATAATTTTCAATGGCTAACATCATAATGTACTTACCTAGAGACCAAGCATTGTGCTAAGAACTTTTCAAGCATGACTTTATTTATCTTCTCAACAACCTTGCCCTGCTGCCCTGAGTCAGGGTTATTATCTCAGATAATGAAGAATGATTAAAGCTACCATGAAGTGCCCATGGTGTTAGCTTCACAGCTTCTGGATATATGGACCCACACAATTCCCAAAAGATGTAGAAATTGACCACACAGAAGGACTAGGACAAAAACTTTCACTCTATAAAGAAATCCAAGCCCTTGCCTTATTGCTAGAAAACCAAGGTATTTGCCTCTGATCCTTTAAGCTAGTGTTTCATGAAGTGAGCTGACAGACTTTGAATGGGAATAACCTTTGGTGCTCGTTAAAATGTAGCTTTCTGAGCATGTACAAAAGCTACAGCATCAGAAATCCCTGTGTTTGTGGCCTGGCAATCTGTATTTTAACAACTTCCCAGGAAATCCCATAGGTCTGCCTTGTACTAGACCATCGTCTTCTCTCATTGCTGTCAATTCACTGCCTTCGGTACTCCTGTATTACTGGTACCCTGGCTGCCTCTCGCTCCCTGGCCTTGATTCCCTGGATCTAGACCTCAGCTTTGCCATCTGAGGCCCAGGATTTCTGGGTTTTACACTTCTCATTTTTCATATGTTTTACATCACTGCTTGACTTTTGGCGGGGGAGAGGGCCAGGGATCTGTTAAGCATTGTCCATAGCTCTTTAGTTCAGCCTCTGTCTCTCCAATACTCCTCTTGTCCTCAGCCCACCCACCAAGAGAAGAAGCATAAAGAATGGGGAGGATTCTACCAATGCTTTTCTTGCCCAGATAGATCCACTGTCTAAGTCACATTCCTCTCCCGACATGTGGCTGTGGTTCTGCCCCCCCTTCCCCATCCCTTTTCAGGTATAAAAAAACAAAAGCAAGCTAACCATTAAGTAAATTCTATTTAAAATTATCTTTTGTTTTCTTTTAGTTTACAAACTATTAGGAAGATGTGTCAAACCGCTAGAAAAACCTTTCCTGTCTTTCTGTGGAAGGATCCATTCAACACCAGTGTTTATTTAAAAGAATGCCAATTGTGTTTTGCAAATTTCAAATTGGCCTTATTTTTAAAGTCTTTCTAAGAAAAACTATCAATTATCTTTTCTATTAAAAAAAAGAAAACTTTCACATTGATTTTTCTACATTTATCTTTCAAGCTTTGGGAAGATAAAAATAAAAGCATGAAAAAGCAAGATACCTCCATGTGTTGCGCATGGAGGTACTTATTTATCAGTTGGGATGTTCTAAAGCACACAGCATCCAAATCCAAATGCAGACTTTGGTCCATATCATAGGCACCATATGTGTTCACCTCACCAAAAGGTCGCTAGAACTCAAGGAACTAAATGACTAATTTGAAATTAAATTTCCTTATATTCATCTATTAATACATTTAGAAAAGCACTTGATAACAGGACGGGATGAATTGAAAATTTTCCCCATGAATATATTCCTGGGGGTCTTTGGAGTCTCTGTGCCTCAGGATATGAAGCTTTTCTTCCCCCTTTGCCCTGGGGAGGGAGCTGATTCACCCTGGATTCCATGACCCGGGCGCTTCCCCTTACACACTGTGAACATTCAAGTGCAGTGCAGATAGGTGCCATTTTGTGACACCTTCTTGGTTTATTGGTGCTTGATTGTGTTCGAATCTTCAAAGGTGCAAGAGTCCATCACCTCCCAAGTAATAATAACAACAACCAAATAATGATAATAGCAATAATAAGTGGCAGCTTAAAGAGATGGAATCGAACACCGACTTGACTAGAGAACTTGCCTCCGAAACTTCAAAACAGGAATTTCTTCTGTGGACCATACCTTCCCCAAAGTGTTCAGCAGAGAAAGGGACTGCTTTCTCTTCTCGGGCTTCAGTAGAGGGTCTCTCAGGAATTAAACAGGTTATTGTTTCAGTGGAAAGCCTCAGTAAGTAGAAATGACTCATCTTTCAATCCTAAGATCCGCCTGATGTTGTCACTTCAACAGCCTATGTGTCATGATGACCTGCCTTCACTTTAAAGCCCTTCACGTAAAGAGCATTTTGTTTTTAAGGTATGCTTTTTGGTTCCTGGAGAGGTATTACTATGGAGACATTTGGCCATGCTTACAGACATTCCGTATTTCCTGGAAGGCAATAGCCTGAGAACCTACTGGAATGGCATCTGCAGGCACAGGTGCACTGGGAAATTTCCTCCAGGAAAATTACATACAGTTAGGTTTTGTACCAACTCAGTGAAAGGTGTTCAATGTGCCAAAAAGATATAAGCATGACAGCTTGATCCCAGGGCTGCAGGTAGATGGGTGAATGAAAGGTGTGTGGAGACCTCCTCTCCCTTCCCCCCTCCATGTGTGTTCACATACATGTTTCCATTTGCCTTTGTGTACACCCCAAAAAACCTCTCCAGTGAACTTCTAGAAGTTTTACACTTCTAAGTTTTTGCATGTTTTATGTCGCTGTTTGACTTTTGGCCAGGAGGAGGGGTGGGATGGGTTAAGCATTGTGCCGTAACTCTTTAGCTCCTCCTCGCTGTCTCTCAAATTATCCTGCTCATTTAAATCTCAGCATTGGTAGATTAGAAAACTTATTTTAAGTAGTCTATAATATTGAGGTTATTTGTTGGCATTATTATTCTTTAATGTACTTATGTCTAAAAATCAAGCTTGTACAGCATGAGTGGAGTAAGACTGACACAGAATTAGTACATATTGTAGTGTCACATGGGCACGTTATTTGATACTAATTTGATCAGTTGATGATACAGAAAGAAGAAAAAAATTATTTCAATTAACTTGTCCAGGAAATAATATATATGAATATTGAAAAGAGCATTTTATTTTTATTTACTTATTTATTTTGTCTTTTTGCCTTTTCTAGGGCTGCTTCCGGAGGCATATGGAGGTTCCCAGGCTAGGGGTCTAATCAGAGCGGTAGCCGCTGGCCTATGCCACAGCCACAGCAATGCGGGATCCAAGCCACGTCTGCAACCTACACCACAGCTCACGGCAACACTGAATCCTTAACCCACTGAGCAAGGCCAGGGATTGAACCCGCAACCTCATGTTCCTAGTTGAATTCGTTAACCACTGCGCCACAACGGGAACTCCAGAAAAGAGCATTTTAAAACAATAAATGACAGAATTAGAGTTATCAAATATCTCTAATAAGAATAAGAAGCACAAAGATTAAAACATTGAAATATATCAAATTTTCTTTCTAAACCTTTTAACATTTAACCTTTTAAGAATAGATATAGTAAGACATTTTCTATTTGAAGTTTCAGAGTTTGTTTAAAATAATATTACACTGTGATGATTACTATACCATTTGGCTCATTTGAGAAAAGAACATGATTGAATGAACAATTTCTGACATTTGAAAATCAACACAATTTACTTTTGAGAAAATTCACTATTGGTTGCTTTTAATGAATTTAAAGAGATCTACAAACACATAAACTTTATTCTATGTTCATATTACTTCCCTTAAACTGTATTTTTCCTAAAGTTTAATAACTATAAACACTCTAATTGAAGCCATATGTCCAAAACAGGCAACGATTATCATTCTTTTACATTATACTTGAGTTCAAATCATTTCCCCACTTACGAATGATTTAAAAAGCTAACAAAAGGTGAAAGAGTTGTTAGGTTCATAATTGGGAAACAAGTTTTGAGCAGAGAAACTGATGATTGTGAATTTGTATCCAGAACATACAATGAAAAGAAATGCATAAAAATATTTTATCCAGTTAATCTATTGGCTTTCTCATACAGAATATGGTATTAAATCCTTTTCGCAACAGAATACACTAGATATAGATTTTTTAGCAATCCACCTTAGAACTAAAAATTTGAAACAAAATGGTTTCAATTAGGGATTGAATGTCATGTTTGTATTTTTACTGTTTACCCCTAAACTATTTCTTGAGTGACTAGTATAAAGTCAGTTGGTACGTATTTATCATTTTCCGTTTGGAGACAGCAGCTGAATGCATGTAACTATTGAAGAAATGTTTCAGGCACTCCTGTTCCACGACTCCCAGTTTAAAGGAAGAGGCAGAGCCAGGAGTAAGATTTGTTGGATGCAAGTGTAAGCAGGAGTAAGGGACTATCCCTTTGGGTTAGGAAATCAACTCTTTTCTCTTGTACTTCAAAAGATGCCCCAAGAAAAGACAACTCGAGCTCCTCTCAGGCTTATGCTTGGTGGCACCAAGAGCCCAGAGACCTAAATACTCATGTATCACAATGTAAGGGTCTAGTCCTACTATATGAGTCTGGCCTTGTCTTACAGCCTTTTCTCTTTCCAATTGCAATATTCCATTGCTTCAGTAACCTTGCTATCTCTAATTATATACTACACATAAGTACATATATTAAATAAGTAAAAAGAACCAACCCAAGTTCATCTTCCTCATTCAAGCTGAAGGATTCTCTAAAGGTCAACACAGACTTTCCTTCCTCAACTTCCACTGAAACCTGAATCTGTCTTCTCCAAGGCTATTGACCCTACTGCCCTCCTCCAAAATATTGCTGATTGCTCTAGTTTTTTTCTTTTTCTTTCCTTCCTTCCCTTCCTTCCCCTCCCTCCCTTCCTTTCTTTTTCTTTCTCTCCCTCCCTGCCTTCCTCCCTCTTTCCTTCCTTTCTTTCCTTTTTCTTTTTCTTTTTTTCTGCCAAACCCATGGCATGTGGAAGTTCCTGGGCCAGGGATCCAAACCACACCACTGCTGTAACCAGAGTCAAGGCAGTGACAATGCTGGATCCCTAACCTGCTGAGCCACGAGGAAACTCCTCTAGTTTCTATACAATGAGTCTTGCATTGGCTCATATAAAATTAATTTAGTTAATAATTCCTGGTATTCAATAGCCTGAGAACCTACTGGAATGGCATCTGCAGGCACAGGTGCACTGGGAAATTTCCTCCAGGAAAATTACATACAGTTAGGTTTTGTACCAACTCAGTGAAAGGTGTTCAATGTGCCAAAAAGATATAAGCATGACAGCTTGATCCCAGGGCTGCAGGTAGATGGGTGAATGAAAGGTGTGTGGTCTCCTCTCCCTTCCCCCCTCCATGTGTATTCACATACATGTTTCCATTTGCCTTTGTGTACACCCCGAAAAACCTTTCTAGTGACCTCAAGATTGCTTAAACTCATTGCAGAAGGGGTGAGTTGGTTTCAATAAAACAACATATGACTATTTCAAGGAAGGCAGCATTTTGGATGTTTTATGTACAATTTTGAATTATATTAACCATTCCACTGAAATTGTCAATAACGGTAATAGTATAGTGCAATCATCAGAATGCACTGGGGGCAATTGGTCCATATTTTCTTTTAAAATTTTCTGTATTATCATGAAAAAAATCCCTTGAGAACTAAAAATGTATTCCATTTTGGTAGGCATACTGTTGATTCTAAGTGATTTTTGGTTCTCTGTTGTATCTCTCCACCACCCTGCCATCTGAATTCATCTAAAACCAGCAAGCATTTTCTAGTGTAATTGGCTTCGTTCACTTGCCATATGGAAATCTGACTTTAGTCAGCCGAATAACAGTCTCATGACATATTTAAAACATCCATATGTTCTAGGGACAGAAATAACCTTCTTCTCCATGCTCTAGTCAAGTAAATATTTCTTGGTAGCATTTCTCAGGACAATATTGCTTTAGTTAAAAACCAACTGTTCCTTGTATTCTTTTTAATACAATGAATGGACATGCCTTGACAAGTGTTCCATGGCACAACAAAAGTCTATAAGAGGAACACAAAGAATAAGTCTAATTAGGTCACATTCTTGCTTTTAGGAAATGAGCATTCTTCTCTACATTAATGCTTATAATAAACATGGCTTTTTAAAATGAATAATAACTAAATAAGCATAATTTTTGTGGAACATCAAAAGACCATTTTGGCTAAATATGCAAGAAGGAAGAAAAAGTTTTATTTGTATTGTTTTCTTTTTGGAGTTTTCTAATGTTACTATGTGTAGGAGTCTGGTTTTTCAAATTGAATATTATAAGAAACAGGGTTTACAATGCTTAAGTTTAAAAACTAAGTAAGATAATGAAGGAAATGCTGAGCCCAGATAAATGGGTGTCATTGTGAAACTTATACCACTTTTTCCCATTTCAGAGAACTGACAAGTGTTAGTTTCAATGTGGAGCGCTTGTTCTATCAAAATAAGATTTAAGAAGTAGATAAGAGATAGCAAACTTGGGCCAAAACAAACTGTTTCTAGAAAAATGAGA
The DNA here is from genome assembly GCF_016906955.1 of Phacochoerus africanus. Lineage (NCBI taxonomy): Eukaryota > Metazoa > Chordata > Mammalia > Artiodactyla > Suidae > Phacochoerus > Phacochoerus africanus. The sequence continues at coordinate 31,177,657 of NC_062545.1, forward strand.
AGTGCAGGGAATTTCACTAGCCAAACATTTTAATAATTAAGAGCTAGATGAGTGCTGTAGACATTAAGAGAAATTAATGGGAGGGGAGAGCATGGCATAGCACACTCCACCTCCAAATCTGGAGAACTGAGT